>NC_136492.1:54916990-54984490 GCF_053919585.1 Euprymna scolopes | reverse complement strand
TTGTAGTGTTACTACTTCAGTTATTTGCATGAGATTTCACGTGGTTCTCCTGTTTTGTATAAATTTGTATTCACGTGGGTGGAGATTGGTTGGTAAAAGAAGCAGCGAGCAGACAGTCGACTCAGAAGGCAGAAAATCTCAGCAGACATTGAAAGATAGAAGAAACAAATGTTTTTGAAAAAATGAAAAGCAAAATTCTCTAAAGATTATTGCTTCACTGAATGCCACGATAAAACAAACACAAAAAAAACAAGAAAACACAATATAACCATAATATTAAAATATGATAATAAACAAACACTATATTTCTCTTTGTCTGTCTGTTCCACCCTTTCTCGGAATCTACTGGTCCGATTTGGCTGAAATTTTGTACGGACCTACGCTATGATAAGAGTACGGCACAATCACGTTGACACACCGGATCTCGCAAGATCACCGAAGTTAAGCAACGCTGAGCCTGACCAGTACTAGATAGGTGACCATTTCGGAAAACTAGGCGCTGTATGTACCTTCTGGGAAGATTGGGCGTGGGGCCAAACCCTAACCCCGTTAAAAAAAAGAAAAAAAAAGAACTCAGTCGCTACAAAAGCATCTACAATGTTATATATGCCCCTTAGGGACTCAAGGCTATGGATGGATGGACGTTATGATGAAGTGCAGCGACCTAAGTATTATTGTATTCGTTCGATGCACAACTTTAAACTGGGATTAGTAACCACTATATGACATTTATTCTAGAGGCTTCAGCCTCTGTCCCATCGACGAGATATTGCATCCCTCTGCCTGTTCTACAAATACTTTAATGGTGAATGCTCTGACAAACTGCAAACACTTGTACCTCCCCGACGTAACAACCCCCGACAAACCCGACAAGCTCATCCCTTTACAGTAGAGATCCCTAGGTGCAAGAAAGCCTTTTACTCCAATAGTTTCTTCCCCAGAACTGCGGGTCTTTGTAACTCCCTTCCGGGATTCTGTTTTCCCAACTGCAATGATATGCAGAAGTTCAAATGTAATGTTAACAAACATCTTTCTACTCATCTCCCTTCATAATGACCCCGCTAATTAAGTCCCTGATAGTAGCCCCCTGCTTCAAAGTGACACTGTGCCTTGTTTGGGGTGAAAATTGAATATATATATATATATATATATATATATATATATATATATATATATATATAGACCTTATTCCGAGTCAACGGGCCATAACTGCTTTTAACTGTGTTTTTTTTCGTGCTTAAAAGTCTTATATATGTATGTATGCATGCATATATATATATATATATATATATGAAATAGTTTAAAAATATACTTATGGCAAGTAAGCTACACATAAACGTTTGTTTTGTTCATAGGGAAATCATTAGGCTATTTACAAATATACTGAGGACATCCTTTTAGAAATATACGTTGGATCATTAGAGCGAAATAGCAGGTAGTTAGGGTCTGTCGTTGGTAATTTTGAAACGAAAAAAAAAAAAAAAACATGTTTCCAATATTAATAAAATATTTTAAACACGTAATTCCCTGTGCTTACTTCAGTGCTGAAAAATGTTGTTTTTGTAGTTATTATATAAAATAAGTGGACGAAATAACTCTTTCTAATTCAGTTGTACTCGTTCGTAGTTTAAAACGAAAGCTAGCAGTTATCTCCTCGATTTTCAAGGTTGTTTAGTAATAGTGATGATATTTTTGCTGCATCCAGAACGGATACGGGTCCATTGAATATGCGTGTTTTGGGATTTACATAAAAAAAACAAAAAAAAAAACAGAAATCCTGTTTTTAACTTAAGGCCAACACAAAAATCCTATTTTAAACGAAAGTGTGAAAGATCTTTATATTTAATACTTAAGCGTTACAAATCAACAAGATGCTATTTCTAACTTAAGGGTGAAAGAACATAAGCATACATTATCACTATTTAAAAATTAAGGGCCACAAAATAAGCATGGCCATCCAACGAAATACGATTTCCACTTGAGCGTGACAATCCAACGAAATACGATTTCCACTTGAGCGTGACAATCCAACGAAATACGATTTCCACTTGAGCGTGACAATCCAACGAAATACGATTTCTACTTAAGCGTGACAATCCAACGAAATACGATTTCCATTTGAGCGTGACAATCCAACGAAATTCGATTTGCACTTGAGCGTGACAATCCAACGAAATACAATATCCACTTAAGCGTGACATACGAACTATCACGCAAATCATAAAAAAATGCTTAGACACAACTAAAATAAATCAGGGAACATTTGATTCCCTACGCAGTCGACTTTTTATACATGCAACTCCAGCATGCCTCTCTGAATATCTGTATAATCCCGCTTTAGTTTTTATCACAAAACATGCGACAAATGATAAACCTACACTTTCTCCAAGACATAGAGGTAATGCCTGGGAAGACCACCTCTTAATTTGCGACTGTACTTAATCTGTTTTTTAGTTCATCTTTGGTTTGCTGTAGGTAGCTTCCAAAACTGCCTGCCTTGTAAAACAAGAGGATTCTTTCAGAATTTAAAAGCTAGTTCAATTCGAGGGTAAGGGTATGCACATCTGTAAAGTCTTTACACATTTCGAAGAATCATGAATTAATCTATTTCTTGGTATTCAACTATTAGCAAATAATACAAATTAAAATATAATAAAAACAAAAAAGATGACTTGTATGCGAATAATCTGAAATGCATTTTGGTTGATTTAATTTCTGTATTAGACTATTCTTTAAAAAATCGTTTTATTTTATACTATAGCATAAAAAAAAATCAACCAATATCCCATTAAAGTTAAATACATACAAAATAATACAAACACCGGAGATCTAGTATCATTGTTTTATAAATATAGTGACTTCCCTAATTTCGCATTCGGTTAAACGCTATCTGTTTCTACAACCCCACAAATCCGTTTTGTTTTTGTATCCGAGCGTTAAAGTAAACAAAACCCTTTCGGTCCTCATGTTGACAACTTCGTGACGTACTAACCCAAAATTTCGTGACGTACTAACCCAAAACTTCGTGACGTACTAACCCAAAACTTTTCATGTGTGCGCGTGCTTATTTTTGTATTGCTCTTCTTATTATTCACGTTTTGTCTTTCCATCCGCTAGGGTATTCAGAAAAAAAAAAAGAAGGAACGCTAAAAACGCTAAAATAAAACAAATACATCTTCGAAAAGTTTAGAGGAAGGAGATCTACCAATCGGTACTTCCCTTTTGGCGAGCCGTGAATAGCTTTTGCAAAATGTTATACGGATGTGTACGATACAATTGGAAAGACAGAGTCAAGATGCAATATAAAAATAAAAACGGATAAAAGAGAACCGAAAGCAAAAGAAGGAGAATTTAATAGCAAAATGTGGCTTGGGTTGATGTCGGCAGAATCGTGATCAGCTCGGATTATTTCTTATGTTGAACGGTAAGAAAAGAAAAGAAAAAAAAAAACACCCCCCAAAATAAAAAAAAAATAAGCAAAAAAAAAAAAAAAAAAACGAGAGAGAGGGGGGAAAATACATAAAAAATATACTTAAGACCAGATAAATTATTCTATCGAGAAAATAAAAATAAAATATAAATTCATGATGCAGAGAAAGACGGAGAGGAAGGTTTGCAGGAAAGGAAGAATTAGGTGTAGAAGGAAGAAGAAGAAGAAGAAGAAGAAGAAGAAGACCGCTTCGTAGAAAGAAAAGAATCAGTTTAACAAGGAGGGGGGTGGAGGAAGCGTCGATTTGGTAGAAAAAAAGAATCGGTTGAAAAATGAGAAGGAAAGGAGGAACGGGAGAAGTAGAAGAAAAATATTGACTGAAAAAAAAAGAAAAACTCAATTTTATGCATTCATGTAAGAAATAAAAGGAGAGGCAAAATGAGGAGGGGAAAGTTATTATTGTAAGTTTCGTAAATGGAAAGCAAGAAGAAGAAGAAGAAGAAGAAGAGGAAGAAGAAGAAGAAAAGTGATGAACGAGAGGATGGAGACGCGGCACATGAATAAGGAGGAATCATAAGCGATCACTAATAAGAAAAAGATGAAGAACGAAGAAAATAATAATAATAATAATAATAATAATAATAATAATAATAATAATAATAAAATAATAATAAATAAAATAATAAAAAAATAAAAAAATAAATAATAATAAATAATAAAAAAATAAAAGAAAATAATAAATAAAATAATAATAATAATAATAATAATAATAATAATAATAATAATAATAATAATAAAAATGAAAGGTATATGAAACATAAAGAAAGTCAGTATAATACCAATAAATATAAAAGTACTAGAAACAGTGCCGGAAAGTCTGAAAACAAAGACTACGAGAAATTGAAATAAAGAGGAAGATGGAGACTATACAGCGGATAATATTGCCGCAAACAGTTAGAATCATAACGAAAAATCTCGAATGTGAAATGAAACTCCAAAACTACACATACTAACCAGCCTCATGTGAACAGCAACACAAATAAAACAGGAAGAAACACCACATGAAATCCTTGGGGATAGCCTAGTGGCCCCCTAATTCCAGTGTAGACCAGTGACTGTTGTCAACGAGAAATCAATGATAAACAGTTGTTGCAATAACGCAAGGTTATTTGCAACGATTATTGAAAGAGTTGGAAAGTATTGGAAATCTGGGAAGACTTCTTGTTACCCAGACTCCAGGGAATACCACAGCTATCATCAGTGAGTAATCTCTAATGATGGATTGTGCGAGAAGTCTAAGTAGGTACAAATATTAGTGCTTCTCAGCGAAGAAATCAATAGAAAACGGCTGTTGCAATAAGGCAAAGTCATTTGCAAAGGTTATTCGAAAGATGTAAAGAGTACTGGGCATTCTGGTAAACTTGATTATCAATGAGTAATCTCTTATGATGACCTCTGTGAGAACAGCTAATCAGTACAAATAATGATTAATAAAACTACATTATCCAGAGTAATTGGATAAGTATTATTTTCATTATAATAAAAAAGGGGCATAATAATATCGTGTAGTCTTTGCTTTTTCTTGAAATCCATAAATTGTAAAAAGGAACACTCTACTTAAAACAATGATATTGGTTTGAAAATTATTTAAATAAAAATATAACAGATATGGTATTTAAGGATTCCACATTGGAGCATGAATACACAGGAAAACGCTGAGTGTGCCTAGATGGTATAAGGAGTATAAATTCATTGCAAAAGTATTTCAATAAATGTCACTATACTTAGATATATTATCTGGGTACATGACTTAGCCCCATCCTCAAAATTAATTAAGGTAAAAAAAAATGTGCTTTTTGTGTCAACATGACATAGCGATCCTTACCCTTATGAAATTGAAAGCAGTACTCGCCGCCACCGCCGCCCAGTCTCGAAAGACAATGCATACCCCTGTACGGGTGGCTGCGCGTGTAATTGTGAGAAAAGAGTCGCAAAATCCCCAACTACACCTCTCCTGAATCGGCACTGCTTGAGTCCAGTGGTAAGGAGAAGTCAAGGACGACTGGAAACAATGCTGAGATAAGCAAAGGGCACATACAATACTTGGAACACTAGGTCTTGTCAATAGTCGAAGTTTTTACCCACTACGGCATCCATAAAAGATAATCAAGGAAAACTGTAATGGTTATATATGCGTTTCGGCTGCACGTGGTTCTCTAGTCTTTTACGAAGAACTATGAATTATTGCTAATGGCTGTAAGCGATTCTTTAACAGACAGACCTACAGAAAATGCTCGTCTGAGCTGCAATCTCTGGTCCCCCCTCCTCGCCAATCTTTCACGAAAAACACCCGTCTAGCTGAAAGCACTGTCAATAATTTTCTCCATTCTTTATCTGTGCATAAACCAAAACGTAGATTCCATGAACTAAGCTTCTTTCTTAGAACTGCACGCCTGCGGAACTCTCTGCCGCTTGCCTGTTTCCCTCCTTACTTCAACTTGGATGTCTTCAAGTCCAACATAAACAAATTCCTGATGAATCGCCCCCTTAAGTAACGACACTTTATCAAATCTCCAATACTAACGAATAATACAACACTACCCCATTGATTACTGTACACACAATAACCCTTACCCCGAGTGGCTTCTAGGCCTTGATAAGTGGTGACCTCCATGTAAAAAAAAAATAATAAAGATAGAATATATATTCAACGCAGCAGATGGGTTCGCTATATCATAGCTCTTCAGTGCGGCTTGTAGTTCAAGCTGAGATCAGAATCTGATCATTCTGTCAAAAATCGTAGCTCTTTGTACGACATCCTACAAAAGCTACGATACAATGGAGATCTTGTATAGGCATCATCAATGCTTATGCGTAATCGTTATACCAATAATATGTAAGGTTTTGGATATGATCAGCAAACTGAATTGTAAATCCTACCTTATTTGCCCTCCATAAAACGTACAGATTTCGTAAGGCTTATACAGCGTGTTCTATCATTATATATATATATATATATATATATATATACATATATATATACATATATACATACATATACATACATATATACACATACATATATATACATGATGATTGCAACGTCTCTTGTCAGACGAGTGCCACTCCCTCAGACATTTAAAATTTATGAGCCCAAATGCCTGAGAGAATATCTATACAAAGATGTTACAGAGTCTTAGCTTTGTACGACAGCTAAGTCTCTCTCTCGGTTCAAAATGTTGAGATCCAGCAACAAGCAAGAGCAAGATAGCCAGCAACAAATTAAACTGCAGACCAGCTTAATGCGGGTACTGGTCTCCCGCTTTATGTTTTTTTAAATCAGAGATTTGCTTCTCCTAGAAAGGTTGCCTTCACCACGGCTTACGGGAGCCCTCTCCACCCCAATACACACACACACACACACAAATATACACGGTGCTAGTTGGCCGTTGACCCAGAAAAGGAGTTCATTCGCCCTTTTGAATATATATATATATACATATATATATTTACATATATATATATATATTTACACATATATATATATATATATACACACACATATATATATATATTTACACACATATATATATATATTTACACACATATATATATATATATATATATATATATATTTACATTTACACATATATATATATTTACATTTACACATATATATATATTTACATATATATATATATATATACATATATATATATATATATACATACATATAAACATATATATATATACATATATGTGATGATCCCTTAAATTACCATTAGTATAATAGTGAATTCGAGAGAACAATTTGATGCAGTGATTGCAGGTTATTAAATGACTTACTGACTAAATAGTTTTCTAACGAATGATAAAAAATAAAAATAAAATAGTCTTTTGTATAGTTTTAAAGGTTAGAAAACTTCCAAGGATATTTAGATATATAATGATTACTTCTATTTAATCACATAAATTAATATACGAAGATATAATTTTATGTGTAAATTTTCAATATTTACTTCAATAATGATCAATAGATAAGTAGAGCTAGGTAGTAAGTTATGAAAATATATGTGGCAATTAAGATACACAGGATATTCCACGTTTTATTCTCGTGAAAATTCGCCAGGCTTACACATAACGAATTCTCACGTGAATAAAACGCGGAATATTCTGTGTAGCGTAATTGCTATATATATTTTCATAACTTATATATCAGTCCTAAGAACATCTATATTCATTAATTTCCCCATTATTTTGTAATTCACATTTATCGTTTTACGTTCGATGTCAGTTTTTTCTTTTAATGCATCTATACTATTTATTTAATAGTTCTAGCTATGTATACTACTTTTCTATCCATTCCAGTGTGCCTATATATACGTATATAGATACATGTATACACATTATATATATATATATCTCCCTGTGTATCTATCTATCTATCTATCTATCTATCTATCCATACATCCCAGTTTGTTTATATCTTAGTGGGTTTAAATCTATCTCTCCGAGCATGTCCATATCAGAGAACATATTTCATCCATTTGTTTATCCATCCCATTATCACACACACGTGTGTTTGTGTGTGTGGCATTATTGATTATGAATTAGGAAACTAGTCACGTCATTTTAAAGTGTCTTATATAGTAATTAATATTACAAAGTTGTTAGCCATTACGCAATATTTCTCAATTTTGCAAGCCCATAATCATGTTTGGATGCAACATCAACGCTCTTTTTAAAGTCGAAAAATCCTAGCTTTTAATAAAACTAGATCGTTATAAACACACCAAGACTAAACGCTGCCGGATAATGATTTGATAAATCGAATCGAAATTATTCGCAGTAAAATACATGAAAATAAAACAAGAAACCCGCGGAACTTACATACACGAAATTTACTGAATTACTAGATAAACTATTCGAAAACTTCAAATGTAAATTAAAAAGAGGTTTGTTACAATCAGGCTTTAGAAGAGTGTATTCCAATTCGTACTGTAGCTGTTTATTTGAACATGAAATCAGACAAATTGGTCAGTTATCTCATAAGATGTATAGCAATAACATACTGAATTTTCAAGAATCTGCGACAATTTTAAATGCCTGTATTGGGGGTAAGAATAGGGCCAAAAACCCAATTCTGTAAAAGAAAGAAAGTTACAGAAACCACAACATCATCTGTGAACTTCTTGGTTCAGGAAAGGTCCTCTCTAGTAGAGTTCATGACGTGAGTGAGTGAAAGCCTCCGAGAAGCCAGTGCGCCGACGACTCTTTTGACGACCAAGGCGATGACCAGGATAAAATGGAACTGGATTGGCCACACCTTGCAGAAGTCTGTATCCAACATCACCAGGCAGATCCTTGAATGGAACCGTCAAGGTAATCGTAAAATTGGTCGCCCGAGGCAGACATGGAAAAGAAGCATTGAGGCTAAGCCCAGGACTGCCGGAATGACATAGACAGAACTGAAGGGGACCATCCAGAACCGGGGTCATTCGAGGAGCGTCGTTGCGGCCCGATGTTCTCCAAGGAATCAAGAGGCCTAAACTAAATAAAATGTGTTTCATACATGTGTAATTCTTGAGAAGAAACTTTTAGTGAGAATTCTGTTTAGTTTCAGGTACGTAAAAAAAGTTTATAGTATCAGTAGTTGGACGTGAATCTTTTCTTCTACTAAAATAACGTTTGAGCAGAGAAAGACTAGCAAATGTTAATACTAGCGAATATATACTAGTGCATCGCATCTATCAGGTTGGCGCAAATATCTTTGCTAGTTTCTAGACAGGACACTTAAAACCATTGTAATTTACGCATAATTTTATTAAGTATTTTAAAATAATAACAATATATATAAAATGAATATCACCATTATTAATTTATTACCTTCTCTTTCAGATTATTGACACATTATTCATATTTCCCTGCAATATGCCAATTCATATTGACCCGAAAAACACCTTTAGCCAAAAAGAAATGAATGTTTAACTTTTGAACTGACCTGATATCTCTTTACTTATATATCTATCTCTATATCTGACTAATCTGTGTCTATATATCAATAAAACAGAACATATTCTCCAGAGTCAACGTATATAAAGCGTTTAAGATGAATATCGAAATAATCGGCCAAGAGTGAAAAGTACAAGGAATTAAGACAAGCATACACAGATAATCAATGACACATTTGATTCTTGGACAGAAGAATAATAAAGATAATAAAAGAATGTCTGTGTATAGATATGTGATTCCTCCCATTTATCTGTACGTGTATTGGTATCTAGTATAATTGCAAATTTACATATGTTGTTTTAAAAATGGCAAAATCAAACAAAACACAAAGATGACACGTGGAGCCGAAGCTGATTAAGTCTGACATGAATTTAATTAACTATGAAAATGCCAATAGGGAAATGGATGGACTTCTTTCGTTATTCGCTTTGTTATTTTGACACACGTTTACAGAGGCACATCAGCATTACTGAAAGTCAAACAGAAGCATATTAGATTTAAAGCCGCCATAATGTATACCGCGACACGTAGAGGACAACATAGGCACACGCATAAACTCTTTCTCGCACAAAAGAACACACATATATACGTGTCTATTTATAAAAAAAAATAATATGAAAAATACATAAATGTTCATTCTTTCTATTTATTTCATGTTTGTTGATGTATGGAAAATGTACTAAATTTCTCAAAACAACTTTTTTTTTCTATGAGAATTTACAATGTGTTTTAGAAAAAGATTTTTTTCTTGATGTAATGACTATGAATACTCTCCTACATAATGATTGGCTGGTGCAAGCCATAAACATGGACGGTTATAACAGAATGTGAGACACGTCAAAAGCCTTAGCATATTGTCAGCTACAACTGAAGGCGACATACTAGGCTGTGTTACTCGATTACTGTAACGAACACAACTCAGCTACTTCAACAAACGTTTCCCTTTCGTTTTTAAAAAGAACAGATTTTCGATCGTTCCCTTTGGTCTTCCTCGGTATGTATGTATATATATATATATATATATATAGATATATATATATATATATATATACACACACACCTATAAATTTGTTTTTCTTTTGTGTGTATTGATATTCATATTAAAAACCCTCTTTTCTATTCATTTAAAAAGAAAATATAATTTTCTTATATATGAGTTGCGGAAATGCATTCACTAGCAAAAGATCTAGCTAATTTACATATTCTTTTAAACATTCATTTCAATTTCCTATTAGTTGCTTCGGTTTTCTAATGGGATAATCATCTTTAGTTAACTATTACGTGTAATTATATTCATGCAGATATTCTACATAATTTATACTTGCATAATATTTGCGTAAAAAGTTTATAATAAACACAAAATCGTTTCCATATATATTTATGTATACGTATATATTTTTGTTTAACAAATTTTGCCGACCAAACTCCTCCTAGAGTTTTTGGTCTGCAGACATGAAAATTCATATATAAGGTATTTGAATCCATGCAAAACTTTATATTTTGATGTTAGCCCGGAAAAATCGGCGCAAAAGTATAAAAAATTTAAAAAAATGAAATTTGCCAGTTGAAGGTCGAACACCGGCATTACGAATGCATAACGTAGTAGCTATTGGTTCATGTTTTAACTTTTAGCCTTGCAGTAAACATGTTTTCATAGCCCAGTCATTGAGGACAGAGGCAAAATAAATCGTGAGCTGAACGTTTTCGTTTCGATTCTTGGTGGAGTCTTTTTTTTTAAATACTTTTTAAATCATTACTATATATTGCATCCAATCTATCTATCTATATATCTACAAAAGTGAAAATGTCTGTCTGTCTTTTCTCTATGGTAGTTAAGGAAGACTATTATACAGAAAGGCATTATATATATATATTATTCCTATATTGGAATTCATTTTTGAGATAAGCATTATATATATTCATTTTATTTTTATTTCGGACTATTATTCTCATCTTTATTAGTTGTTATTTTTCATCTTTTATTGGTTTTATTTATTCACGACGTTTCGCCCAACTATTCCTCTGGCCTTCGTCAGGTGGGTGATAAAGGCCAGAGGAATAGTTGGCCGATGAGAATAATAGTCCGAAATAAAAATAAATTAATAGAAAGGCATTACTTTACATATTCACACTTTTTAATATATACATATGCACATAACCTTATGAACAGTTCATAGGGCCCGAGCAAAGCTGCTAGTATATATATACTGGCAAATGTACACGGTGTTACCCAGTATTAGAAGTAACGTTAAATTCCTTAAAAATGGAGTAAACACGGAAAGAAACTGAGATATGTACATGTGAGTATTCTGTTTGTTCTTTCTAAACAGTTTAACTCTTGTAACTAAAAAAAAATACTCAAGCTGAGGTCAAAACCAAAATCTAAAGACAGTGCGTCAAGTACGATAACCATTAGGCCAGCTTGCTACAATCTTTAAAAAGTGTTTTCAAACCTACTTATTCTTTACACAAGGAATCTGTCTTGTGGACGATTAATGTATACTTAGTCGGTAAACAGTTAACAAACAAATTACATCTGATGACTCCCAAGCACCAAATTTTCAATTTTGACCCCTTAGCAGCTCTTTTATCCGAATGAAACCGATTAAAATTTTTTCCACATGTCTGAATACTCTAAATATCAAATTTCAAATCTATATATATAAAATTCATTGAATATATAGGCTTAAAGTTATCCTCACACACACATCTCTCTCATTATATATATATATATATATATATATATATATATATAAAGCTGAATGTGTGTGTGTGTGTGTGTGTGTGTCTGGTCACGAATAGGCTCCTATATGGTCGACTATTTGAAAAAACTGATTACATAAAACGATAGAAGATGTATCGAGACACAGAAATGGGTATATCTGATTTGGCAGAACAGTGGTTCATTAAAAATCTGGGGTCTGCGTTCGCGCCTTGCCCACAAAGTATGGAAATAAAAAAATTAAAAATTAAAAAAAAAAAACGTTTACAAGTGTTTTTGATATAGATGTACATAATAATACTTTGATAAGTATGTCTTAACTTAAATAGGGATGGTATAATAAAATTGTGGGGTCTGCGTTCGCGCCTGGTCTCCATAGAATGGAAATAGGCACAAACTTTAATAAAGACTTTTCATATCTTTCTGCATAAGTATACTTTGATAATTATGTTTCAGTTTGAAGAAATATGGTATAATAAAATTATGGGGTGTTCGTTCGCGTCCGACCTCCATAGAATGGAAATATGTCACAAAGTTTAACAAGGTTTTTTAATATAGATCCACAGAATATTGTGATAAGTGTTTCAGTGTGAACGGGTATGGCATAATAAATTATGGGGTTTATCTATTTTATTTTTACTTTCATCATATTTTGCTTCGGTTTTGATACCCCCAAATTCGAAGCTATCTTTTTACAACCCTTCCCTTTCATAACCTATCATACTTTCATAAATCAGAGTCCATTTTCTGTAGGCTGTTTTTGAACCCAGTCAACGAGTGGTACTTTTGCTAGTGTATATATATGTGTGTGTGTGTGTGTGTGTGTGTGTGTGATGTTAATTTTAGCTATATATAAGCAGTTATTTTAATTGTTGCTTTTTTTTTGTATTTTAATTTTCGCTTTCCTCAGCGGCGAAGAAACGGACATTACCCCCCCGCCTTCTTGTATTTTCGTTTTATAACGTTGCTCTTTTTTTCTGACGGGAAATATTAAAAAAAAAAAATTAATCTTTATCTATATTGAATAAAATATATAAATATTTGAGATCACATATATATAAAATATTTAAGGAAATCCTCCAAACTAGCTTCATAAAAATTAGTGATGGGACGATTCCAATATTTTCCCGATTCCGATACAATTACTGATTCCGTACTAAATTCCCGATTCCTTATAAATCTCTAAATGTTTAACTTTAAAAGTGTTATTTTATCCCGATGACCGTAAAGCACACCTTATACGTGCATATATTTTCTCAAACGTAAAAACATTTGTGAAGGGGGCGATGTATCGATTTTTTAGTCTTACTAAAAGTTTAAATCAATAAATATTTATTATTTTATTATTACTATCAACGGTGGAATATGTTTCTTAAACCAAAATCATATATAAAAAAAAGATAATTTTAGGGATCGGTTTTGGCATCGGAACATACGCTCAAATTTTTCGATTCCGATTCCAGTACCCCAAAAGCTCTGATTTTTCCGATTCCCTATTGAGATTAATCGTCCCAACACTAATTAAAATTGAGCAACCTGCAATAAATAACATAACGTTTGGTATGATGTTCAGTAATGGGCTTGTACATGTGAGTGTCATATTCCATCGAATTACGATTCGCTATAAAACGAAAATAAAAAGGGGAGGTAACTTCTCCTTTACTTAATCGCTTAGGAAAGCGAAAATTACAAATTTTACAAGATACTACAATATTCTACAAATGCTACAAAAACAGTAATTTATGTTTATTTACTTAATCTAGATTATTAAGGTGAATATCATCGGTGAGTGAAACAATTAAGGGAGGAAAGTAGCACTATCCCCTATATCTCGCTATATTAAGTAACGTAAAAAAGGAGCTTTTGACCAAGTTCGTTCTAGTTATTTATTATTTATAAAATAAATAAACTAGAAGAAGGCGAGATATCAAAGTCAAAGGAGAAGGAAAAGAAACAAAATTAGTGGATTTCCGTTATGTGTTACAATTCTAATAACGGCTTAGAAAAATAGATCTAACTAGGGACAAAAGAAAGGGCAAGAAAAAAAAAAGGCAACGTTCTGATAATCAACCATAGTAAACCAATGGTGAAAGGGGTTTAGGAGTAAAAGCGAAAGTTTTAACAGGAAATAGCAAACCAAATAAAAAATAAAGGCGCTAACATCTACCGTAGCATTTTCACGTCTTTTAAATTGTTGCGGAATAAAAAGTGGAGGGAGATAAAAAAAAATATGGCTCCGTTAGAACAAAGCATTTATTAGTTCTTATTTTATTAAATAAAACGAGACCCCCCCCCCAAAAAAAAATAAGGGTTACAAAAATACTAAGTTTATATCTAAAAAGAAATGAAATTACGTATGGAAGATAAGAGCGAAATGCAATAAAAAAAAAAAACTCACTGATAAAATAGGGTCAAAGAAATAGAAGTATCCAGCTAAATCTTCGCCGAGACGAAATGAACAAAATGAAAAGTTACAATAAAGAGTAAAACTAAACGTGAAAATATAAAATAACAAAGAAATACGAATAGAATAAGAAAAATAAAGTTAATAAATCAATTCAGATAAAAAATAGAAAATAAATTAAAAATCATAGAAACGCCATTGAAAAGTCTCAAGATCCCATATCAGTTCGCTCCCAAACCCTATACCATTTTATCCAAAATTTGATCTATTACATTCTTCGATAAGAAAAAGAAAATCTAGAATGGAAGCGAAATCACCGAATGTGTGATTAATGTAGTTTCCTTTATTGTATATGTGTTTTTTCGGTAAGACGTTTGTAGAATATATACTAGATAGAACTGGTAAAGACTAATCAATATTCAGCAAAAATCTGTTTATATATATATATATATATATATATATATATATATATATATATATATATATATATATATACACGTTTTGTTTTTGTATTACCGTATTTTTCTGTTAAGTTACATTATTATTTTGGCTACACGACCGTTTTTTGGCCGCGTAGTTTTTAGGGTATAGTGCTCAACCGAGTAGGAGCAAATATATAGTAGAAATGGTAATTAATAAAAACCTGAAGAAAGTGCTCAATACTGTTGCAGGTTTTTATTAATTAACATTTCTACTAAATATTTGCTCCTACCCAGTTGAGCACTATACCCTAAAAACTTGGACTATTACTCTACGCGGCCAAAAAACGGTCGCATATTTGCTCTACAACAGTATTGAGTACTTTCTTCAGGTTTTTATTAATTACCATTTCTAATATATATATATATATATATATATATATATATATATATATATATATATATATATATATATATATATTACAGTTTTATTCATACAACTATATCCTGACTACATCACCAAATAAATGTTTCAACAGTAGTTTTAATAAGGAATTGCCTCTTCAGGACGAAGAAAATGTTCATTCTTTCCTATATGAAAACGTAAAGAATAGTTATTTATTGTCTAAAAAAGGTCGTTGCCTATTAAAGCTACGATCGAAACATTTCTCTAAATATGTAACCATGGTATGTTTGTATGAAAATAACTTCTTTTTATGAATAAACAGCTGTATTTTTTAATGATCACTATTATGTTAGCACAGCTGGTTTTGAACTCTCTCAAGGCAAAATAGGTATTCTGAGCAGCTCCTACCTAGATCCGGCAATAATACTTACGTGCATATGTATTTATATAATAAATATGTTTATATTAGAAAATGTATACCATTGTAATAAGTTTGTAGTTGTTCATTGTGTTTCTTTACTAGCCGTCGAGTTAAGGGTGTCGCGTCGATTGTGTGCTTGCGGGTTGTAGCATCGAGAGTATGTTTGCTAGTCTTACTACGAACAAGCCTCTAGTTAATTGTGTGTCTCTCTTTTTGTAGGTAGGGACTGTCGTTGGTTCTGGTCAGCAGGATTGAAATCCTGCAGACAAAGCATCGCTCCACTACATATCCAAATAATTTTTCGAACATTTCTGATACTCACAATCGTTCTGTGTGGAAATTCTAACCTCCGACTCGCTCTGTGTATATACTTGATCGGGATTACTATTATCTATATAATTATAAAACTCAAATGATCTTGTAACGATGTATGTAACCTACTTTCCGGTTTATGACATCCGGTTGCGCATGCGCGCATGACCTGCGCACTGAAATATTAACGTTATTATTTCGAAATTATTATTTAACATAAGAAGAGTGGGGTTTAAAATAACTTAAACGTAATACAGAAATGAACGATGTAAAAAAAAAAAAACAGACAGTATTAACAATTGTTTATTTGGATAATTTAAACGCGAACACCCCCCTCCCAAAGAACAATTGGGACGCTGAAATATTAACGTTATCATTTCGAAATTATTATTTAACATAAGAAGAGTGGGGGTTAAAATAACTTAAACGTAATACAGAAATGAACGATATAAAAAAGCAGATGTATCAACATTTGAATTTAACTATAATAAGTATTATGGTATCTGTTCAGTGCACATTTACCTATAAGTATGGCCAACCACTTATAATTAAGTAACTATAATTTTTTTTTCAAAAATAATCAATTATAATAAACAGAACGACTCATATAAATCTATCTATATTCTTTTTTCATTTCAATATATTTTCATAGAAATGTTTCTGTTATGTCAAAAAAAACCTATTTTCTTTACGTCACAAGTGTCACTCTCATACATGAATTCCATAGCTAATATAACATACTGCCCCAACGGGTCACGGGTAGTCTAGAATATATTATATATCTGTATCAATCTACTCTACACATATAAATGCAAGTTTGTGTGTGTGTGTGAGTTCGTTCCTTATAGACTCCGAAACGGCTGAACAGATTTTCTTTAAAATTTACAGAACTTTAGCGTATAAGTCTGTGAGTCATTTTAAGTTTTGTCTCAGAATACCCAGGATAATTACCGATAACTGAAACCGTCATTTTAATTTATCTATCATCGACAAAAAACATTTTTCCATGTCGTCGCTTAGCAACAATGATAGAAGAACCGGCTGTGAAAATTCTACTGCGGGTAAGTTGATAGCGTGATAGTTATGTAAAATAATTTTATCTAAGAAACAGTAAGTTCTCTAGAGCGCAATGTAGAATAAAATATATTTTGGACTGTTACCTCATGGAGGGATGTGAAGCTTCCCCCCGAGCGATTCCACGGATTTCGATGACAATAAAAATATAGGGGTGTGAAATTTTCGTTGATCATCATTCAATCCAGAGCAACGTCGGCGGTCTCCCTACTAATATATATATTAAATAAATTAGTCATGATGCGATTCCGGAATTTTAATCGTGTCGTCAATTCCTTTTAATGACGATGCGATTCGATATTAAAACAATATGTTCTCAGAAACGATCGTATACACATTTGTTGTTTATGCTGAATTTTGAGGTCTATATAAATGATAATCTCGTAATCTCGATTTCCTCATATGTATATATTATTTGCTTCATTTAATATGAAGTGAATATTAATATTAGTAATATGAAGTAAATAATGATATTAGTGCTCATTACAAAGAATTTGTTAATAAAATTATATAAATATTAAAAACAGTCTGCACCGATTAAAAACGTTTTAACGTTGTCATGTTAAGGCAGAAGTGGAGAGTGGGCGAATTTTTACAGTTGTGATGTGACGTTTTAACTTAGAAACGTTGTTTGATCCATACATATGTTAATGATGAGAGTAATGGAAATAGTATTCCGACAGAACAGAGACATAAAAAGGAAAAAAACTGAGTTATGTGTTCATCAATATGTTAATATATGCTTCTTAAAAGGATAACGAGTCTTAATATTCTATAAACATAGTTTCATGCGTTTTTTTCTCGATAATATGACGTAATGCACGAATTTGAGTTAAAATGAAGCATTTTTATGATCCTCTCAGACTCACATTCGGACGTTTATGATAAATCACCGGGTGTCATGTAAAATACAACAATGGTAACAAAGAATACATGGTTGATGCTGTAATACAACATTACTAATATATATATATATATATATATATATATATATATATATATATACATACACACACATATGTATTATAAATGTATTATGTGATGTGCATATACATCTTATTATAAATTTTCCGAATGTGTGTGTGTGTGTGACACGGTTTATCTCAGCCTACCGGCAACCCACCCAGGCAAATAAGGTACCGAAATAAAGCTTATGACCCAGCGGATGTTTTAATCATATTTATATCCATGTTCGGTGTATTGAAATGCAAGATAAATAAATAAATAAATAAATAAAATAACGATTTACTAAACAACGTTTAATTTACTGGATATTTTTCCGGTATTCACCGGAATTATTATCTCCCTTAGTAAATTCGATTTACTGTGTGTGTGTGTGTGATGCGGTTTATCTCAGCCTACCGGCAATCCACCCAGACAAGGTACCGAAATAAAGCTTATGACCCGGCGGATGTTTTAGTGATATTTATATCCATGTTTGGTGTATGGAAATGCAAAAAATAACGATTTACTAAACAACGTTTTATTTACTGGATATTTTTCCGGTACAATGACTTAGGTTTGCCCAGCTGGGCAAACTTGCGTTCTTGTTATATACTAAAAATATGTAAATATTGTTGCCACATCTAAATAGGAACTGCTCAAAGCACCTATCCTGCCTTGGCAGAGTTCAAACCAGCTTCAAAACCTAGTTGATGACACCATTTTCTCCTCCCTGCTATCTCTTTCCCCTAAGAGATATCTTAAGCCTGTCTGTGTTTTATCATAATTTTTATAGCAAATACTCGTCTGAGCTTCAATCTATGGCCTTCCTCTGCCAAATATTTACAAAAAACACACATTTAACTCCAACCACTGTCAACAATTTTCCCCACACTATTTGTGCTTAAATCTAAACGCAATTTTTATGAACAAAGCTTCTTTCTGTAGAACATCCTGCCTAAGGAACTCTGTTCCATTTGCTTGCTTTCCAGCTAATTACAATGTGGTCGTCTTCAAGTCCAATGTAAAAAACAATTCCTTGTTAAGCCGGCCCCTAAAATAATCAAATTCTATCCAATTTCCACCACTAACGATCACTACGCTGTTATATCAGTGACTACCTTACACTCAGTAATCCTTATCCTTGACTAGCCTTTGGACCTTGATAAGTGGCGACTCCTTTGTAAAAAAAAGTAATATTAATAAGATCGGTTTAAATATCAAATTCGATTAAATCGATATGGCATAACATTATTTTAAAGACACCGACTGACTTAATAATATTAAGTATGTACTTTTAGTTATCAATGCTATTATGGTCACAGTCATATTTTATATACATGATTTCAAGTGCAGCAGATTTACAAAATTATTGACATCAAGTGTATCTAGCAAAAGTACAATGAATCCGTCACAATAACAATGGACAGATGGAATAAGGGTTTTATAAGCCGCTTAGTTCACCGCCATTTCTGGCTTTAGTTTATGAATTATGGCGTCCACCGTTACTCTGGTTTCAGCTTTGACCATGTGGAAGGACTGGACATTTACGATTGATCGGGATTAGGCTTGGCAATGGCTTATCAAAGATGAACATCAAAGTATATCACGCATACTGATGTGTGTTGCAATGGCATACAGACCTATTTCTATTCTCTAGCCATGACAAAGAAGACCGAGGGGAAAACGATGATATTTGGCGCAGAAAAGTAATCTTTTAAACTAGTTGACATAAGCATAATTTCAACCATCACAATGCGAATCGAAAAAGTACGTTTTATAAACAATGCGCTAGTATTTATTTTAACGTTGTTCTATACTGTTCTCGATGTTATAGATTGGTTGGTTGCTTTTGTTTTACTGCATGTCAACACTTTTCAGGTTATTTAATGCCGAATCCAGTGATTTTGAAGAAAAAAAAACTTTTTAATAGAATATATTTGGTTTTTTTTTTCCAATTCCGTTTCTATTTAACCCATAGTTGGGAACCTAACAGGTACTACGACTCAAAGTGGACCTGGGAGCAATGGATGGCTCCACAGTCTCACCCTCACCATCGGATATAGTTTAAGGTCATATCCAAGACCAACCTCGATGTTATAAATTAAAGTTGATATAATTCTAAAAATTTCAACACAACATCTTAATATTACACAGTGTTTCAGGGCTAATTGAATACCGTTAGATGTTGTTTCCGTTGTTTGTGTCTTTTCAGACACACATTGTATTGCTACGAGAGAAAACTTGGATGCGTACTATTATCGAGTGTCTACAGTCTATGAATAGTGGTTTGTAAGGATAACCTGTCATGAGGATGCTTTCGCATACAAGTAAGCGAAATATGATTCGGTCGGGGAGCGGAGACAGGAGGTGTGTAAGAAACAGGCAAAGGAATATGTTATGGGAAGGAGAAGGAGGTTGGTGCGACATATGAGTGAGAGAACAATTAGTCAATTCCAATATATCTTAATGGAAATCGTGAAAATAGAAACTATCTGCGATAAGTGATATTTTAGGCGTTGAGAGGAATGTTATTTTAATTTTAGTGAATGGCAGCGTTATCTGCTGTTTTAATAGAGTTCAGTTTGAACTCAGAGAGGTTGTTAGAGTGTGTATTTACTTGCTTCCCCACTGAGCAAATTAGGCACAAGGCCGATTTTTAATGTGGAGAGAGAGAGAGAGAGAGAAAGGTGGGAGCGAGAGGTGGGAAATGGGAGCTGGATAGTAACTGTTGGTATGAAGGGTTGCCCCTACATTTACCAAGGTCTGATATGTGAGGTTACCCCCACATATGGTCTTTGCTTGCAATATCTGTCGGAACAGATACTACACTTTGATCTTGTCGTCCGTGCCGCACAAGGCGGGGGGGCAGTTGTTAAAGTGGAGAATTGGAAGGATGGGGTGGCATCGGATTTAAATTGAACAGACGAAGAAGTATCTAGAAATCTGGAAGCTTATTTTGGGAGGGGATGTGTTAGCAACAATTGTGTAAGGGCCAAGGCGCAGTGCTCTTATATGTTGTTTAGAAGAGAAAAGAGACAGGTCAAGCGTAGTAGTGGTTATGGAAGTATAAGAGGATGATAAATTAAAATACATTAATCAGTTGAAGTTAAATTTAAGCCAATTAACGTTAAGATATTAAAATGTGATCAGAGTTTTTTATAGGGGTGGTCTGAGCAGATAGATTTAAAGACGAGAATAGAGTTGGAGAGGCGAGGGTTTTGTGCCTAATGGTTATAGGTAAAGTAGAGGTAAACTTAAATAGTGCCCACTTAGCTGAATGTATAATTATGTTTTACAGAAATATTAGTGATCGGCGGTTTAGAGATCTAGATGGCTCGTTTTATTTTTAAGAAAAGGTCGATTTATAGGATATTACAACGAACATAAGGGTTAAGAAAGGCTTTAACTATCTAATATAAGTAGATGAAGTTGTTATGGGGTTATAATGAAGTTCAATATAAGTTATCATGGAAGGTTATAGTTATATAAGTAAGTCAGAAGCAGATACGGTTAAACCCTTATTGAGGGTGGCTTATCAGTGAAGATCATGACGTTTCCATGCTTAATTTTTTATTCATCCTACAATAGGAAATAATTTCGTTTTTAGAATTTATGATATTGAGTAAGCCAGGTGCTGTAACTATAGCTGTGGCCTCGGCGTTGCATACATAGAAAAAATGTGATCATGGGTGACGAGACTAGCTTTTTAGTATGGATAATTTCATAGAGTAATTATTATTATTATTATTATTAAGTTCTCTCATTAGGGCGGAAAGTGAATTTTTCTATTTAGAAGTGTTCCCAGTGAAAGCCACCTGATTAGAGATGTTGGTTTTAGTATGAAACACGGATGCTCTAATGTAAGTGTGTATTCCAGGAGGTACATAAGATATATATATATATATATATATATATATATATACGACGGGCGTGCAATAAGTAATGACCCTGGCCCACTTCCCATAGTAGTAGAGCAACGAAAATTGGCACAGTTATTAGTCTTTCTCTAGATAGGAACTACCCAGAGTTATGCATTTCTCCCATCGTTTGATGTAGCTCTGGAGACCATTTTTGTAGAACACCCCAGGTTGGTCCTCCAACCACGACGTGACTTCAGAACTCAAGGCTGTATCATTTGGGAAACGCTTTCCTTTCCAAAACAACTTCATGGCTGGGAAGGGGTAAAAGTAAGGGTACACGGTCCGGAGAGTAGGGAGGATGGAGCAGGATTTCATAACCACACGCCCGTGCTTCTGATCTGGCGACATGCGAGTTGTGAACCGGAGCGTTGTCCTGCAGGAGGGGGGTACCTTTGCTGATCTTGCCCCGTCTTTTGATTTTGATAGCTTCTCTTAATTTCCTCAAAAGTGAAGCATAATAAGCTCCTGTAATTGTGGTACCCTTTGCCAGGAAATCTGTCATCACTACTCCGTCCTGGTCCCAGAAGACTGCGAGCGTGACCTTGCCAGCGGAGAGCTGCACCCTTGCCTTCTTTGGAGGTGGTGAGTCCAAGTCCTTCCACTGCATTGACTGAGCTTTGGTCTCTGGATCATAGTGATGGACCCAGGTTTTATTCTGTGTAATCAGCCTTTTGAAAAACTTTGACTCATCTTCTTCGCACATCTCCAAATTCATCCTCGAGCACTCGACGCGTTCTCGCTTCTGGAATGGTGTGAGCAACCTGGGAATCCACCTGGCAGACACCTTATGCATATGCAAATGATCATGAATGATAGTTTCCACAGACCCTGTACTAATCTTAACATCTTGGGCTATTTGGCGAATAGTAATGCGCCGATCTTCCAAAACGGCAGCCTCAACTTGACGGACAGATGCCTCATCAATGGCAGAGGGGGGGGGGGGCTACCAGGTCTGGGAGCTGTTACCACAGACTTCCGGCCATGTTTGAATTAAAGATGCCAGCGTTTTACAAGGTCATATGATGGAGCATTATCACCATAAGTTTCTTTCATTTCATCAAAAGTCTCCTGTGGTGTGCGTCCTTTCAAATACTAAAACCGGATCACTGCTCGACATTCAACAGGCTCCATTTCACACCTGACTAAGTTTAAACATCCGTAAAACAGAGCCCACAATTAGTTCAGAGCTGTAATTTTCCATATAGTCCGTAGAGATATAAATCATTGCACATGCAAAATTTCAGCTAGATCAGACAACTGGAAGTGGGGCAGGGGCATTACTTATTGCACGCCCCTCGTATATGGGAGTTATGTTTGCCTTTACTGATATTTTTTTACAAATGTTTCAGGCATTCATATTAATCGGCAGGAAATTTCTTTTCAAATTATATACAAGACAACTATGTATATTAACATTTCATGATTTTTCTGCTAAATAATGCAGAGAAAATAAAACTTGTGATAACCAAATGCATATGTAAATGTCACATCTACAGATTAAATACAATCTTTTCCTGTTTCTGACTGTACACATATTCATTTACATTGTAGATAAATTAAAGGCGTTAATAATGTGAAATCAGATGATTGTTAAAATACTCCACCCGTTAAAAGTTTGATGTACCGTAAAACAAAAGAATAATCAAAAACAAAATCATTAAAAAAATGACATGCCACAACAACTTTCCTGAAAAAAATGTCTGTTTAAAACACGGCTTAACAAATTAAAAAAAAGAACACATTTTACCTCAGCAAACAAATCGTATAAAGAATGGAAGATATCAGCATAAAATATTCATTGTGTCTTAATTTAATAAAATAACTGCATTGACATTCCAAAGGGTTGATATATCGTAAAATAAATCATTTAAAATAAACAGTCATACCTAAACTGCTTGGTTATCTTATTTGATAATAAATGCACATCATCTGTGTCTGGAGTCGAAATTCAAGGTCTGTTTTTATTAAATTCTAACAACGCTTAAAAGCTGAACGACTTACCCATAACACAAAATCTGACAAAAAATAATTAATTAGAAATAGTTTTCGTAAACAACAAAATAGATTAAATAAAAGGATGAGGGTGAAAAAAAAAAATAAAATAAAATAAAAGGCGGATTAAATAATAAAAACACAAAAACGCACAAAAATATAAAAACAACAAAAAAAGAACAATAGAAAATCGTGAAAATAAAAGATGATTAACTAGATTAATAGACACGTTATAAAAAAACAAACAGATATTATATATGCAGAATGAAGTGAGATGAAAGAGGCGTTTGTTACAATAATTAAAATCCAAAAAATATTTTTTTACATTTGGTATTCTCACGGATACCGCAATATAACCAACGACGCATTGTAGCATTCTTTTTAATTATTTCTATTCGATATTGGCGCTCTATCTAGAAACTAGCAGGGCTATGCGGTATTGCCCGGGGTAGTAATAAGTAATTTATTTTTATTAATTACGATTACTTTCATAGTGTTGTCACACGCAAGGTAAATCTTATTGTAAAAACCGAAACAGCAAATGGCGGTAAAACTACGATATAAAATATACGATGCATCTTTCAACACTTGTTGACAATATAAGAAAAACGGAATTTAAATGTTCATTTTATCTACATAAAAAGTCACCAATGCAGTACGATGACATAAGTGCCATCTACACACATTTAAACATTGTTAGCGTGGAACCATTATAAACGGATGCTATTGTTCGAATAAACAATCATGATAATCTTAATTAAAGAATAAAAAGACGATTTTTTTTACAAGGAGGTAACCACTTATCAAGGCCCGGAAGACACTCGAGGATAAGGGGTATTGCGTGTACAATAATCAATGGGATAGTATCGTAATAATCGTTAGTATTGGAGGTTTGATAAAGTGTCTTACTTAAGGGGGCAATTAAACAGGAATTTGTTTATGTTGGACTTAAAGACATCCAAGTTGTAGTCAGATGGGAAACAGGCAAACGAAACAGAGTTCCACAGGCATGCACTTCTAAGAAAAAAAAGCTTTGTTCATGGAATCTACGTTTTGATTTAGGCACAGATAAAGAGTAGGGAAAATTACTGACAGTGCTTTCAGCTAGACGGGTGTTTTTCGTGAAAGATTAGCGAGGGGGCACCAGAGATTGGAGCTCGGACGACCACTTGCCATGGAAATAGCGATAAAACAAAAATAGGCTCGCAACGTCTTTTCTGTGGGAGAGAGGTTGCAGGGAAGAGAAAAGGGCATCACCTACTAAGCCACGAAGTCTATTTTGTACTCTGTCAAGACAGGATAGGCTGTTTTTAGCAGCTCATGCCCAAATATGGCAGCAGTACTCCATCCTTGGACGTACTTGGCTCTTATACAGATAGAAAATTGCATCAGTAGTGAGATATCTTCTAGAGCGGTAGAAGGATCCCGCCATTTTCCCAGTGACCTGGCCAACAGACTTGATGTACGTGTTCCATTTCAGATCAGGGGTGAACGTCAAATCCAGAAGCTTGTCAAAACATGGACCCCCCCCAAGACGAGAGCCATCCATTTCAATTGATGCCAGATGGGGATCAGAGTGTTTATTATGCAAAGATAGAAGTTTGGTTATAGATGCATTAAAAGTAACCAGCCACCTCTTCCCCCACTGTACCACGCGCTCAAGATCAGAGGAGAGAGAATCAGAGATAACTTTGTCATTTACGGTCTTTGATGTGTTGCCATAGATGGTCATGTCATTAGCATAGATGTCAACGAATGATTTAAGTATGTGTTTTGGGAGATCAAATGACTAATACATATATTAATCTAATTCCTGCCTTTCCTTAGAATCAAGAAATGAATCTGGATACAAAAATATTAATAAAAACGATATTTGTGTCTATTAAATGTGGAAAAATATTTTCTTAATTTTTTTTGTATTACTTAAAAAATTAATTTTCATCTTTGATCATAAAATAAAATTTCTATGCGTAATTTTTCTTTTCTTAGCTTATTATTATCATTTATTATTTAGGATACGAGTTTATTCTTACTTTTGTTGCTCATAGAACTAATTTTATGCGAGTGATTATTGAAGCTGACCGGGCACGCGCGCGTTCACTTTTATTATACAGATAAATAAAAGGAATCTTTAAGAAAAATGTAAAAGTATGTTTTGGATTTTAATTGTTAGCAATAAATCGTTATATTTTAGTAAAGAATCTTAATTTTACAGGAATGCTATATACAAATATTTTTGAAAAAAATCAAGACAACAAAATATAAAATATATATAGTCACCTACACACATTCTCTCTCTTTATAGATTGATATATATGTGTGTGTGTGTGTAGTCATCTACTCATTTTCTATATATGTATATGCGTGTATATATTTTGAATCTCGGCGAAAAGTGACAGGACTTCATGTGTTCTAACTGCAAGTCGTCTACGTTCATTTGTGCTCAACTAGGCTAAACTACACGTAAACGTGAAGAATCGATGACATCAAAGAAGACAAAAAACATAAACGAAAACAAGTTTAAAAGCCGTGAATAAAAAAGGAACCGAATTGTTAAACGAAACTGGACAAAGAAAAAGTGTAGAGTTGAGGCATGTATTAATTACGGAATATTTTTGGCAGATTAAAAAGACAATACAATGAAGTGCCTGAAAAGCCAACGAAACAGCCGCGCTGAAATGAGCAATAATCTTTTGTAGCCCTTTTCGAAATGATTAACATTCAAATAAGGGAGATAAAACATGTTTCCGTATGCCGTATTATCCGATGGTACTGCGTATGTCTGGAAAACGGAATCTGATATCCATGAAAAAAATCTAAAGCTATCTTGGCCTCTGCTCAGTCTAGAAGGAAAATAGGCACCTCCTGTAAGCGTTCTTGAGGAGTTTATTATGAGAAAGGGTTGCGATATCTTCAACCGCATCTCTCTTGAACCGGCGGTGATTATCTCCAGTTGTAGGAAGAAATCCAGTATGACGAAAACAAAGCCTGGATAATCAGAGAGACCTCCTACATGCAACGCCAGATATTCTAAATGATCTCCCATTAACTACTGTTAGAAAACAGTAGTTTCATCCCTATGGATAAATGGGGGAATTGGCACCTTATCTATGCGTATATAGTTACCTTCTCACGGGGAATATATCTGCATAGAAAATTAAAATAAATCTATGCTTATTTAAAATGGAAATGTCGTCACTTATTTTAATCGACTCACAACAGTAATGACACGTCGATTGCAAATAAATTCATAAAGAAGAAAAGAAGGGAGCAGCTAGTGACCAAAAGCGACCCATCTTTTAAAATCCGAAAATTTCACATTGCAAGTCAGCTAATATATTTTCATGTCATATTGCGTGTAGGAAGCAATCTCGGCAAAGAGATACTAACAATAAATAAATAAAACAGAAAGTATGCAAAAACATTAAGGAAATGACAGAGGCTTATCCCCAACCCCAGGAATACGTGGAAGATACGCCCATTCTTTATGTGCCCGCATCTACATTTTCCTGTCCTCACTTATTTAAATTTCAATCAAACAATGCGAACAATAAATTTCCATCGGACAAAAATGAAACTCGAAGGGAAGCGGATTATTAGGCGGAGACAACAGAAAGTTCAGAAAGGTGAAACGAACACCACTACTGCATTTTCATTGTGCACCTCCCTAAATGCTGTAGGCCATATTTGTAAATAATATACATGTACTGAAGGAGAAGAGGTAAGATTATTGTATTTTACTATCGAGGGTCATCACATAACAAGGCAAAGAGCCACTCAAGCATGAAGGTTAATGAGACGGGAATGAATGCCATCTAATAGATGAGGAACACGATGGAAGTACTAACATTGATTAATGGTATGAACTACGTTTGATTTCGAGGTTGTCAATAATAATACTTTGACATGAGATTTTAGACAAGTAAACAGCAGGAAAGCAGCCCTGTGGCAACGTGTACCTTATTTTCTCCTTTAGTCCTCACATTTCATAAGCGATGTTTATGACAAAGAGGGAAGAATGCAGTTTTCTTCATCGGAATCCACCCATACAAATTATTGCTGGATACTTTATGACCTTGAAACGGTATCCTTTTAACCCTTCGATGGTTTTTTTACACACTTTGCCTACGATAGGTGTGAATCTTTTTCACATAACATAAAATCAAGTCTAGGTTCTTTGAAAAAGAATGTTTTTATCAAAAGAGAACACGGGTTTCATTCATTGCTTAATGCAATCAGGGCAAAGAAGAATTCCATAGTCCTTGAAGACACCATTGTTGTAGGTTTTGTAATAGAAAACTAGGGTTTAAAAAATTAATAGCCAACTTAGCCTAAGGGTTAAACTACTTATATCAAGTTGCTTGTGCTCTGTCTGTGGCTTTTTTATGAAAACTACTACTGTCTAATCTAATCTCCGGCTAAGACGACAAAATATCTTTTTTCCTTATTCTAAAAACAAAAAAAAAAAAAAACAAAAACAAACTAATTCTTGCTGTAAGTGTCTTACAATAAAGAAACCAGGGATTGAAGCTTAGTCGGGGGACCTTCTAAAAAAATAACGACCGAGTAATTATGGAAATAAAAAAAATGGGTTAAAGAGTTAGACAAATAAAACAAAAAGCGGGTTAATAAATAAAAATAGAACAAACCAAAAATAACACACACAAGAGCAAGAAAGACAAGCAAAGACAACGAAAAATAAAATAAAAAGGGATTAAAAAAGCACAACAAACGAATGGAATTGAAACAAACAAGCAAAGTGGCCTCTGACGTATTAGGTCACGTGGTTCGCCAAAAATTGTGAATTCGTGCTCTTTCTGTTTCTTTTTATCTAATATAGTATAACTATTATTAATATAGTATTATTATTAATGTTTTATGTCATTTTGTTTCATACCTCTGTACATTGGTAGCATTTTGCTAGACAACCATTTTGAAAATCCTGAAATGTAGAAAACGCCGCAAAATGATTAAAATCAGCGCGGGCAACACATCATCACAGTCAAGAATCATAAAACGACTATAATAAGAACTAATAGTGAATTTATACGTTGCTTTTTACATCCATCTGTGTGATGTACTGTTAATAATATGATAATTCCTTTTGTAATAAAAATGTTCGTATGAATAAATACTATCAAGAAATGTACTTTTCTTTTATCGTAGAAATAATTGCCAATATCATTTAAGCATCTTTTCAATAAAAATATCTCTTCTTTATCTGAAAGTATAACAATTTATTTCAAACAAACATTTTCTTAAAGTAAAAATAATCGTTAAATATTCCATTACATAATACAATTAAGAAAATGGCTTTCTTCTTTTGTAAAACTAATCGTCATTGTCAGTTAAATATTCCTTAAATAAAATGAGTATTTTTACTCTTCATTTATTTAAAATTGTGTCAATTGAATTCCTTTTAAAGCAATCAAGGTTCTTTGTCTTTTAACATAAAATTAATTGTCAACTAACTTCTTGCAACAAAAAACGAGTATCATTTTCAAGTGTGTTATCTAAAACAAACAACAAAAAAACAAAAAGAAAAACAAAAGAAAAACGATGCTCTTGGCGGATGAGGAAGGAATCCCAACGGCTTGCGCAGCGGATGAATCAGCACCGAAGTGCCGATGCGGTCAACAAGGGTGATGTACAACTCGCCTTGGGTCTGCCTCAGCCATCGGATGCAGCTGATTGCATGTATGCAGACTGTCCTGGCCCGTCCTTGCCTCTGTACTTTTGCTTTCAGCGGAGAGGGTGCTAGCAGTACTGGGCAAGCTGCTTATTCCTACTTTACCTAGGCTGGGAGAGAGGTGAAAGTCCTGTGGCGATGAAGCCCGCAGGTTTGATGAACTGGAAGCCGCGGCGTGATCTCTGCACTCAGGCGATTAGAGTATGATGGCCGTGCTTTTGCTGAAGCCGTCATCGTCGAAATCGACAGACTGCCCGAAAGAGGAAGCAAAAAGAGCGCGACTACGGACGCCACTACCCAGATTTCCTGCCATCAGGTGTCACATCTGCGGCCGGGGTTTCAGAGCTCCGATCGGACTCACATCGCACCTTCGACACGGAAACTAACCGACCTCCGCGACATCGTCTATATCGACGGACTACCAGAGAGAGAGAGAGAGAGAGAGAGAGAGAGAGAGAGAGAGAGAGATAGAGAGAGAGACACACACACAGAGAGAGAGAGAGAGAGAGAGAGAGAGAGAGAGCTCAAAAAGTGTACTGTTTTGGTGGATGGAACGATATAATTTGATCTAGGAGCAATTCATTTTAAAATGTGCAAGGTCGAAATTTTCACAATATTAGATGAATAACCAATTATTGCTGATCGAACGATCTCATTATTATTAATGTGTAACATAAAATCCCCTAACGAATTATTTCATAGACAAACAACACCAGGTGTAAATTCCACAACGAGTTCGACATTAACCTTTATAATTTACTGTTCAAAATATTTTTATTGACATAGTGTATGTTTGCTACAGTCTATACCATTAACGATATTATTTTTTCTTTCTTCCATAACAATAATTTTCCTTTTCAGTTAAATATTATTGTGATATGTAAAACGAACATGTCTCTTCTTTTTGATTCATTTATTTAAAATAGTACAGTTTAAACCTTTACAAAACAATAAATATTATGTATTTTCCAACTGTAAAAATAATTAAAATCGTATAGCTTTAGTCGACATAATTTGATTTTAGAACAATTCAATTTAAAACGTGTTTATCTTAGAGATATGCAGTTAATCGCCGATCACCGCCTTTGCCGATTAGACGATACCTTTGTTTAAATGCGTCTGAAAGCTGACAACGTAATTAGGAACAGGAGATGCTTTAACATATACGCAAACCAGTAGAAAGGCAGATTCATAATCGTAAATCAGAAGTAAACACCAGAAAAATGAGTCTTGATAATGCAGAGCACTGGAGCGAAAAGACGATCGGTTATACGGACGTGTCTAAGTAAATATTAACAAGAATTCAATAATTAATGCATATCCATTGATATTGGAATACTTGAAAGTCTCCCATTCTCTACGACAAAAAAATACAGAAAGCAAATATACCATTTAGGGAAGACTCAAAACTGTCACATGAAACAAGAAAATCATTGCAAAAACAAAATACCTAGTCATCTAAAATAACTTTGAATATTCACGAGGTATTCAAGGAGTCCTGCTGTTTATGCTTGAATTTCAGTTAGAACAACAATATACCATTATATATATATATATATATATATATATATATATATATATATATATATAATGTTTTCATATATATATATTATGTTTTAATATATATATATATATATATTATGTTAAACATATATATATATATATATATATATATATATTATGTTTTAACAATATACCATTATATATATTATGTTTTAATTGCATAAAAAGTTACTCATGGACTATGGTTCTTGCTAAACACCATCATGACTTGACTTGGGCAAGGATCGAACCTACAAATTACATTGTCTGTAGTCAATGTACCACTGGACAACGGAGTCTTGCTTAAAATATATGTACGGGTTTAGAGGTTAAATAATAAATCAATTACTTAGGTAAGTGAATTGAAAATAATCGCCTTTCTACACCTCTACTATCGTTAATAAAAAGAAACGATACAAAACTTACACACACACACATATGTATGTGTGAGTAGCTGTACTTTTGTAATTGAAAAAAGGCAAAAGAAAAATTATAAAGCACAAAAAGAAACAGGAATCAAATAAGAATTTGAGTGATTTAGTTTGAATCAATGAACGACTTTTATAAGACACGTCTATATATATACATATATGTGTATTATGTCAGTAGAGTTAAGTTTCCTAGAAGTACATCAAATGAAACAACATGTGTCTACCAAAAAGTGCTCAATGAGTAAACAGAGCAGGTATATTAAATTTATTTATACAAACATTGATGGCTACATATGTGCATACATGTTTCTGTAATCACGCGTGCCGGGGATATTACGTCTTCAGGGCACGAATTTCCCTCGAAAACTGAAAAATCTCAGTTTTAGAGGGAAATTTGTGGCCTGAAGACGTAATCTTCTCGACACGGGTGATTACAGAAACATGTATGCACATATGTAGCCATCAATGTTTGTATAAGTAAATTTAATATATATATATATATATATATATATATATATATATATATATATATATATTGTGATAATTAAATTGATTGACTTACCGAGGGTGGCTCGGTGGGAAGGGAAATACACTCATGGCTGTGAACGGCCCGGCCTGGTGTTTGTTAATGAAGAAAATAGGATGTCTATTCCTTATAGCTTAAATAGACATTCCAGTCTCGTTTCAATCTCGCTGAACGAGAGATTGAGACTATAGAAAGAGTCACCTTTGTAGGCTTGTTGTTGTTGTAGTTTGTTCTTGTCGTTGTTAGAGATCTATCAGACCGGTACGACAACTGTTAACAGCGCGTTATATTTACAAGAATACGTTTGCTTGTAAGCAACGAGGTAATTTTTCGGTGCAAGCTAAACGTCTTTTCTTCCCCTCCCCCACTCGTCGGTAGGAAATATCGACAATATATATATATATATATATATATATATATATATATATATATGAGGAAGTTAAAAGAATAAGATAGATTCTTTAAGAAGAAACTAATTGGGATAATACAAAGTTCAACAAATTGCTTTTGATCTTATTCAACAGCCTCTTATAAGAAGTATGATGCTTTGAAATACCTAGGTATATGAGTTTACTTATTATATACCCGTAATTGATGTAAAATCTATATTGAATGAACAATTACATCTATATGCCTTTTGAAATTGTTGTTCCTTTATACTTCACCTCTCTGTCTCTCTCATATATATATATATATATATATATATATATATATATATATATATATATATATATATTAGTCCAGGAAATTGAAGTTTGCCTCTTATGATAAGTATTAGGCTTCGGAACGACACTAGAAAGCGGAAATAAAAATCCCCGGTTTCAAAATTAGCTTCTTATTCTGCAAGAATATGCCTTATAAATTAGAAATATAAAGGGAGAAGAAAATCTGGTGGCAGATACGCTTTCTCGATGTCAGATGATAGATATACGAGAATAGAAAATTCTCACTTAAACGACAGAGCAATCATTCCATAGTCGAAATGATTAAAAACAATCCAGGGTGTGGATTTACAAAAAGTAAAATAAAATTTTATTTTCTTTCTCTTAAAAATGTGAGGATGTGGCGATCCAAGCTCGTTATCACCCAAAATAGGTGTAAGCAGAGCATTCCAATGAAGGAAGACCAGTGGCCAATAAGCTTGGATAAAAAAACCCTAACCAATTTTAGCGCAAAAGATAAAAACATCCATTATTTTGGGCATTAGTCAGTCAGTCAGTTGCTGTTAACTTCCCGCCCAGTCCACACCTATCAAATGATTTTTAGCAAGTGGCAACGTAGAAAAAAATAGAAATTACGATATTCCTCGAATGAATCGACTTTCATCTGCTTTTAGATCTGCATTACGTGCACCATCTTGAAAGAGACCTCCATTTTTGTTCATATTGCTTGACTTTGAAATTTAAATTGTCATCGGCTCGTATATATTATTAGTTTCGAGGAAAAATTATATTAACGTCTTATTACAACCTTTCTCTAGTTAGACAGTGTTATGCGAACTCTGTTTAAATGCACCGATAATTGACGTAACCCCTTTCGAAGCCAATAGTCAGAATTTCTAAGCTAAAAACCTAATAACTTATATGTTATTAAAATTTTGACAGCGAGGGTGGTCGAAATGGTGTCTCTCGTCGATGACCCTTTCTGATTTCCTGGAATATTCAGAAATAGGACTCCGAGGAAGGATGTAACATAGATAAACACTTCCCACCATGTCGCTCACTACATAAAATCTTCAACAAAAGTATCTTTAAACTTAACTACAGCTGTACTGAAAATCTAGAGACGTATACAAAAAGGCACAATAATAAAATATTAAGGAGAAATAATCCTACAACGGTAGAAAGACCTGCAATTACCAAAGACGAAAGCTAACTAAGCAATAATTGCCTCACATAAACCTATAAAATATATTTATACTCTAGTATTAAGAAAAAGATAAACAACCCAAATGAAAGAATGAAAACCACCAGAATGAAGTCTATATATAGATTTGAAAACTTTTGTCGCTGTAATTACTTCATACACCGCTATAGAATGTAAAATATAACTCCCAGTAAATCACCTTTATTTACATCATATAAATAAGCTTGTATATCTGCTCACTGGCTGTAAATTTAACCATATGGACATATATATCTTATAAATAAACAAATAAATAATTTGAAAATGAGAGGCAAATAAATGGATAAAAAAGCTAGGAATAAAATAAATAAATAAATAAGAGAGATGAATAATGTAGTCGCCACCAGAAAGGAAAAAAAAAAAGAAACATAAAAACCAAAGATAGGGAAGTTAACGGCAGATAAGAGTATAATATTTCCTCAGATTAAAGTGAAAACTTAGGCCAATAAACAACAGTCAAGTTAAAATAATTCTAATACCTCTCCGCTGTTACAGCTTGACCACATAGGATCGTACTTCTCCCTATTCCTTCAACCCCCACCCTAGCCCTACTCGATTCCTTCACCATACCTCTCCCAACACCTCCTACTGCTTACATTCACAAAGTATAACCTCTACTTTCTTCCAAAGCGTAAACCATACCCTAATATCTTATAAAAAGCGAATGTAATCTTGGCTCTCTTTTTATATTGCTGTTTTTTTGTCTGATGAAGTGGTATTCGCAAATTGGGGTTCCACTGAAAAATCTATGCACATATGTAACCAATAGCGTTTGTATAATCAACAGACTATATTATAGGTTATTCTTCCATTGAGCACTCTTTAATAATCACGCGAGTTTCATTGGATTTACTTCTAGGAAACCAATCTATACAACCATTATATATGAGAGGAATGTAAGGTTATTGAGAGAGAATTCCAGCAGAGTGCTTTATTGTTAAGAAATAATTCAAATATTAAGCCGTAATATTTACGATCACCCTGATCCTCTCTCCTCGACAGATTTGATTGGGCGTCCCCCGGAAAATAGCTTTTACTTTATAAACAATACATTGTCACATAAAAACATACAACCTCACTAGAAATATAGTATAGGATATATTTCTTACAGAAGATTTAACGTCGATACTGTCGGTTTTAAATCCTAACAAAGGAGAGCTATAGTTGTTCGCCTGTGTCGAACTCTTTCTTTTGAATTTGGATCGATAATCTTAATAACACTGTACGCACATTTACACACGTGTTAACACATAGATACGCTGTAGACTACGTCACCAAGAAGGCAAACAAAAAGAATAGGAAAGAAATTCAACTCGCTCTTTCAAGTTTTAAGAAAAGACCTGTATTTATTATTCTCCTGCCACGCGTGACTTCACACACGTTTCTTATGTGATCGTGTGTCATCCCTCTGACCTCTGTCCTCTCGAGCGTGCTCCTCGATCGGCGTACACGTTCTTTTTTATATCTTTTTCCCCGCCGTGACATCACTTCGCCCACAACTCGGCATTTCAATACAGCCGCCATACGCGTGCCCGCGCTCTGTTAAATCTGTAACACACACACATATATATATATATATATATATATATATATATATACATACATATATGAGAGATTGAGATAGATAGAAAGAGAGAATGGTGTTAACTATATAATTGATTTTGAGAACTCTAAACGCCTAACGTGTTTCAAGAGTTTGTACTGAATTATAAAAAAAAACTGTCTACCTTCATATAGATTGAGGTTGAATAGGGATTGTGTGAGATAGTGACGTCCGTCCTTCCCCCTCTCATTGAAGACTTGCTATAATTTGTGTTCAAATTGCTTGCCGAATCTTTACATGACCGCTGATCAGGGAATCAGTTACAACGCCTGTGTTCATACGATACTTTTTATCAATACAGGGTTGTAGAATTACATCTCTGGTGACCCATACCAGCATCGAAAATGATCGTTGGTCAATATTTAATTTCCGGAAAGTGACGCTTGAATCTTTTTTTTTTATTATTATTTCAGCCCAGTCCGGACGTTCTTTATATTTTCTCCAGAAAGAGCAACTTGATAATTAAATAGGAATCTACTACGAAGAGATACGGTTATTTCTAAGGTTAAACATAATAAACGAAAAAAAAAAAAAAACTCAAATTAGAAATAATAAAAAAAAACGTTGCCCTCAAACTCTAGTCAGAATCAAAGAACGGCATCGATTTGCTCACTAATCAATTCTTTAAGACAGAAGGAAATGGAATTTGACTCGACTTCGATTTTGGTCTGACAGAAACCTGGCAAATAACAAAACAAAGAAACCTCTTACAGTAATTGGTTCGGCAAGAATAGATTCCCTTTCATATTTTTCGTCGCTAACTTTTTAAAGCTAAATTTTCATCATTTTTTTTCCCCTGCGTTTTTCCAATAACGAATCATAATTATCTATATTATATAGCTTGCGGGTTAGGATTTATACTTTTTTACACTTATTTATACCTACTCCTCTCGCGGCATAATAACGTTGACGCACCAGTTCCCGTTAGATCACCGAAGTTAAGCAACATTGAGCCTGGTCAGTGCTAAAATGGGTGAACATTTGGGAATTCCAGGTGCTGTTTGTACTTACGCTTATCCTGGCATTGTTTCCAAGCGTCCTGGATTTCACACAGCCACTGGACTTAAAGCAGTGCGGATTCCGAAAAGGTGTGGTTAGAGATTGTTTAACCCTTGACTCACGCTTACACGCGCAACCAGCCTTGCAGGGGGTATCCGCTGTTTTTCGAGACTGAACGGAGGCGTTTTTCGTGTGCTGTTGATGTGTTTTAATTGCTTTATCGGTGAAACGAAGAAAATTATATATCGAAATTTGCAGAGATTGATAATTAGCCTTCGCAAGAGAGTAAGTAACTATCATGAATGTATATTTTATGTAACTAGTTTACACTTATATTAGATTAAGTGTTGCTACAGTATCTTATGTTAACTTTTTTTTATTTCTATTTACTTTCTACCGGTCTATAGCTAGAAACCTGACCGATTATTATGATTGATGTTTGGAAAATAGAAAGTTAAAAAAATATGTATCGAGATGTATTAAAGTATTTTTCAGATAAAATATTTATGGTAGAAATGTATTGGCAATGTTGACGTTGAAATGTTAGAACAAAAAAATGTTAATTAAATGAACTAAATATGTGACAAAGGGATCAACTAATGTATTTCTTTGGTTACCTGAGTTGATGACGTAATGGAATAGTTTAGAAATGCACGTAGAGTTTTAGAGTAGGGTGAGTAAGAGTGGAAGAGTTATAAAAATTAGCACGGAATATATTGTCTCCGCGTTTGGAGGCTGAGAGAAACGCAACCTTTGCATGATGTGAAACTAACAACGCTTTGCAGCTCCGATGAGAATTCAAGAATAAAGTTTGTATAAAATGAACTTGGTAAACGTTCGTCTTTTTTTATATCTTTTTTCCTCGCCGTAATGTCACATTGCACACGGCTCTGCATTTGCATACAGTCGCCATACGCGTGCCCGCACTCTGTTAAACCTGTAACACACACACACACACACACATTTTGCTAATTCCTGCCCTCTGATGAGAAGGAGAGTATTTCTTCGAAACTCCGCAGATTAAGGACTATCCATTTATCTTGTGCTTCCGTTTTAAAATTAAATATGTTTTTAACTCTTTTTCCAGATGTTTTTTTTAACATGTTTTATTAATCATTTGTTCATATTATAAGCTCTATTTCCTTTTCAGTTTAATTGAGCTTTTAAATCTGGTTGAGATTACTTTACTTGTAAATATTAACTCTTTAATATTTATAATATATTTTAAGTTTACCATTTTGATTACCTTGGTAAACTTATTGTATTTTATATATATATATATATATATATATATATATATATATATATATATATATATATAAGAAAGAGAGAAGTTAACTACATTTATTTCAGGATTGCAAGAAACATATAAGAAGAGTGAGATACCTATTCGTCCATATGAAAAAGGTGTGTTTATTTGTCTGGATCAAGCTGACAAAAATGTTAATTAGTTGTTGTAGAAGACTGCCCAGCTTAGGTCTGTTTAAGATGTGAATAGATTTACCTCTAAAACACACGCACATATATACAACTAGGGGAACATTTTAAACGCTAAACGTTCTCTCACTAATATATATATATATATATATATATATATATATATATATATATATATATATATATATATATAAGGTTTATATACATCCACTCCCGTTATATAACACCGTGAACAATGTTTGTGAAATGTAGTGGAAAAATACGATTCTTAGTATTTGCATGACAAAGTAACAACAATGAATGACTGATTTTGTTGGCAAAAACAATATAATCGTTACTAAAATTTTTCGATGAGGATTAATAATTTGCATTATATACGGCACAATCACGTTGAAACATCGGCTCTCGTCAAATCACTGAAGTTAAGCAACGTTGAACCTGGCCAGTACCAGATAGGTGATACTTTGGGAAGGCGAGGCGCCGTATGTATCGCGAGATAAAAATACCAAACTGGCACGATTTATCCTTCTCTCGAGGGTAGACGTAACTTTCTTAAGCCGTGGTAGGCATCCCGTCTAGTGATGGCGTCACGATAAAAACTACCCTTGATAGCCCTGGCGAAGCATCAACTATTCAGCTATCGGCAAGATTCTAATTACACTACAAACTCGTGTAGTGAGTTCAATCTCGGCTACGACCGCGCTGGATGGACGGACTGGATTATCATATAACTTCCGACCGTCTTCAGTTATACCTTGTTTGAAAAACGTGGCGTAACGAATAAAGTACTAAGCAAAATTCAGTTCTAGGTGACACTTTTCTGGAAATGAAAGGTTTAATTCACAGTGCAGGTGATACTAAAAATATTACTCCGAATTGCTTAAGATTTAAAACATGGCAGAACGAGAATATGCTGAGTGAATTAAATAAAGGGTTCCCTTTGAAATTCTGTGAAATCACATCGGCCAAAATGCGGCAAACAGTAACAATCCGAGTGAGAAAAGTAGTCCGATTAATCCAAATTCAAAACTAATTCGCTTGAAATTTATGCCAAATATTTCTTATGCCTACTTCTGTTGCAAGTTATCAACACAGAATGTCAATTCGTTTACAAAAACTATGCATGCAATGTTTTTGTGCCAATTTCTTTAAATTTATAATGCATATATGTAGTTAAAAAAAATCCAGTAAACTTCCGCAAGATTCGAACACTGGTATTAACATCGTAATAACTAGGGCTGTGAAAACAGAATATTCTCTTGACTCAAGTATATATCCAACACAATAATACACAGTCAATTAGCCGAGAACCACACCAGTCTATATAAAAACATATGATAAGAGTCAAAATAATGAAAAGAATATGCTGTTGTCACAGCCATAGTAAGAACTACTGCGACTAACTTATACTTTTTCCTTTTCTCTAAACCAACCATTTGCGCCTAAACATTTAATAGTATAGACATTGTATAGTATCTGGACGAGGATTTATGATTAGCTATATTTTTAGGATGTGAACTTATAAATGTCCACCTATGAACAGTTATTATCATCTACGTTGTACATAGTCTTCAGAATGTTGACTTGCTCTTACTTTTTAGGATGAGTAATTATCATTGTCTCTATCTCTTACCTACTATTATATAAAAAGGATATTTGTCTGTGTATTTGTGTGAATTCATTCTCTATGGACTCGAAAACAGCTGGACCAATTTTTATGAAATTTCACATGAGGGTACTTTTTGTACCGGACAGTGTTCTAAGATGGGTTTTGAATAGAAATGTTTTCGGTAAGTATCGATAATCGCTAATCGAAATAATTTGATGAAAGAAGAAACAGGTGATTTTGACCAAAATTAACACCTAACACAACCTAATATCACACGTTATATTATCACCGCACAAGCGGAAAAGCCCGGCATATAAAATCAACAGTAGGTTCTTTAATATGAACGGGGCGCGTTCGAAATAAATTTATTTTAAACTTAAATTCAAGCCATTATAACCACACAAGCAGTAAGGTCAGGCATATAAAATCAATAGTAGGTTCTTTGATATAACACGGGCGTATTCGAAATGAATGTTTCTGTTTAAAGCATTACTGAACCATGATACTTAACTTGAATTTTAAACTTAAATTCAAAGCATTATATATAAAATAATTTTATAAAACCAACATTCTAGACTCGAATATATTGTGATCTAAGTCACCGCGGGGAGGTATATGAAGCTCCCCCCATCCATCGGTGCACCGCGATAGGTTCCTAACTAGAGCAATAAATCGATTTGATTAAAAAATGGGCAATTTCACCGATTTCGATGACAATAAAAATATGGGAATATGAAGCATTCATTAACCATCATTCAATCTCGGGCAACGTCGGGTCACACTGCTAGTCTTCATTAGAAACATAAACGTTAGAATTAAACATGCGTGGTGCAATTATAACGTGAATTGAATGTACTTTTTTTTCCAAGGAAATATAGACGTTAGAATAAAAAAATGTGTGTCGAGTTTGATTTTGAATTTTAACATCTATATTTCGTTCTAAAAAAATCGAAAACATTCTCTCTCCTCAGAGACGTACCACACAATTTCAAATATTGACTTACACGTTTTTCTTCAAATAACTAATTTTGAGAAAATATTCAAATAAAGACGAAAAGGCAAAGGAAAAGTAATAAAAATGGTTTAAGTGTTCATTAGTTTCGTCTTTATTTCAAGATTTTCTCAATATATATATATATATATATATATATATATATATATATATATATATATATATATGTATGTGTGTGTGTGTGTGTGTGTGTGTGTAGAGTTTAAATGCAAAACGTGATCAATTCAGATTCAAATATAGACTTCATCTAATTTATTTTAGCGTAAAGCCAAAAAAAAAAAAAGGATTTTTTTTTCTGGTATCATATTCATTGAAACGTAATCGAGTGTTGGAATGCAGCACTTTTTATAGGGATAACTTCATAATTTTCAAAATAGCAGCCATCGCTTATTACATTTGAACAAATAATATATATATATATATATATATATATATATATGTGTGTGTGTGTGTGTATGCATGAAATAAGATAAGCAAAGAACAAGCTAAAAAATAGAAAAAATATTTTAGAATCTGGATTATTTTGATTCGATAGTTCGTTTTAGTTATATATGTTTGTAGAGTACGAAAGGAACCCTTTTGATAATAAAGACGGAATATTAAGTAATTTACTCTGTAATTTATTCTGTTTTTCTTGTTTCTTGAAGTATGCCATTATTTTATGCAATTCGCAAACTCCTTCGCCAAAAATGCAGCAAGTTAATTATCAATTATCCTTGGGTTGCTTTGTTTTTAATTGTGGATTAAAATGCTGCAACTACTACTACTACTACTACTATTTATAGTAAAAAGCGTTTATAGGCATCAAAACTATTAGTCATAAAGTGGTATGAACCTGCCTTTTTTCTTACTTTTTTGCCACAAATTAGACACATTTCTGCCGATACCTAAAGTGCTACTGTGATTACGGACCAGATTTATCGAGGCAATCTCGAGTTTATCAGCCATGTTTGTTCACATTACGTTTGGATTTCTACATGTTGGTATAGTTGCTGATACGGGAAGCAGTAAGGAAATTCAAGAAGCATTCTGGGGTAATAAGCTATTAGAATCGAAGGATTTTTGGATCTAGTAAGCTCTACAATGACAGTGTATTTGCTGCTAGTCGTGTTTGTCCAAGGTATTGACGTTGAAATGCTATTAGTGCAGTAAGTAAGTATTACGTTGAAAGGCTATTAGTGCGGTTGGAGCACAGTTTGTGGAAGTACTTGTTAAACATCACTATGCAACAATTCGGCGGTGGGGTACGAGCCGGATCCTGCTGTCTCTTACATCACGATTGCTGCAATATTTTACTATCATTACTGCTATGATTGCGTAAATAATAACCTCTTCAAAAAAAAATTCCAGTCAATTAAGCATGACGCATCATTGACAGAAAACACGCCTCAGATGAGGGTCAATCAGGCGGTGGTTAGATCGATAAAGTGTGACAAGGCCTGGATCGTATAAACTTAAAGGAAATCGATTTATAATAAAAGTGAATCTTTAATAACTCACTAATCAGAGGTGTTGCGCAATCAGGATTGTGTCAAGAATCTTATCGATTGGCTGTTGGGGAGAATTGGTGGATGTTGGTCATCCGGGACTTTGGGAATCGGCTAATGAGATTTCTGCCCACGAGAGTTAAGAAATTGTGTGTTAGAGGTTCGACTCCATTAAAACTAATTGAGAAACCAATTAGTTTTCGGGTGGAAGTTAGTAGTTTAACTTGGAAAGTTAAAAATCTTATCTTGGCAATCTCTCGTTTGGACGTGTAGTAGTTGCAAACACGTCTCTGTGGAATAATCTAAATTACCGCCCTTGCACGGTTAAACGTTCCCTCTTTCACGGAACTCTTGAAATTATAAAAACAAAAGAATTGCGTTACGTATATTATTAATATTTTAAGAGTCGGCCAATAAAAGTTATTTTTTGCTGTGTATTTTCCTTCGTTATTCTGTATCATTATAAATAGCCCTGCAGAGAAGTGTAGCCCGTTCGAAAAAAAAAAAAAAATCAATTATGGCGATCTCGGTTATTGATTCTGTCAGACCGCAAGCCTGCGGATAGGTTAGTCTATTAGCTAAGAGAAAGAAGGAGTCGTCCTACCGTTTCTATTTTTTGATAATAAAGCTTACATACTATCAGGGCACAGGCTAAACCGAGAGAACGCGGACGTAGAAACTCAACCTAATTTGTAATAGGAAAGAAATCCTCGAGCTAGGAAGCTAATTCGTATACGAATGCGACAACGATCAAACACTATTAAGTCGAAATCAAATAAGGCTGAGTAAACTTAGCTAGATATATATATAAAGAAGACTATCCTAATTTAGATGACCTAAAACGGCGAAGATAGGTATGCAATTGTGTATGGAATTAATAGATAAACAATTATTCGGTAGCATAGCAGCTCTAAAACCTAAAATAGAAACACGACTTGAGATATATCGCTCGCCATTGTCCAAACGGAAGGCTGATAACAATAAATGATACCTTGAAGCAATTACGCTAAAAAATAAATACAATAGTTTACATTAATAAATTCATAATAAGCTGACTATAGTCGAGGGCCATCCTAATGTTCCCCTCACATTAGCTGCCACACATAGGTGCACGGCAGGGAGTCACTCCATTTCCATGATTATTCCACTCATTATAATACTAAGTATTTAGCAAGAGGGGCAACAAGGACTTAATTATTAAGAAGACCTTTGATATGACTCGATCGAGAATTGAACTTCGGTCTCCCGGCTCACTCTTACCATTATTCCAAACGGATCAGCGAGTTCAAATAAAACTGTGTCACATAGTAATCATAGATTTCATAATAAAATCAGTCGAACAATGAAATACTTTGATTTTGCTAAACCTGTATTTAGTTTCTTTTTTTTTATGATCGCATAAATTTATATAACAACCAGCTGACGTACCCGCCCACCGTGGGTTTCTCAATTTTTCTCTGTCGCATGTCAGTTCAAATGGCGGGGCGCCGTATGTATCGCGAGATAAAATACCAAACTGGCACGATTTATCCTTCTCTTGAGAGTTAACATCGTAATAACTAGGGCTGTGAAAACAGAATATTCTTTTCATTCTTTTGACTCAAGTATATATCCAACACAGTAAGACACAGTCAATTAACCGAGAACCACACCAGTCTATATAAAAACATATGATATATACTCAAGAGTCAAAACAATGAAAAGAATATGCTGTTGTCACAGCCATAGTAAGAACTACTGCGACTAACTTATACTTTTATAAATTTATGAATTATATTATATATACTTTAATATATACTTACAGTGACATTAAAAGAAAATATAATACGGGATTCTGTTGATGAATAATATCGCCCTAGAAATAAATTGAACGTTGTTGCAGAAACGATAAAACAATTGTCTAGTGGGAGATTCGAACTCCCAACATATGGTATAAAGCTAAACCGAAGGCAAACGCTTTATATATATATATATATATATATATATATATATATATATATATATATATATATATTACGGGATGTCTTTGGATTTTACTTGTACAAATAGAAATTCTTTAACTTTCTTTAAGTTTTACATTTGGATTTTACCGTCACTGGATTTTTTATCTTCCACCAGACTATCCATTCATGTGTAATCACCTTTTTCTTTACCATGTTCCCTCTGCTTAACTTATCTTGTTTTCAAGTAAGATCTTTGACTTACTTGTTGTTTCATCAAATACTTCTGCATGCAAAATCTGATCCTGCATTTTGCTAATTCCTACCCTCTGATGAGAAGGAGAGTATTTCTTCGAAACTCCGCGGATTAAGGACTATCCATTTATCTAGTGTTTCCGTTTCAGATTAAATATGTTTTTAACTCGTTACAAAGTGTTTTTTTTAACATATTTTATTAACTGTTTGCTCATATATATATATATATATATATATATATATATATATATATATATATATATAATGCAGTTAATTAAAGAACGAATTTATTATGAGTCAGTCACATCTTTTGAAAACATTATTTTGTAAGGTTTAATTTGCAAACATTAGAAAACTAAGTCATGCTGTATTTTTATTGAATGAAAAGCCATATTTTCACTTGTTTTTTTTTCTGAGACATTTGCTGGCATCCATCTTATCAAACAAGATTTATTTTGTTATTTCTTTCGTTGATAACTATAGATGTCAATGAAAATCTCCAAAAGTATTAATTTAAAAAGATTTTTCATTTCATAAAAATATTATACAGCATTAATTGTCTTTTCTAAAATTTTCAGATTGAACATTACTAAAATATATAGTTGTTTTTAATCTACTTTATAAAGTAACATAGCCATAAAAACAAAAAAAGATTTCAAAGACATACGAAGATTTAGCTAAGTAAATGTGACATTTTAAAATGTATTTTTCGTTGTTGAAGTTGAAATCGTCAACTGTATACATTTCGTTTGAAAAGGGGAAACTAAAAATGGCAGAACATCTGTTTCTAATATTATTTTTACGTACCGTTAATCTTGAAAAAAGTAATTTGAGAAAAACGGTTCAAGAAGCTTTTACATCGAAAAGAAAATCAAATCGAAGGTATCGATTCAAAATCTGCAGTTTGTTTCGATCTTAGATCAACCGTTTAACTGTGATGTTGCGTCAAACGCATACAAATTTGCTTTATATATAAAGTATACTTGAATTATTCAAACTCAATTAACGATGTGACTAGCAAAGACATCTGTCTGGCTACTCCTCTAATAATACTCTGAAATACAAAAAAATATCTACTAATAAGCAGTTTCAGTCGCAGATATAGAGTACCAATCTTGTTAAGTAAAAATGAAAAAAAAAAAAGGTTAAAATAAACATGCATCACCACAAATTCAGTGTTGCATAGTATCAAAGCTTTCGGTTAATAAATGACTAATTTGGAAATGTCGCCGGATAAAGAAACGCCTGATTATAATTGAGGGTTATTAGTTCTGAACAACTCCTAACTTCTGATTGCATATCATCTTTGATTCGAAGTTGAAAGATGTTTTTTTTTATAAATGTACCTTTTCCCCAATTATTTCTTTTATTGTTCACGTGTTCTGATTTACGGCATATCAACCACTTTCAGATAATGTAATAGTGTGAGGTGAGGCTTAATTTGTCGACATTGAAGAATTTTGTACGAAAAGAACATTTTTTTATATTAATACTCATAAAAATAAAATACTTTTTGGTGAGCGGTACGTGTGTACAACATATATCTAAGGAAATCATTTTGCGATTTTTTTTCTGATTTTTTTCCACATTGTGCAAAATATAATTATTTAGGTGCAGGTTAGGGTTAGGGTTACGAGGGTTGTGTGAACATAGAGTCTATTCAATAAAAAGAACCAATTTCTGTAAAAATAAAAGGTTTTACATAATAGCAATTAAGAAGTTTATGGTTATCTCTACTATAATAAGACTTAAACAAGAAAAAATTAAGAATCTTTGCATAAAATAATAAATAATAAAAATATAGAACAACACACAAACTCTATAAAAGCAACGTATACATCTTCGCTACGACAACACTTTCTATCATTTTACATCTAATGAACATAATACAAAAATATCAAAAACACGAATATTAGTAGGAACCTATTCAAATTACTTAGTATTTTTGTCTACATAGAGCCGAGTTAGTGCCTCAACCGCCACAAATCCTGAAGTGGTCTATTACAGCCTATTTTTGGTAGTAATTGATTTTTATAACTGTCAGTAATGTCTCAAATCAAACTTAAGTAGAACTTACTATCTTGTTCGTAGTTTCTAATTTAAAATTCTTTTTTCAGAAGTAGGAGATGAGCCAACTGTACCCCCCAAAAATCCAATAAGTCAACTTTTGTAGTATTTTCCTAAGTTGGCAGCTCTATGAAAAATAGCATAGAATGAGTCTTTCAGTTTTAAATACTGCTAGGTATGATAAAACTTCAAGTAGCTATAACTACAGCCATTAATACGTTACAAGCGGTAACTGTGTAAATTCCACAGGGAGATGATTCATATGTAATATATTGATGCTGGCATTCTGCAGATGTTCAGTGTAGATGGACACGCTCTGATATTACTGTAGTTTTTTTGTTAAAACTGTAAAAGTTTTTATCTAAGCTAGCACGAACGCCGGGCAAAGCTCGGTCATAAAGTACGCTTAAATATGATATTTTAATTCTTGTAGATTTCGTATATATCATTATAGAGTTGCGACTTAAAATATAAAAAAATATCCATATTGACTTGGGTGCATTCGCTTGAATCGTAACCGAAATAAAAAGTTATGAATATATATATATATATATATATATATATATATATATATAACTTAAATCCATTCAGCCATAATCGAAATCAAAATCGAAACCAAAACTTAATTCTTGAGCAAAATACTGATAAATAAAAGATGACATACGTGCCATCAGCTATAATTGAAACCGAAGCCTAAACTTCTGAAGAATTCTTGGTAAAATTATTTATGACAAGAAATGGATGTTCATAACCATTAAACGACCCGGATGTAAGCGTGACACAGACAATAACACACATGCTATCGTATTAATATATAGATGTACAGAGAAAAAGTAATATGCGATTAGCCACACTATGCCCCCTACCCCTCCCCCACTTAAATTATTATGCTCCGTTAATCCCTATCGAACATGCGAGCTATATAAAAGATTCGGTGAATATACGTGATTATTTCCTCAAGAGCTACTGCAACGTCTTAGTATATACCTTTCCGGAAGCTTACATTTGTTGGTAAAGATTAGAAAGGATTAATAACTTCACATTTATCTTGGTAGGAATATCTTTCTAGCAAGATTAAGATCGAATTTAATGACCTATAAAAACATTAGTTTAAGATATTTGTGCTTGTGTCTTTATTTTTACTAGTTTGTCTCCATACTTACCCAATAATTCCACATAACATTCCAAATTCCGTTCTAAAATTTTATTTCAGGGTTTAAACTTCCTCGTGCTAAAGGAATATCTCGATTAAGTAAGTATTTATATGTTTATATATTCGTCTTTAAAGATTCAATCCGATACTAATTTATCGAACATTATATTGGAATTTAGCTGCCATGCGTAAATAGGGTGTAATATGAGTAATATCTAATTTCATTCAGTTTCATGTAAAAGATGTAAAAAGGAGATAAGTTGGGGCGAAAATGCAGATATCTCCGATTAAAAAAATATATATTTTAGGTATTAGCCATCATTAATCAATATTTAAAAATATAATTTCTTATTATTTGGTTTTGTATTTTTGGGGGAAAATATATAAGCACAACTTAATTTAATCTAATCAATAGTAATTAACAATCAATTAAATAAGCTAGCCTGAATTTAAATTTCTTTTCAAGCTTAAGACTTTCATTTGAAAAATTTTGTAGTGTAAAAATCATATGATTTTCATCAAAATTGAAATAATGATTCTGGATATAAGCTATATCATTATTATGTGTTTATTTATTTATTTTTTTAATCTCACTAAGGGGACATTAAGCTATAACTTTTTTACACAAATATTATGCAAGTATAAATCATGTAGAATATCGGGGACATAAAAACCATTACAAAACTGTTTTTGCTTTTGAAAAATTAAGATTACCTACCCTTAGACTGATATTATCTTAGTTATGCATCTAGACACGTAAAAATATATTTACAATCACCTGAACAGCAAAAGTTCTGTAATGAATTTACAAAACGTAGTAATTACTATTTTATGTCGAATTTTAACGAAACCTAAACTTCAAATAAAACGTGTTTGCATGTGGCTATTTGAGGACATTTAATCAATACGCCTATAATTTTTTTTTTGTGTATGGATATTCGTATTAAACATCCTTTTTTCTATTTATTTAAAATAAAAATACAACTTTGTTATATACGGGCCATGGAAGTGCGTCCATCTGCAAAATGTCTAGCTAATTTGCATATTGTTTTAAACATTCATTTTAGTTAATTCCCTATTAGTTTTTTTCCCTGTTTTCTTATAGGATGATCATCTTTAATTAACTATTACGAATAATTAAATTTATGCAGATATTCTTCTTGATTATACTTGTGTAATATTTGCGTAAAAAGTTTATGGGAAACACAAACCTCTTTATATATTTATGTATACACACAAACACACACACACACACATATATATATATATATATTTGTTGAAAAAATTTTGCCTACCTAATTCCTATCATTTTTTGGTCTACAGGCATGAAACTTAATATATAGGGTATTCGAACCCATACGAAACTTTATATTTGGGTTTTAGCCGGGGAAAATGAGTGCAAAACTTTAAAGAATTAAAAAAAAAATGGAATTTATCAGATGAAATTCGAACGACGGCATTACGAACATGCATGCGTAACGTAATAGCCATTGTTTCATGCATTCATTTTTAGCCTTGTAGCAAATGTTTCTTCATAGCCCAGGTATTAACGTCTAAGGAAAAAGTAAATCGTAAGCTAAACGCTTTGGTTTCGATTCTCGATGGCGGTGCACGGGTCATTTTTTATTTTAACTTTTTTAATCATTACTATATATATTGGGTCCAATATAATATATTAATAAAAATGAAATCTGAATTAATCAAAATATCATATTAAGCGTATATTAAGACCGGGTAATGCTAGGCGGTCTATTAGTAGTTTAATAAAAACGAAGTTTTAAAATGCAAAATAAAATTTCATTAAAAGTTATATACATATTCTGAATATTTTCATTACAATGTTATTCTACGGAATTCACATCAATGTTAGTTACTGCCTGAAAGTAAGTACAAAAGTCTTCTCGTTAGGGAAGAAAGTATTTTTTTTTTTAATCAATTTTTATATCATTTTGAAAATAGTTCTTTCTGAGAATTTTTGATATTTATTTGTGATAGTTGGTCGATTGTTTTTGTTTTACGGCATATCAACCCTTTTCAGATTTTTTTAATGCCGAATCCAGTGATTTTGAAGAAATATTTTTTAATAGAATATATATTTTTTTCAAGTCAGTTTCTATTTAACCCATGGTTGGGACCCTTAACAGGTACTACCAATCCGGGTCAGAGTGGACCTGGGAGCAATGGCAATAAAAAGGTGGCTCCACACTCCCCAAAGCCTGCAAGCTGGGGACTCACCATCGGATATAGTTTAAGGTCACATCCAGGACCTTTATTATACACATAGTAGTTCGGATAATTTAAATCTGATCATTGGAATCGTCATGAGGTACGTCGTCATAAATAGTATGCCACCCACTCTATTCATAGTCACTTCAAAATGTTGTCGAGATTGACAGGAAGTCGTTGTAATTCCAAAGTTCTCTCTTTGCTTTATCAATCAGTTATCAGATGACAAAATATACGCCCACAAAACTAATTCGCATACAATATAAAAAAGCTGCAGCAATTTAAAAATATTTAAAACTAGAAGAATACCCGGCCAAGGGCGGGTAAAACTAATTCCCCAAATTAGCACCACATTTATGTCACCTTACGAAGATTTAAAACCAAGATATAATGATACTATACATTATGTCTAAAAAAATTATTCTAATTTTAATCAAAATCTATGACTTGATTATAAAACATGCCTAAATTCCAATTCAAGCTTGAGAGTTTTTAAGAAATTAAAATTCAGAGAATGATTTTTAATTATAAATAAAATTTAGTGAAACTCTGAAATATCTGAATTTTAAAATCGGATGTCGCGTATATTATTCCGCCTTCCTGAAAACGTTTAAAATACGAAAAGGTAACTGAGCTATGATGAATGTTTATTAATTTATATCTCATACCTATTGTTAAAATTTTACATAAATTGGAAGTATATCAATTTTCACAAAGGGTGTAAATTACCTAACGCCAAATTGCACTATCTACAGAGCCCACATTTGGTTACTTTACCCCTAGCGGTTGTATTTAAAAATTCATAATGATCCGTTAATTAGTTGAGTAAATACTGAACATGAAATATATGCCTATATAAACATACCTAGACAGAGAATTGAAACATAAAATATTATCAATTAATTGGAATCGATATTAAATAAACTGTAAAGGGTTGATACATGGTAAAAAGTACAAACAAAACAAACATATGACTGTGATATTCCTATCTATGCTATATGTGAAACTAATCTGGGTGCCCGGCGTTGCCCGGGTGTTTGGAAGTGTGTGGTGAGCAAAAAAAAAAAAAAAATGGTAGTAGGCAGGCAGGATCGAACCTGTACCGCGAAGGAGGAAAAAATGCAAAAAAGAAAAAAAACCCAAACAAACAAAAAACGTGACGTCTTTGTTGTTGCGTCCATCGCCAAATCGGAAGTGTGGAAGGTTTAAATTAAGGCTAGTCAATCGAAAAGTAATCACTTTCGAAAATATGGGCGAAAAAAAACCCCAGTCCATCCCTGTAGGAAAGTGCCTAATTGAGGGTGAAAGAATTAATGTTTTTAGCCAATTTTTCGATATTCGTTGTCCGAAGGGTTAATCTTCAAAACGATATCAAGTTCGTGAAAATCCATCGCCTCTGTCGAAAGTTTTAACCAGGCATACTAACAAACATACATACGTCCATACTTATATTTAAACAGACAGATTTATATTATAGATGTGTCTCTCTTCGGTGATGTAGTTGACAACAAAGCTATTTATGAAGATGTAACAATTATTCCCAAGAATTTTTTTACGAATAATCTAATGACCTTATTAATTTAAAATTAATCTTTATTACAAGAATATCGCAGCATCCGTAATGGCACCCAACATTCTGCTACTCTGAATGGATTAATAATATTTTTTTGCCTGTGATTCTTTACAATTAAAAGAATAGGATTGATACTGCTAATTTTTTCTTGGATCAAATACATTTAATAATCCCAATTCGACAATTGTTTTCTCTAATCTCGTCTGACGTTCCTTTTTGGACCATTTTTCTATGACAAGAATTAGCATCCACACAAGAACCATAAACTTATAGTAATAAAACGTGACAATAGAGATGCCATTATGTGGTCCAGGTGTGAGAGTAGGAGAGTACGCAGTTCCTCATTTATATTCAGAAAACATGTTTCCTAGTATACAGTATTAACTAACTTTGCTGGTTCGCTATCGTTTCGCAAAGCTGCATACTTGAAATACTTGAAACATTCGTTTAAAAAAAATCATTCATTCATTCATATAAATTGGCATGAGGATTTTTGACAGAAATTGGTTAATCTCTTTAATGTGAACATACAGAAAGAAAAAGAGGAATTCAATTTGCCTTGTCAATTACAATTTATCAACAGATCACAACCTTATGCAAACCAAGTTGATCTCTGAATAAACGAACATTTGAACACATTCTGAACATTTGTCTAGGAATGAAATAGTAATTGCGAAACATAACTTATATTAAATGCAAAATAAATATTAAATTAATAAGAAACAATAATAATAATAATTCATTAATACAATGCCCCTTTTCAAACAAATATGCCAATTAGTAAACCGCGGAACTAATATCGCTAATATATAAACATTGTATAAAACTAATGATGCGTTTATAATTAGCTTGGAATAATGCGAGAAATTGCCTGAGCTTTAGAAATTTCTTTAAATAGATTTTTGTAAAGATAATCTAGTTAACTAAAGTAAGAACGCTGAAAAGAAAATAACCGGCAAATTATAAGAATGTCAAATCCAAGTTCACTTACCGACGTGTAGATAACAGATAATGTGAGGAGATTTGTCCCAACCGGAGCGTTTTCCACGACTGTTGCTTCGTAGACTGGTTTGGAAAAAACTAACGATGTGTCGTTCAGAGCTAAAACATCCACTTGGAGTAGAGCAACAGAAAACCGTTCCTCGTTGTTCGTTTGCGTTGCCTAAAATAATAAAAAAAGCTTCTGTAAATAAACATGCATTAATCTACATAAAGTGAGGGTTTATGCTGGATGCACCGTGTGCAATATATATGTAAATGGTTGTACAGATTGATTTCCGAGATATAAATCCAATGAAACTCGCGAGATTATTAAAGAGTGCTCAATGTAGGACAGAGCTGGTATGTTTGTATAGTAAACAGACATATATATATATATATATATATATATATATATATATATATCGTCTGTTTATTATACAAACATACCAGCTCTGTCCTTCATTGAGCACTCTTTTATAATCTGTTTAATTACATTTGTTTCCACTACCGGAATCGAATTAAAGATCCGATAAGCAGATTAAAAACGGTGATAAAATATATTTTACTCTACAGTAGTATTGAGCACCTTTTCCATGTTTTTACCATTTACGCATTAAATATATATATATATATATATATATATATATATATATATATATATATATATATATATATATATATGAATCATAGAAGATTATCACAATCAGGAAGTAGAAATATGCCCAGGTTTTGAAGAACAATAATGAAATCACGTTGTTTTGCTTTTTTTGTCCCTTGATTAATTTAGTTACTAGTAAGCCAGCCGGCGTTGCCCGATCGTAACATACGCATAAATATTGTATTTTTATTCATGCAGATTTCTTATTTGCTATTAGAGAGCTATTGATTATTATCTAATATATTATTGATTCCAAAAGTTATAAAAAATTATGACTTGAGCACCATCTGCTAGAAATGACTCAACATCATCTAAGTTAGTTCTAAGCCCGCGGATATTAGTAAATGCAAGCCTCAAGGGAGAAGGCAGGTTGGTTTTCTTTGAGTTTGGTCCTGGTTTAAACGTAACTTTTGCTTGAGCTGTCATTTCATTTTATTTTATTTAAAAGTTTCAGTTAGGGTGGATGAGTGAGGGGGTGCTGGACAAGTAGTTGTGCAGAATACCAGACATGCAATACAAGTAGACCATCAGCTGTCCTCACCCACAGGATTGTGGCCTCAGGAAAGCCCACCGGGGATGAGTGCAGGGTCCCTTTCCTTATAGCTTCTCTATATCTCATTCCCTATCTCAGTTGGTTACATTTCCGACACGTTTCCCAGACCAGCACGATCAACATGCCTCACTTCTAGATCTCTTTCTGACAACGGTTCCCAATAACTGTACAACAAATGCCCACAGCCCACTCGGGAATGCTGATCACGCTGTGATAATGGTAGAAATCAGCCTAAATTCTCGCCCTAAAACTGAAGACCCACTTCTCAAAACAACGAGGTATTACAAAAAGGCTGATTGGGAAGCCATCAGGGAGCTCATCAGAGATGCCCCATGGCAAAATATCTTTACTCTTCCAGCGGAACAGTGTGCAAATGAGACAACTGAATGGTTCAAAACTGCTATTGAAGCACATGTTCCCACACGGAAATACTATAGCAAGCCCCACTCTCCCCAATGGTTTACTTCTGCTTGTGAAGCTGCCATTTGTCAAAGGCAGCATGCGTTCCGCAGATTCAACCGACATAAGTCCAGCTCAAATAAACATAAGTTTATAGAAGCTAGAAATAATTGTAAGAGAGTGATAGACGCAGCTAAGACTGATTACTCTGAAACCACCAGAAAGCGCATCGAAGCACAGAAATTAGGAACCCGGGATTTTTGGAAAATCTACAACAGCGTAGTTAATAATGGACAGTCAATTATTCCCCCACTAACAAACAATCATGAGGTTGCTTGCACGGCAACTGACAAGGCTAATCTGCTTGCCAGTCGGTTTGCCTCAAACTCCACACTGAACTCGGTACACCACTCACTCCTTGATTTTCCTCTGCGAACAGACGCCACACTTGACGATTTGAAAATCACCCCTTCTCAGGTACATGCTATTATAAAAAACCTAGACACCTCAAAAGCATGTGGACCAGATCTCATCCCGGCTGTGCTATTAAAAAAATGCTCTGCCGAGGTTGCTCCAGTTCTGTCCAAACTTTACAATAAATGCCTTAACGAATCTTGTTTTCCCGACTGCTGGAAAACCGCCTCTGTGGTACCAGTCTTCAAGAATTCTGGTGAAAGATCTGACCCACTAAATTATCGCCCCATTAGCCTCCTCCCGCGTTTCGCCAAAATATTTGAGTCCTTAGTTAATCAAGCCCTAGTCCAGCACCTAACAACTGCTAAACTCCTGACTGACAAACAATATGGATTCAGGCAAGCCCGTTCAACAGCAGATATCTTAACTGTAGTTTCTGAACGTATATACCGTTCATTGGATAAAACAGGGGAGGGTAGAACGGTGGCCCTTGATATATCTAAGGCTTTTGACAGGGTATGGCACGATGGTCTTCTAAGGAAAATTAGATCATATGGAATCACTGGAAGAATTCATAATGTAATTAAATCCTTCTTAAATAATAGAAAAATCAAAGTTGTCCTCGACGGACATACATCCAAACAATATGACATAAATGCGGGAGTACCTCAGGGGTCTATCCTTGGACCTCTATTATTCCTGATATTCATAAACGACCTCCCTGATAATATTGTTTCGGAGATGGGTATATTTGCCGATGACACCACTCTCTATAACAGATATGAGGGGAAAACAAATGAACACATATCCAAGGAAATGGCAGAAACACTAGAGGACGACCTCCAATCCGTAGTGGAATGGGGACAAAAATGGTTGGTCACATTCAATGCTGCTAAGACTAAGCTTGTTTCCTTCAATAACTGCAAAAAACCTTTTCTACCACCAATAGCAATGGCCAAGAACACATTGCCTGAAAGTACTTCTTTTAAACTCCTCGGCCTAACGTTTACAGGGAATATAAACTGGAATAGATACATTGAGAGCATTGCCAAGGCTGCTGCAAGGAAGGTTGGCTCCCTCTACCGTGCTAGAAAACTACTTACGCCTGCCAGTATCCTATACCTCTATAAGGCAACCATTCGCCCATGTATGGAGTACTGTTGTCACATCTGGGCTGGTGCATCTGCTGCTTGTCTCTCGCTCCAGGACAGGGTTCAAAAAAGAGTCGCCAACCTGATAGGTCCTGAACTGTTGTTGCATCGCTCTGCCTGTTCTACAAATACTTTAATGGTGAATGCTCTGACGAACTGCAAACACTTGTACCTCCCCGACGTAACTACCCCCGACAAACCCGACAAGCTACTAAGTCCCATCCCTTTACAGTAGAGATCCCTAGGTACAAGAAAGCCTTTTACTCCAATAGTTTCTTCCCCAGAACTGCGGGTCTTTGGAACTCCCTTCCGGGATTCTGCTTTCCCAACTGCAATGATATGCAGAAGTTCAAGTGTAATGTTAACAAACATCTTTATACTCTTCTCCCCTCATAATGACCCCGCTAATTAATTCCCTAATAGTAGCCCCCTGCTTCAAAGTGGCACTGTGCCTTGTTTGGGGTGAAAATTGAATTAAAAAAAAAATCGAAACTAGAAGGTTTTGCCCTCGAAACGTAGTCGTTATTTTTAATCTCTTCAGCGTCATTACGTTCCAAGCTACCGACAGATAGATACGACAGGTTTAAATGAAGGAACTTTGACTGTTTACTTCTGTGCCTGTGCAATAGCAACAGTAGAAGTACATTTTTTTTATTTGACATACTTTGCTAAGGTCAACTGTTTTGTTTTCGATGCTGATCCTTTAACAGCAATTTTGCCGGTTAACAAATAAATCGAAAGTGCGCTACAGGTTCAAATACCCTATATATAAAATTCCAACACTGTAGAAAGAAAGGAGTTTGGTAGAAACTTTTCACGCACACATCCACAATGTCACGCGCGCATATATATATATATATATATATATATATATATATATATATAGTCATCCACATACAGTACTGTTTTGTTGTTTCACAGCTCATCAGTGTAGCTAGACAGGCAACTACCTCAAACCAGGATTGAAACCCGACCGTTCTTGTTTTCATGTTAAATTCTACGAACTTATGCAGAATGTAGAAACCATACATAAATAGAATCCAGTCTAATAGTGAAATGTAACCAATAATCTATTAAAAAACCATAAACAACTGATTAGCTAAAAAATTAATCCTAGTTTTACAAAAGAATATGAAACTTACTTAACCTTCCTGTAATCGCTGGCATATCAATGCCTGAGTATATTGAAAAGATCGTTTTAATAATTTTTAAATGGAAAAAGTGGAAAAAGTGGGCTTTTAATATCATTGTCAGAGCGAGAAAAAAGCTCAACCTTATAGATTATAAAAACCTTTTTAGTAAATCTTGCTTGATTATTTCTAACTTTTACTCAGTGTGTTTTATAATATATTTCGAGATAAGACATGTTTATCAAACGTTAAGTGCATGCGTTTGTCCTGCCGATCTTTATATATGCATATAAAACATGGACACTAACACCAAAACTGCAAAGAAAAATCAAATCGTTTAAAATGAGATGTGCCGGAAGAGTACTCGACGTCACATGCATAGATAACATCACAACTGAAGCAGTGCGTACTATTGCCATCCCGCACACAAAACATTTTAAAAGAATTACTAACTATCGTTAAAAATATCACCTATCTTTTTCAAAATGTACTGCTTAATACCACAGAAAATTTACTGTACAACAATTCTTTTCTCTATTAAAACGTTTGGTAGCTAAATTTTTAAAAACGTTTTTGCCCCGCGGACAAAAGGAGGGCGAATCTGTAAATTCACCCTTGTCCATTCGTCTGTCCACACTTTTCTCAATAACTACGCCTTGGAAATTTTTGAAATTTTGTACAAACATTAAACATGAGAAGGGTAAAAAAATAACAGAACGGATTTTCCGGGAAAATTCCGGTTGTCCCCCTAGAGGTGCGTTTCGTGTTAAAATGGCTAAAATTGACACTTTTGTGCTTACTAAAGAAATTGATGCCTTGGATTTTTATAAAACTTTCTGAAAAGTTGTAACTAACTGATTTCTATATAATTTTATTTGCTATACTTCGTGATAACTCTTGGGTGTGCTCCAGGGCCTCTTTTATAACTCATGAAAACACTCCATTTTTGAGACTATTTTACCATATTTTCCCAAAATTTGCTGTGTATGTCTATTTAGCATTTATTTGCTTGGTGCTGAACTCAAATTTAAATAAGTTAAGGCCTTGGAGACTTTTTCAGCTAAATGGGGGGGGGGCAAATGGTGGACTTAGTCATTTGTGTTTTTGCATGGTGCAGAACTCAAGTTTGTATATGTTAAGGCCTAAAACCGCACCGGTTGTTCATTTTCACTAAGATCTGATATCTCCTGAGGACTTTTGGGGCTAAATGGAGGGGGCAAATTCTGAACTTAGTCATTTTTTATGCCTCTTTCACTATGCACCCACAGGGGACCATGCATGCTTCACTTGTTCTTTTATGAATGAAAGCAGTGTGTTCGGATGAGCGGACCCCTAAATAATAAAGTTAAGAGAACAATATGTGCGCATATTACTCCCCAGGTTGCCAAATGATTATGATTTTTTAAGAAACAAAAAATATATTTCGAAATTCAAATTATAATGAACAACTTTACACATGAGCGTTCTTTAAATTTTGACATTTATAAAAAATAATGTCAAGTTGATAAAATATATATTTTAATTATCTGTTCATTAATTTAGACTACCATAAATATTCATATGTGCGTGTGTGTGTTTAGAGAGAGTCAGAGAGAAACTAAGAAATTAAAAAGAAAAATGAAATGTTACTTAGAAATATATTTGAACAAATTTGCATCAGTCTGTTCTTGAAACTATCCACGGTTCATTGTTTCCGCACAACATTGCATCCATATACACCAGACACGCGTTCAGTTCTGTTGATGTGCATATATTTTCTTTTTAGACTGTTTCAAATGTATTTGTCATGTCTTGGCTATTCATTTCCATTACCAAATTAACAAGATCCGAGGGCGAAGTATTTTCCCCAAGTGCCAATTTATTTGTGGCCCAATATTCAAATACAAGGAAAAAAACAACCATTTCTAAAGACTTTTTAATTAAAGGAACGCGACGGGAATGTGAAAATGGACCGGAGTTCAGTGAGAGGCACTTGTTATGAGAAAAGGATATGAAATAAACAGTGACAAATAATGTAGTCGTCGCCAGGGGAATGGACCTTATTGGCAAAAGCTATTTTGTCAAGATGAATAAAAACGAGAGAGAGGGAGAGAGAGGGAGGGAGGGAGACAAAAGCGAGAGAGAGAGAGAGAAAAGAGAGAGGTCGAACGAGAAAGTAGCGTATATGTACGCGTGTGTGTTACTGTTTAATATCTATACTTATTTTATAAAATCATATATTGTGCATATACGTTTTATTTTACTATTTACTTCAACTTATTCAATTTAATGTTTGTAGTTAGCATCTAGAGAGGCCATTAAAAATGTACCATGTTCACTGAGTTGAGGAAAATCATTAAAATTTAAACCTAATACTATATTTATGGTTTATAGATATAATAGGACGAGTATTCTTATATAAGCACGCACACACACTGGCAGGGAGATCCCCCGTTGCCCGGAATTGAACGATCATCAACGAATGTTTTAGGCTCCCATATTTTTTTTTGCCAGCGAAACCGGTGAAATCGCCTATTTTCAATCAAATCGATTGATTATCTGCTCTAGTTGGGGACCCATCGATGTGCACCAGGAGGAAGTTTCACATGCCTCTACTCAGTGATTAGTCATTGAGTAGATGCATGTGAAATAGATAGTGTGTATGTTTGGATTCTTGATCCGGCAGGGGGATATGATGCGTCTAGTGTGTTAGGTATAAGTTAGTGGTAAGTTCATGTCTTCTCGCTTTCAGCTAACACCGCTGGCTAACCTCATGGCGAAAAGGGAGCCGCTATGCATAAGTCTTCCCGCCAGTACATAGCCTCTCCATCATCAAACCTCTTAGAGGGCCTCCACGTTGGCCAAACACGGTAACTGGGCGCCTTGAGGCACCAGGCTAAACCTGCAGGAGATCTTGGAGTAATAGGAGACCCCAGAGGTAGTGCGTTATGGCCCACCGATGTGTGGACACGCCCTGGCACACTACCAACCCCTACACCACTGTCTTGTGGGTACCCTTGGTTGGGCGAAGACTAGGGGAACCGATCTCAAAATCAAACACCACGTCCTTGTGGGCCTTATCACAGCAAAAGGCTAAGAGATGGGAACTCTGATTTCAAATCCTACTGCTACCTTGCAGTTTTCTTTAAAAGGATATGGAACCTTATCCAGAAAGAGAAAGCGTAGTAACGGACACAATAGGGCGACTGTCTACATCACTGAGATTACTTTCGGCCAGAAGCTACGGCCTCCTCTGCTCCCAGTCGTTACGGGTTCGCTCCACTGGAAATGAGCATTGGAGGTTCAGAGGGTGTTTATCTGATGCGCAACAGATACTCCACCTGAACTGCACAAGCAAGTTAGGAGCCAAGGTGGAAAGTCCTGTACCGAAGGATAAAGCACTGCGGCCCCCACTAGTCATCGTCAAGGTTGACGGACTGCATGATGATGATACGCATGTGACAATACATTGTAGTCTACATTGAATTGTACAAATCATATTGTTGATTTAATTAAATGACTTATATATAAAATTTTTAAATGCAAAAGTCGCGTATCATATAAAGGGGGAAAATATGAACCTAGCAAATCGAAAAGATGCAACCTATGTATATTAGAATCATACCATATACTAATATCAAAAGAAAAATTATTAAACAAATGACTGGATGTAATCCACGGTTGTTTGCACAGAAATAGATATTTAATTTCATGCACTATAGCAGGTTAGGGGAAAAAACGAAACGTATAATATAAGGAAAGATAAAAAATGCAAGAGAGGTAATCCTAGATATAAAAAATGATTCCACGAGAGTGACCCCTCCCTTTAAACAGAAGGATCGAGTAATAATACGAATTCAAACACCAAGCAAAATAGAAATATTAAAATAAACACGCATAAATGTAGAAATAAAATTATATAAAATTATATGATAATTGGAAAAAACAAATAGAAAAAGGGGAAATTAAAATAGAAATAAATAATTAATAACTAAAAAATAAATAAAAATTAAAAATACGAAACTACGGGTTAAAACGGAAAACTATCTTCACATAACACCAAAAGATGGAGGAGTGAGAAGGCATGGCTTTGGAAAACTTTTTACCCGAATACGATGTTCAGCATGTTAAAATGTACCTTTTGTTGTAAAAATCTAATGGATAAACATCTGAGGAAGTTGGTGAGGATAGGATATTTTTATGGAAACATAAATCGTAAAATTGCCTACCCATTAATGAAACAGCTGTAATGGAAACAATCCAGGAAATAAACGAAGGTTATAAAAAGAAAACGGGAGTTTTTGAATTTTCAACAAAATGTTACACTATATATGCTCTGCACCTATTAAATAGATACATTGAGCTTAACTGAAAATTAACGGGGACTGGTTTTAAAATAATCTAGACCCGTTAAATATATATATATATATATATACACTTTGTAATGTTTGTGGAAAAGAACCACATCAAAGTGTGTAATTATAAAGAAGAAATCACTATAAGAGCATAATAGTTATTTTAAAATTTGACAGAAAACCATTATTGAAGTCGTCATATCTGATAAGAACAGATATAAACTAGAACTGAACAGAATCAGATATTTTCCGACCGTAAATATGTTCGCGTATACTAGATTTGAAACCAACGGTACCGATGTTTTTCCAACCTGTAAATTTAAAAATAATATATGTATGTGTGTGTGTGTGTGTGTCTGCATGCGTTACTGTTTTATACCCAAACAATGATTGTTATCATAAAATAATATTTTACGCATATATATATTTCACTGTTCACTTCTGCAGCGTTTCTGATTTTTTGTTTACTTTCATTAACTTCAAACAGTGCACATTGCCACAGAAACGAAGAACTACTATAACTACTGGCCACATTTATAAAGGCATCTTAAGTGGGGTTTGTGCGGCAACATATTTTCAAAATTGCGTTTTAATTTCTGCATACTGGTATTGTCAGGAAACCATCGAGCAGTGAGGGACTTCCAAAGGCAACCGGCTTGAAAAAAAAAATCTATTTAGTGTGGAAAGTTTTCCGACATCTAAAGTGTACAACAATGACGTGGGGATTTTATTGCTAATCGGTTTGGTCGGTGGCATTAACATTGAAGGAAGTACACGGGAAGTAAGTTCGACGAGGCACATTCCGTCGAAATACTTTTAGACAGGAATAGAAGTTAGTAGCATTATAAAAATATACTTATGAGATAAGACATACATAGTATTAGTGTCTTATTCCCGAATGAAATAAGATATATCACTGCTGATGCAATTATCTATCTATATAACAGCTAACTACGTCCAAGGATGGAGTATTGCTGCCACATCTGGGTTGGAGCTGCTAAAAACAGCTGCCTTTACAGAGTACAAAATAGACTTCGTGGCCTAGTGGGGGATGTCCTTTTCTCTTCCCTGCGGCCTCTCTTTCACAGAAGAGATGTTACGAACCTGTCTTTGTTTTATATTACTTCCATGGCAAGTGCTCGTGTGAGCTCCAATCTCTGGTCCCCGCCTCGCCAATCTTCACGAAAAACACCCGTCTAGCTGAAACCACTCTCAATAAATTTCCCCGTGCTTTATCTGCGCCTAAATCAAAACGTAGATTCCATGAACAAAGCTTCTTTCTTAGAAGTGTACGCCTGTTTCCCACCTGACTACAACTTGGATGTCTTCAAGTCCAACATAAACAAATTCCTGATAAACCGCCGCCTTAAGACACTTTATCAAATCTCCATTACTAACGATTACTACTATACTATCCCATTGATTACTGTACACGTAATAACCCTTATCCCCAAGTAGCTTCCTGGCCTTGATAATTGATGACTACCATGTAAAAAAAAGCAAAAAAAAAACATGCGTCTACTATTAATATAGATATACATGCAAGACAATTTTAGTGCGACAGTTGCGTCATGTTTCTTCATCATTATAAAAACACGGTAATCAGAAGGAATCGTTTTAGTGCTTTCACATTAGAAAAGTTATGGAGACATTCACACAAGCGTAACAAGCAGATCCCCCTCACCTCTTTCGATTCTGACACTTCCGCTTCTGCGCGGTGTGCGTAAGAGCATTTAAAGATACTCTCTCTTGTTTGATCTCGTTCAACCATTTCCCAAGCGTTCCGATTTATGTCTGTACGTAACATTCTATTTTGAACTTTTAAAAGATTCCATTTGATTTTTATATTCTTTTTTTTTTTTTTTTTTTTTTTTTTAAAGAGAAATTAAACGCTGAACATTTTCAGAGAAGACGTATCCTTTTATGGTGTCATTAGGTGTTCGGCTTGTAACTGGATACGGAGTGTTAGCAAATTAATGGAATATGATTTTTAAAGAAAATAAAAAATGTCAGCATCTAAAACTGGCTTTTTATTTCGTCTATTTTCACCTATAATTTTTGGAAAGTGAAAGTGAAACAGAAAGAAAAGAAAAGAAAGAAAAAAATGAAAATACAAAGACGACAAACTAAGAAAAATAACGTAGTTTAAATACAAAAAGAGGTAAAATAAAAAAGAAGACGTGTTAGAACCACAGAAATTGATGACAGCAAATGAGAAATGAAGAACTACTTAGTTTTGATATGATGAATATGTATTTTTGAGATGAGGATTTATTATTATTTTTTGTATTATTTGAACTATGGGATTTTTTTTCTTTTACAACGTTTCGGCCGATGTAACATCCGGCGATCTTCAGGTGCTGGATGTTATTGGTGAATAGTGAAAAAATGTTTGGTTTATTGGCTTTCACAACGAACACAGCCGTAAGAAATTTAAAATGCAAATAGCGCCAAGCCTTTTTTTTTTGTTTTATATTAATAACTCCGGGTCCATTCCGCTTTTTTGATAACGGACCCGGAGTTATTAATATAAAGAAAAAAAAAAAAAAAAGACTTGGCGCTATTTGCATTTTAAATTTCTAACGGCTGTGTTCGTTGGGAAAGCAAATAAACCAAACATTTTTTTTACTATTCACCAATAACATCCAGCACCTGAAGATGGCCGGACGTTACATCGGCCGAAACGTTGTAAAAAAAAAGCCCATAGTTCAAATAACCCAAATATTTTTTTTACTATTCACCAATAACAACCAGCACCTGAAGATGGCCGGACGTTACATCGGCCGAAACGTTGTAAAAAAAACAAAAACAAAACAAAAACACCCCCCCCCCAAAAAAAACCCAACCAAGATGAGAATCATAGTCCAAATAATACAAAAAACAATTACTAAGTTTTGGTTGTTTGCTTACGGCATATCAAACCTTTTCGGGTTACTTAATGAAAATTTTTGAAAAAAGGTGATGCTTACATTTTTTTTTTAATATTTTCAAATATTTATCCATTATATTTGGTTATTTCGTTTCAGGGCTTATCAACCTTTTTCGAATTCTTTTATGCCGATTTCAGTAACTTTGAAAAAAATTACGCTTCAAGTTCTTTATATCTTCAAATGTTTATTCATATTTTGTTTGACTGTTTACTTTACGGCATATCAACCATTTTCGGATTATTCAATGAACAATCCAGTTATTTTAGAAATAATGTGGTGGTTTCAGTTCTTTATATCTTCAAGTATTTATTCATTGTATTTGGTTGTTTTGTTTTACGGCATATCAACACTTTTCGATTTATTTAATTCTGAATCCAGTTATTTTAGAAAAATATTTCCATTCTTCAAGTTGTTTATTTCGTTAAACATTTATTCGCGGTGCTTGGTTCTGTAGTTTTGTAAAAAGAATTGTTTATATATTTAGCTTTGCAGAACATGATTGAGTTTGTCCAATGGAAAAGGAAAAATATCAATATCTAGTGCATTTTAGGTCAGACAGCCAATATCTTTAGACAGCCTGATCTGCTGGCACCAGGGAATGAAGTGGGAGAAAACGCAATAACAGCAGAATGAAGAAAAATAAGTAAATTACCGGAAGCAACAATTCTAAACTAAAATGCTAAAATACGTAAAAAAGGTGAACATGTAGAAACGCAAGTTTTTCGTTTTATAAAAGATGACTTCAGAAATGGCATTATAAATGCGATTGCATATATCTATATATCTATAAAAGTGAAAGTGTGTCGGTGTGTCTGTCTGTCTGTACATTTCCTTACGCAATAACTCTGTCAATTTTCAGTATACAGACTCGAAATTTGATATACAGGATAGTGAGATTTGGGAAAATATTTGTAATCAGTTTTCGGCCAGAAATTTGGCTGTTAAGGGATTAAAGTTCAACGATATGACCTTTGAGAACTCTACCAAACTACTCCGACAATTTTAGGTATAAACACTTGAAATTTTAGATATAGATTCCTTGGGCATGGATCTAACTTAATGAATTGATTTGAGCCTAAAACAGTAACTGTTAAGGGGTCATAATGGGGGTCAAAGTTAAAAAAATTTAACCTCTGCGGTCTCTACCAAATTACTCAGACAATTTCTGGTCTAAACATTTGAAATTTGACCTAAAGGGTATTCAGAGATAGGGCAAGCTTTTTAATCGGTTTGGGTCGAAAATTTGAGTTACCAATATATAAATGTAGGTATGTTTGCATGTCTACGTAAAACTTTCGACAGAAACGACGAATTTTCACAAGATCAGCAATCCGAATTTAATCACCTTTATACAGACTAACATCACAAGAGCATTTAAGAGGATTTATCACCGGATAAGCAGTAAGGCCAGATGTATAAAACAAGCAATAGGTTTTTGGTAAGCCAGGAGTACGTTCGAAATGAATATTTCTGTTTAGGGCACAATTGAACCGTGATACTTGACTTTTATTTTTAATTCTAGTTATTATATCAAGTATATATATATATATATATATATATATATATATATATATATATATATACATACACTAGTGGCGAGACCCTACGTTGACCAAGATCGAATGAAGATCAACAAATGTTCCACACTTTTAATACGTTTATTGTTATTGAAATCAGTAAAATGGTGCATTTTTCAATCAAATCGATTTTTTGCTTACTCTAGTCGAGAACCCACCGTGATACACTGAGAGCAAGCTTAACATGCCCTTCCACAATAATAGTCCACATACATTGTAGTATACATTGCACTATAGATAATCTATGGATGATTTCATAACATATATAATGGCTTCAATTAAAGTTTATAATGCAAAGTGATGTATAAATTGTGCTCTAAACGAAAACTTTCATTTCGAACGCGCCTTTGTCTTGTCAAAGAACATACTGTTAATTTTATACGCCGGACCCTTCTGCTCGTGCAGATGATAAAACTTCCGAAATGGATTTGTGATGTTTTGGTCAAAATAGCGAACGAACTCACACAAGCATTATGTCTCATAAATATGCTAACATGACACATGTGCCGGGGTTTCCAGGTGGAAATATGACTCAAGGCCAGAACAGCTATGATGAAGTCCCCTTCTGAAAACAAAAAAATCCCTATGATTATATAGCGCATTATTGCACGCAAGTCCGATAAATTACTGACTATGGATAAGCCGCCAAAAAAAAAAATAATAATACAGCGCTATGATCGCGACGGCTAGTGGTAGCAACTGTCGGCTCAAAAATGGATGTACGAAATCTGTGTTGACCAGTTTTAATGTGTTGGTGTAATGTCAAGAGGAATCATTGGGATGAATAGGAAAGCATTTAAAACTGTAAGATTGGAACCTATATTTATGAAAGATCCTGTAATCAATCAATATCGTGGCCTTTAAGCTTAACGTAGGAATGTTTTTTTTTAGAAAGTTTACATAGAATAAACTGAAGAAAAAGAGGAAGGAAAATATGGAAAAAGACGGAAAAGTGAAAGTAAAACAAAGTAAAAGAAAAGAAATAAAGAAAAAAATACGAGAAAGAAAAAAACAGAGTAATTGAAAGGAATATGGAAACCTTTAAACTGTATAATCGAAAGTTATTTCTTGAAAACCCTGTTATTAATCCGTAGGCTTAACGTAAGAAATTGTTTATTAGTTTTACGTAGAATAAGATAAAGGAAAAGAAAAAAAAGGAAAGAAAAAGCAGGGAAAAAGAAGAACGACAATTTAGTAAGATTTAAAGTCAACTAGCTGATAATCAGTCGTCAACAACGTGCATATTTATGAAGGGTTGGCAGGGAAGACAACATTACGGGCCATATTAATAGTCATGTACAGGGTGACCCCCCCAAAAAACGGGCCCCAACTCTAATTAGGCCCCTTTCTTAGTGTTTTGTCCGAATGAAATGAAACTTTGGCCATGACTAGTTTATTATATTCAAAACATCACATCGAAACACTTGGGTCTTTGGCCTTTTTTTCTCCGTTCTACAGCATATGTTCTAGATGGCCTCCATTTAGCTTTTTTTTTTTGAGTCACCCTGTATTAAGAAAACAATGCACGTGGATTTAATCTAAAATATTGCCTGAGCAGTTAAGTTAAACTTTCAAAACAGTAATTTATGTATTTTATTTTATATGCAAATTTTTTTTTGTTTCGAATAACTTGTCAGAGAATGTTGATTTTCGTGTTCGAAATAGCATTCCCTTAAGCGAAGTAGTACAGGCTCTTATGGTAAGGTGTTGCTCCAAGTGCCATTCTACTTAAATCAGAATTGAAAGGGAGCGTACCGTATTGTCTATTTGAAAAGCAACGTAATATGTATAAAAGTAATGTATTAAAATAGTGAAATAATGAACTGGTGCTTTTTTTTTTCTTTTTTAGCTAAGTATTACTG
>NC_136492.1:54901990-54914490 GCF_053919585.1 Euprymna scolopes | reverse complement strand
CTAGCAGGACGAGAGAACGGCAAAATCCGTTGACCCGCACGAATACCCTCGACAGGCACCACGAGTCTGGTATCTGTTCACAGATACGAAGAGACACGCATACAGAGAACTCGACCAGTTTGAGATACTTCATTCCTTTCGTTCAACAATTGATATTCTGCACGGACGTTTCGTGAATATATACTTGAGTTATGATTTTTGTTCCCCCCTGTTTTCCTTTTTTGTGTTTCCGTTTGCTTTTTCTTTTACCAACCCAGAGGCTAAAGGGCACCCATGTCACGCGCAATGAAATCTTAAGTTTAGTCCCTCTCCTTTCCCAACCGTGAGCATGTTTCGCTCGTTCGCTCGCCTTGTTTTTCTGCGTCGGGACGAGGGGATACACGTAGCGCCATTGCGACTGGTTTCCGTTTTCCGGGTCTTGTAGGTTTTGATAGGAAATAAGTACGATAAAAAAAAATCTAGGCCTCTTCTTCAGAAGATACTTAATGTAAAAATATATAAAACGAAAATACGTGTAGACACAGACAAACACTAATAATATATAAGGCACGTTTTCTGTGTGTGTCTGTACGAGTTCGTTCCACATGGACTCTGAAACGGTTGATCCGACATTTTGAAATTTTACTCAAATTTACTTTACGCATGTGGAAATGTTCTTAGAGAGGTTTTGTATCGGAATGACTCCGATATGTATCTGAAAAGTGTTATAATCGCACAATCAGAAAGGTGCATCATATAAAATCAGCAGAAAGTTCTTTTTATAAGACAGGGGCGCGTTCAAAATTAATGTTTGTTTTTAGAACACTATTAAAATAATTAAAATTCAATTGAACCATGATGCTTAACTTTTGCATTTCTAATTTTGATTCAAACACTTATAATTTCTTTTTTTATAAAATCAACAAGTTCTTTGATAAGACAGAGGCGCGTTCGAAATGACTTTCTATTTAAAGCACAACTGAACCATGATACTTGACTTTTGCAATTTAAACTTTAATTCAAACTATTATATAACAATTTTATAAAATCAATAGTAGGTTCTCAACAGTGCAATATACACGAGAATGTATTGTGGACAAGTCACTGTGAAGAGACATGCGAAGCTTCTTCCCAGTGAACCGCGGAGTGTCACCGACTAGAATAATCGCTTTGATTGAAAATGGGCGATTTAACCGATTTCGATGCGAATAAAAGTATAGGAAGTGTGAAAAATTCGTTGATACTCATTCAATCCCCGACAACATCTGGTCTGTCAGCTAGTTTATATATATATATATATATATATATATATATATATATATATATATATGAACAATACAATACGAGTTTGATACGAAATATATTTCTTAAAAAATAAACACTCGTTTATTTTATAAAAACATTTCGCGTTGCAGTTTTGGCTTCAACGTATTCAATACGTATTTTATTCTTCAAATTTCACTCAGATATAACGGATATAAACAAAAAATGTACCCATATATATATATATATATATATATATATATATATATATATATATATATATATATATATATATATATATATATAAAATTTACTCTAGGATAGCGATACAAAACAGTTTTAAAACTAACAAAAACAATACAAAATAAACAAATAAATAAATTAAATAAATAACTATGAATATACATAAACGATCACACATATATGTATGTATATATATATATGCATATATATATATACATACATATATGTGTGATCGTTTATGTATATTCATATTTATTTAATTTATTGTTGGGGTGGAGAGGGCTCCCATAAGCCGTGGTGAAGGCAACCTTTCTAGGAGAAGCAAATCTCTGATTTAAAAAAACCATAAAGCGGGAGACCAGTACCCGCATTAAGCTGGTCTGCAGTTTAACATGTTGCTGGCTATCTTGCTCTTGCTTGTTGCTGGATCTCAACATTTTGAACCGAGAGAGAGAGAGAGAGAGAGAGAGAGAGAGAGAGAGAGAGAGAGAGAGACTTAGCTGTCGTACAAAGCTAAGATTCTGTAACATCACCTTTGTATAGATACTCCCTCAGGCATTTGTCTATAAAAATGGTCCTGTGGCGATGGAAAAGTTATGACGCATGGAGGCTTGGAATGCTGGAAACATGTAATAATTGATCTCAATGACCGTCTTCAGTATCATGCCTGCGTGAGCGTGTGAATTCACCAGTAGGACTAAGAAAAAAAAAGTAATTTCTGGGCTCATGGGCATTAAGTGTCTGAGGGAGTGGCACTCGTCTGACAAGACGTTTGCAATCATCATATATATATATATGCATATATGTGTGTACATATATATATATTTATATATAAACTAACAATTAAAAAAAAACACTAACCTAGATTTAAAACAGATCAAGAAACTACCTATCCAGGCTAAATAGAGCACACACAAAGGGACAGGTCAGCCAGAGGTCAAATAGGCCTTTGTCCGATAAATGCATGCTCATTGGCTGATAGGAAGGGCGCGGTGGATACTAGAAAGCTGATTGGCTAACTAAAATCTCAATAGAAGATGCGCATATAAAAACGACAAACAACCACAGAATTCGCGTACTGGATGAAACGCGGAATATTCAGTGTAGCTTAATCGCCATATACATTGTATAACTTACTATATATGTGTGTGTGTGGGGTGGATTGGTAGCTAATAGAAAAATGCCACCAATTTGCCCAACCGTCTAGCTCGATAACATGTGAGTTTACAAAGCCAATTACATTTTCGGACATAACACGACAAAATCCCAAATTAGTTTCTGCTGACCTACTATCAATATCACTGTCTTTTCACTAACATGTTAAACATTATTACTAACCATAGTGTTTTTTCTTCTTCTTGGTTACAATGTACTATTCTAATCTTGAATTTTATAAATGTAATAGTTGGCACTTTCGTCGTGGTTGCTCGTATACTTTTTTTTTCGTGTACTCTCTTTTTGTCAATATAGAAAGGAAACTAGAGTAATTAAATGACTTTTTCTAGTCCATACTAAATCTAAGTAAATGTACATTTGTTCACTAAAAGTTTTTTTTCTACTTTAATTATGAAAAAATACATGTTAAATGTTCCTCTGCATTTGACATCGGTTTATTTTTAAAATAGCTTCCGTTTTAATATTTTGTCATAATGATCCATTTCATACGAGGAATTTATCTATTTCGCACTTCATCAGTCAATGTTATTTCAGCAACCTATCTTATTTTATACTATCGATCTTCTTTATGGATTATCTATTGTGTATATATCGTTTATATCTATTTCTATTTATACCTATGCTATAATTTAGGTAATCGACGTGCTATAACAGAGCTGCTGCCGCTGCGCTAGTAGCAGCCATATACAAGTGACTAGCAGGCGGTGTGATGTGACGTTACAGCAGATATAAAAACGACACACGTGTTCAGAGAAGCACGTATTCAAGAAGTGTTCGAGACACCAGACGGCGAGAAAGGACGGTGTCCGAAAAGTATAAGAATTTGAGAGTATGACGTTTCAATTCATTCACTTACGCGATGGCGAGCAATATCGAGAAGGTGGATCCTGCAGGTGTTCCTATTATTAGTTCGTGTTTTGTTTTTATGTAAAATATGTACTTTTTAATTATGTATAAGAGTTCATATATATCGTTAGATGTTAGATGGAAGGAATAGAGGTCTCTAGTGGAGATGCAGTCAGCAATGATATCGACTTCTGAGAATGCAGGTACGGGGGTGAAAATGAACGATTACATCAAGCCTGAAAGCAACCGATCGTATATAAGTTGTTTTGGTCGTAGAAAATGTTACGTTCAGATAACGTTTGTTATCATATATATATATATATAACTACTTCATTTACTCACATGAAATTAATATACGAAAGTATACATTTATGCGTAAACTAAGTATTTACTTCAAAAATGCTCAGGTCCTGGATATGACCTTAAACTATATCCGATGGTGAGGGCCCCAGCTTGCAGGCCTTAGGAAGTGTGGAGCCACCCTTTAATTGCCATTGCTCCCAGGTTCACTCCGACCCGGAGTGGTAGCACCTGTTAGGGTCCCAACTATGGGTTAAATAGAATACGACTTAAAAAACAAATATACTATATTAAAAAATCGTTCTCCAAAATCACCAGATTCGGCATTAAATAACTTGAAAAGGGTTGATATGCCGTAAAACAAAACATCCAACCAACCAACCAAAAGTGCTCAATACATAGGTAGAGCTAGTTAGTTAGTTATAAAATATATATGACGATTACGTACCATTTTATTATTATTGGTCATTGTTATAGTATTCGAATTGCAACACTGTGAAGATGATTCTAGTCAGAGACTTCCGTAGTTGGGAGAGTTTTCATCTTTATTTAAAAATCAAAACTATTTTCAGCTGTTGTAATGGTTAATTTACAGATTCAGCGACGATCAGGCACACTAAAAGTGTCTTGCGAGATAAGCTTGGAAATAATTAAATTATCATAGGTGCACCTGGCGAGTTATGTATTTGTGTGTGTACATGCATGTGTGGTACAGAGGAAGAGAAAAGCGTATCTTAGCCGAAAATTCTCAAGATATATTCTTACATACTACGTTAAAGGCTTAAACACGAAAGCATAAACTTATATATATATATATATATATATATATATATATATATATATATATATATATATACACATTAGTGTTGGGACGATTAATCAGGACCTGTATCGGGAACTGAAAAATCGGAACATTTAAGAATATCGGAACACATTTTGTACATTTTCCGATGCTAAAGGCGACTCTTTTGCCCTTTTTTTTTAAATATTTAATTTCGATTGCTGGCAGTTATGACAAAATAATAACTATGTTTTTTTTATTTTACAATGCTCGTTAAACTAAAATCAAGTGTGAATTTTTCGTTTAGGAAAATATCTGTACATTTAACATGTTTTTGCAGTAATCGGGGAAAAATAACTATATTACAGTTTTATATTTAAAGATATATAAAATATCGCAATCGGGAATTTAGTACGAAATCGGGAATTGTATCGGAATCGAGAAAATATTGGAATCATCCCACCACTAATATACACATCTGATTATAATGAGGATTATGCACATTTAGCTCATAGAAACTATATCATTTACGACATCTCAAATTTACAAGGATCTTTTAACTTTTATTTAATGAGGATTTTAGTTTAAATTGACACAATTAAGAACTCATGCATTATTTAAAAATATTCAGTTAAATTTCAAATTTGGTTTCTGTGTTTTTATTTTATGAAGCAAAAAAGGTGGCAGTTGATACTTTGTCTATCTGTTATGTATTGGTGCCCTACGCTGGTATGTAGTGATAATTGTTAACTAGTACGAATTTCGATACCGTGTCATTAAGGGCACGTCAAGACGGCTTCGCGGCGATCGCAAATAAACCCTGTGCATCTGAAGTGATTGATGTGAATATTCAAGGATTAGCTCCCTAAACCGAACACGCTAGAATCAGGTGTCTAATTTATTAAGAAATGATCGCGTGTTCTGAAGATGGAAACAGAGGTTTGAGGCTGTTCGCGTCGAAGAGGCCGAGAGACCAGAGACGCTCACACAATGTAGAGATCTAAAAAATCTTCAAGACTGTTCGTTTGGCGACTAATTTTTGATTAAATAAGAAAATTAAGTAAGACAAGGACTAATTCTTAGTCTCTCCCCTTTGTGAATGAATCTCCCTCTCTCTCCAATACAGCCTTTAAAACGTTAATTTTCCTCCAAACGTAAGTTTCCTAAAACGTTAAGTTTCCTTGTGTTTTTCTATCTGAGTTATTAGTGCTAGAAACAATAAGTCAATCCCAGGAAAGGTGACCTATAATAGTGTTACGAAGCTGTATCCAGGCAAACAAAAGAACACAATGGGAAATCCCGGAATTTAAAACGACTTATATCTCTAACGTCACTCAGCCAGGAAAGCTAACCGATATTAAATGGGTCAGACCAAAACCAGCAAAAAGTGCAGTAAACAAATGCTAGCGGAAATAAGGTTAACAGGTCAATCAACAGAAACTGTGACTCAGAGAGTTGGAAACTGCAAGCTGGCGAGAAAAAGGTCAACAGGTCAAAATGATATAAATAAAAAGAGCAGAAAGAAAGCAGCAAAGACAGACAAGCAAAATACAGGTTGACCTAGAGCTCTGCGACCCACCCTCGTCTCTAACCTCCACCGCGATGATGATAGTAATCACTGTTACTTTTGAAGTGTAAATTGTAAATAAACCAAATCTTGTATTATAAACAATAAGTGTCTCGTATTCATTTTAAAACGAAATAATTGTCCGTTTATACAACCAAGACGATCATTAGCCATTCATATATTTAACATTAGTCCAGGTTAAACAGCCACTGGACGATGCAGAAACGGCTGCATAGAAAGAGAAGAGTCGATCAAGAATAGAAACCAGATCACGTAGCATGTACAACAAAGAAACATTTATTAATTGGTTATGTTACTTGATCGATTATCAGCGAAAACACACGGTTGTACAAATACGCGTTTGTTGTAAATGTACGTGTGTCACATCGATTTAAACTTGTTCATTCAAGAATTTGTTTTTTGGAAATGTAACATATTCTTTACAACTTATTTACATCTACAATTACAGTATATTGATATATTATGTCTCTCTCTGTCTTTATATATATATATATATATATATATATATATATATATATATATATATATATATATATCCATATATAGTACTGTTTCGCTGTTTCACAGCTCATCAGTGCAGCTAGACAGGCAACTGCCTCAAGCCAGGATCGAAACCCGACCACCAAAATGACTGCTGTGAGGGTAATGAATTAAAGATATTTTGACATCGTCCAAATGCCTCCGCTCGATTTGTTTACACAAAGAGCGTCGCTTAATACGCTAATAGCAGTTTGTATATCACTTACCAATATGCTCAACCCAAGATAGGGAGGATTATTGCCATCCACATACAGTACTGTTTCGCTGTTCACAGCTCATCAGTGCGGCTAGACAGGCAACTGGATCAGGCCTGTATATATATATATATATATATATATATATATATATATATATATATGTGTGTGTGTGTGTGTGCATACTAATATAACTTTGTATTGCTTCATATATGTATACTTATAAAATACGTATATATGTTATGCATATATTTTTGTTTCAGTTTTTACTTCAACTGGGCTCAATAGATGAGTAGAGTTCAGTCGTACTATGTAAATATAGTTATGGTTAATGAAGTAACAACGAAATCCTCTAAATGCACGGTTTCACATTCTAAGGCCGTTTTTGTAGTCAAGCAGTGTTCAGTAGAATCTCAAACCGTGTACTAACGATTGGTGTATTTCCTAATGCCCGAGTATCGACCTTCCCCAACTCTAAACTCCCACGAGTAAGCATGCTTTGATTTTACTTGGATTCCTCTAAAGCTATTCAATGTATTATAAAACGAAAATATTTATATGAAACCAACTGAATTAAGTTTAAAGTCTATATAATCAAGCGTTCGTGTTACATTTCGCAATATTTTTTAAAGTTTCATTTAATTACATTAATTGAAATATTTTTATTTTATTAATGTTTAAACATTTCACTCATTTTTGTTAATTACATCTGTCAAGCAGGTTACATGTATTTCCAAGTTTGTTTTTATATATCCGAGCATCGAAATCGCTTGACCAATCCTCACCAAACTTGATCAAAATATTGATCATGGTCTAATTTAGAACTGATTTCTTATTTACAATCCCCCCCCCCTCCCACGAGACAAAGTTAGACACCGGGGTCGTCTTTTTTAACGTGGAGAAAAGGAACAAAAATAAAAATTGTCTCAGTTGTGAAGGATTTCCACGGAGAGAGAACAAAAGATTGAAGTGCAGCATCCGAAGAACAGATACTACACTGTAGAACGTCTTTGGTTTCGAGATATCTAGGTTTTGGGATACCTAGGTTTTGGGATACCTAGGTTTTGGGATACCTAGGTTTTGGGATACCTAGGTTTTGGGATACCTAGGTTTTGGGATACCTCGGTCAAAGGTTAAAGTCAAACAATTTTTTCTTTTGCTTAAGAGATTTTGTTTTCAATCGAGTTTGCTACTGTTTGTATACAGCCTAGCATTTGAGACACCTAGGTCAAAGGTGAAGATCACGTAAAACGTGATAGTCACACTATTGGCCATAATATCGGTTGTGTCCATTGTAGAAACTAGCTTTATGGTCCACATTGTAGGCAATAAAGTCCAACATCCTGTATAACATTAGCGTTTGACTAAAAAAAGTTTGCTGAGTGTCGAAAATTTTGACGGATTTTCAACAACTGAAGTTTTCAAATTTTAGATGTGGATTTAATGCGATTTGATAACATTTCAGCATGATCAGATAAATTTACTTACCAAGATTTCGTCAATCAGAGCCGACCATGAGTCATACATACATAGCCGAAATTCATTGGCTATCTGCTCGGCAGGGAATTACCGCTTGTGGCTGCAAAGGTCAATAATGGAGTAGCAGTCTCTGTCGTAATAGTTACAAACATGTGCGGTCCCTGATCTTTTTGCGTTCGTACTCTCATTTCAACATCCAATAGCTTCTACCATCCGTGCTTTAAGATGATGGGTTAAAGTTCCCCTCTATCCATCTCCTACATTCCCCCAGAACCCAATGTTTATGTCGATTACCTTCACGTGGCGCTGCACAATATTGTTGTGTCATGGTTGGCGGTGGCCGGTGGAACTCTTTCCAGATGACAGGTCTCTATAATGGATGTTCCTTCGAATACGCCCATCTTCCATGCAGTAGATATGACCCAAACAGCATAGATATTTGACGTACTTTCCAAACAACCCTTGACAGTTAAGTCCAGCTCCTGGCCTATTCTTGTGGTTCACATATAACCCTGGTGCACCTGCTTCCAATGCCATGCGAATGCGAATAACTGGAGTCATAAGCAGCTGCTTCGGGTAAGTGGAGTTAGTCGGATGAATAGATTTTGAGTTATCAACATTCACATGGCATAATTTCGCGAATACTTTATACTATATAGAGAAATAAGGCCTATATAAGACGATGGCTCGCCCTTCTGTTGTCAGGATGAGGTATGTAGTTTCACGGCCTACTTTTACTGGATAAGAACTTTACTACTGGGTTACAATATGTGCGTGACGCTGTGGCTTACTCAGGTGCGTTGTGATTTACGTCAGAAAATTGCATTCCGACGCGTCGTCAGAAACGTCTCTTATCTCATTGTAAGCTGATATATATTTCCCAACAAGTAATGCCAGCGCAGCTATACACACAAAGTGTATATTCTTTGCACGCGATGCTTTTTGTGATGCCTTTTTTTCTATGGATAGACTAAATAATTCGCTTATTTTTTGACCGATTACCGAAGTATCAGAGGAATATATAAACTTTATATATGCCTACATATTCTTATAAATATACCCATATATATATATATATATATATATATATATATATATATATATATATATATAATATATATATATATATAAGAATATGTAGGCATATATAAAGTTTCTATATTCCTCTGATACTTAGTGTATATATATATATATATATATATATATATATACTAATACATACAGATATTACATATATATGCACATACCCATATATATATATATGCATATGTAGTATATGTCTATATATCTATAAAAGTGAAATTGTGTGTGTGTGTGTGTACATTTCACTACCAAAATACTCTGTCAATTTTCAGTCTACAGATTCGATATTTGACATAAGGGGTACTGAGATTTGGTAAAATCGTTTTAACGTCGGCCAGAAATTTGGCTGTCAAGAGGTCAAAGTTTCAACAATTTGACCTTTGAAAACCACCAAACTCCTTTGCCAATTTTTTCGTCCAAACACTTGAAATTTTAGATGTAAATTACTTGGATATCGATCAATTTTTTTAAAATTTGATTTGAGCCTAAAACAATAAATGTTAAGGTGTCAAAATTGGGATCAAAGTTTAAAAAAAACTTGACTTCTTCAGTCTACCAAATTATTCAACCAATTTCTGGTCTGAACATTTAAAATTTTATATAAAGGGTATTCAGATATGTAACAAGCTTTTGAATCAGTTTTGGGCGAAAATTTAACAGCTAAGAGGTCAAAGTTGAAAAAGTTGACTTTTGCAGACTCTACACTACTCCTCCGCCAATTTTAGGTCTAAACACTTGAAATTATAGACATGAGTCAAACATTTATATATATATATATATATATATATATATATATATATATATATATATATACGTATGCAGATAAAGTTATGAACAGTATATATATAAGGCCCGAGCAAAGTCTGGCTGAACTGCTAGTATATATATATATATATATATATATATATATATATATATATATATATATATATATATATATATATATATATATATTACTCCATATGAAGCGCGCGAATATGGCGTTATCTAGAGATCTAATTTCCGCAAGTATAACACATTAATTTAGGCTGTATTTCAGCAATAATCCGTCGATGATTGTCATCACAGTGATTTATGTTTCTATCAGTAAAATGATCATATTATTTGCAATTTGCAAACACTGCTCGGGCGAGTCTCTTTATGGTAAATTGCCAAATGAAGCTGAACAAAAAATAACCGATATATAACATTTTTTTTAAGAGGCGACAAAATTTACATTGACAACTATTTGCTTTCATTGCAGATTTGGCAATTGCAGTTTATTTTGAATTCAGCTTTGTTTTGCAATTCATTGTGCAGTTTAATTAGGACGAATCCACCTGTCACACTGTGCGCGATACGACCAGAAAAAAAAAACATTGGATGAACAAATAATTTACTTAAATGAACCAGTCAACTGGCCTCCGCGTTCGTGCGATTTAAGGCCATTAGATTGGTTTCTTTAGGGATATGTAAACTCCTATGTCTATACAGATAAATGAGACACTATAAATCGCTCGGAAGACAGCATTTGACGCAGAAATGCCAAAATACAGCAACAGTTGCGAAAATCGAATTTTTAGATTACACCATATGTGCGCTAGTCGCAGGGGGGATCATATGCACCGAAATTGTAATTATAATGGCTTAAAATTAATCTTTCGAATAAACCACATATTTGCTGTATAATAAGATATAGTTCCGTGATTAATTTTATTTAAAGTTAGCCACCTGAAACACCCTTACTATATATAGATATATATGCTCATATCTATGTATAATCATGTCTACATCGAACGAAAGTATTGCGCCTATATACCCACAAATGAACTTAGATTTACATCTATGTAAACGAATATATCTATACCAATAACTGTCTGTATATCTGGGTGTGTATGCGTCCGTGTGTACATGGGGTATCGATGTATATGTGCACGTACCTATGTATACGTGTGTGGGTTTGAGAGTATATGTGCCCGCTGCCTGCTGTCCATATACGTGTGTGAGAGCGTGCAGCTGTATATATGTCGATGTTCACGAGTATTAATATCTATATGTGCGCAAGTGATTGCATGTTATCGTGGGGTGCAAGTATCTCTGAATAAATATGCGCATGTAGGCCCGTGTATACGCCTCCTTGGGGGTGTGGGTGTCGATGTGTGTATGTATCTGTGCATAAGCGCATCCATGCTTACGCACACGTACTCAATTTAGCACCTTAAGGAAAATTTGACGTCAGTAGGAGCGGCGCGGGTGTCTATGCATGCATGCGCGCATATGTGCATGTATTTGCACGCCACAGCGGAGATGTATGTGTACATGTGAATGTTTCCTTAAGTATATATGTGTATACGTGCGCATGTGTGTGCTCGCGCGCACGGTCGCTAGCTAACCCTCTCCAAGCACTTAACAACAAATAAAAACCAAATAAATAAACCCAATCATAGCTCCCCCGCCTCCGAACCTAAGCGAACACCAAACTGGTCAAGACATACTTATCAAGAAATCATCTCACCAACGCGACGCCAAAAACTTCAACATTAAGATTCGAATTTTTAAGTAACCCTCCTCCTCCTACCCCACATACCCCCCTCCCCCCTCCATGTATCCCTATGCCCTCAGCCACACTAGAAATAAACTTCCCAGCCCCTCCCTCACAACCACCTAAGGTCCTTAAACTCCAAAACTAAAACATTACCGACATACCGAGCACCCCCTCCCACCTTTCCCCTTGTTCCCTTCCCTCTTTTTTCCGCTCTTCTCGCACCCCTCCGCTGACATCATTCACCCTTTAATCCCATCATAACAAGCATTTCTGTAAAAGTCTGAGGAAGCAACAAAAACGGCCGCGTAGCTGCAACAATAATGTAACTTTAACAGAAAAATAGGGTAATAAAAAATAAAACATATATATATATATATAGTAAGTTATGAAAATATATATGACGATTAAGCTACACAGAATATTCCGCGTTTAATTCTCGTGAGAATTCGTCAGGTTTACTACCTAGATCTACGCATGTATCGAGCACTGATGAAGTAAATGCTG
>NC_136492.1:54756990-54896990 GCF_053919585.1 Euprymna scolopes | reverse complement strand
TTCTAAAATGATCGCGATACTTGTGCAGTTTACGTCCCCCATTAAAAAACGAAAATTTCCAAAAAAAAAAACAAAACAATTATATTCTACGTACCCGTTATGGAGTGAAGTTCTCATAAAAACATTCACTTAATTTCATCAAGTAGTTTTGTTTTTATCGCTAAAAGCATTCATTCGAGGCATTCGAAACAGTCAATCTAAACTACGCTATCAGCATTGATTTTGGTCGAAATATAAAGGATTACTTGCCTTGAGATCAATTTAGCGATTTATTAGAGAAATTTCATTTTCCCGAGATTAAAAACAAGCTTTAAAAACAAAACTACTTGATGAAATTAAGTGAAATTTTTTTAGGAGAACTTCATTCCATAACGGGTGCGTAGAATATAATTTTTTTTTTTAAATTTTCGTTTTTTAATGAGGGACGTAAACTGCACAAGTACCATGGTCGCTTTTCTTTCCGTCAATTTAAAAACATGTTCTAACACGTAATCTATAGAAGTAATATTTCTTTTTGGAATAGGGATTTAGCTGCGTGTTAATCTACAAAGTCCTCGTCGTCATCATCATCATCATCACCATTTGCACTTCGTTTTGTTTTTGTTTTGTTTTGTTTTTATAGCAAAGTAAATCAATTTAATAACCTACCAAATTTTTATAATTAAAATAAAATTTTAGTTCATTCATAGAGAGAAGGCACAGAAAGCTCACGTAATCTCACGTTAAAAATGTTTTTCTAAATAGTAACATTATTATTTAGAAATTCGTTCGTAACAATGAGAGGTGGCGTTGTTAAATATGTTGTTCCTTCATCGTTTTCTTATTTTGCCTACCAATCTTCGAATATTTTTAACTATTTATGTAAGTAGCATATTATACAGTAAATACGAACTGATACAATATAGCTTTGTTTTAAAATCAAAATAAATGTTTTGTTGTCTTATAATTTTTAATCAATTCCAAAGCAAACATTTGAGAAAAAATATACGCGGACATTACCCAGGGGTTTATGAATAATTTGAAAGTTTACGAAAGAAACAAAACAAAAACAAAACAAAACAAATCTCTAATTAAATATGTATAAATTTAAAAAGAATCAGAATCGGGAATCGGATTGGAATCGGAAATTTTGAAAGAAATCGGTAATTGTATCGGAATCGGGAAAACTTTTGGAATCGTCCTATCACTAATATACACACACAAGACTTGTGTATTAAGGAGGTCTTAATTTTTTTAAGTAAACTGGGCTATTTTAGAGAAAAGAAAAACCTGACTCACACCGATCGTAAGTATTGTACACATGGATAACTCACCAATTAATGTAGTCAGAAAAATAGGGTCCAATATCATACTCATGGTATAAATAATATCTTTATTTTGAAATTGACCGTTAAAAGCATTAAGTATAAATAGTCTAGTTTAATCGGATCAGTCATCGCACTATCTAAAACACTAATCGACAATAACACGCGTCTTCTAGGTAAAGTTTGTTATATATAACTCAATGGTAGAAGTGGCAAAAAATCGTATAAAGAGTGCTCAATACGTTGGTAGAGCTGCATGTTTTTTTTATTTTTATTTTTTAAAACCTCAGGTATTAACTTAGTCCATTACAATTGTTTCGGCAAACAGTCGTTTGACTTCTATCATCTGAAGACACAAACAGGATTGTTTGTTGCCTAACCAATTGCAATAGACTAAGTTAATAACTGAGGTTTAAAAAATAATAGACCGTACTTTGGGGTAATATCGCTAACTAAAAAAAGTGCACTTCAAGTTCACTGAATTCAAATGATTTGCAATAACAGCAAGCGGAAGCTTAATTCCAAATATTACTTGGATTTTATCTCCCCATCTTTGCTTTTCATGCATGAAGTAAATTTCACAGTGTATAAGGAGTATTTCATCTTCATAATCGTACTCTATTTTCAAAAAAGTAGAGATGTAACATTAGAGAAATATTTGGAATCAAGTCTCTCTTTGCTGTTATTGCAGATCATTTGAAACCATAGCAGAAAATTATAGTTTCCTCTTCTATCAAGGCCGGGAATTTTGGAACTATATAATTAAATATATAGATACATACACATTAGCTTTTATTATCGAGTGGAAGATATATATATATATATATATATATATATATAATATATATATATATAATATATGCATATATAATATATATATAATATATATATAATATATACATGTATATATAATATATATAATATATATATAACATAAGAGCTACATAAGGGACGACATCCATTTTCTTACTACCTTACCACATACAGTAGAAAACGGGACACTATTAGTTACATTTGACGTTAGCAGTTTATATAGTAATATACCCCATGAATTAGGAAAAGAAGCAATACTATTTTGGATCAACAGACACGCACAAACACTACATCCCAGATTTACAAAGCAATTCATTATCGATAGTATAGACATAATTCTAAATAATAATTCCTTCGAATTCAACAATACCAACTACATCCAAACACTAGGTACAGCAATGGGAACGAAAATGGCACCGACTTACGCAACCCTTACATTAGCCTACCTAGAAGAAACCTTATATAAAAAAATAGAACAAAAATTTGGCCACAGCACTAAAATACTGTTTGTAGAATCATGGAAAAGGTACTTAGATGACTGCTTCATCCTATGGAAACCCACATGGGGGGAATCACAGACTTACACACCATACTCCAGAACCTACACCCAAAAATTAAATTCACCATAGAACAAAGCTCTACAGAATTACCTTTCCTAGACATACTGAAAAGACATAAAAGAAAATACCCATCACAACTTATAGACAAAGGGATCCAACTTGCGACAAATATACCAGTAGAAGATTTGAGAACCCCTAAAGAACGAAACAAAGAACAAATCCTAACATACGTCTCCACACACAACACAAACAACCCAGAGCTTTTCACAGAGATAACGAAAAACCTCGTCCTACTTAACCAAAACAGCAAACTAAACAATTTCCTTAAAACAACAAAAATAATAAAAAGCAAACGCCAACCCAAAAACCTAAAACGCATTCTTACCTCATCCAAACTCAATCAAGACGCAACAAAAGGAGTCAGAAAATGCAACAAACAACGATGTGGAGTCTGCAACATAATATTAGAGGGAAACACATACACATTTACGAACCCCATACAAACATTCAAAATTAAAAAAAAACTAGATTGCACCTCAAAAAACGTGATCTATGTAATAAAATGTCCAGCATGCGATAAATCCTACATAGGCGCTACAAAAAACCTTAGTAATAGAGTAGCCCTACACCGATCCAACATCAAAATCGCGGAAAATAGACACCTACATGTATCACAACATATACACACATGCAGTGGAGGCAGATTCGAGATAATGCCCATCTTCCAAACTGACAACTACTTCTACTTGCTAACTCAAGAAAAAAATTTCATAGCAAAGTTTAACCCCGCCTTAAACATCTCTCCATAATTCTACACATAAATAGGCAAAACACAAAATACACTTACACGCATGCATGCTTGGGTAGGTGTGCAGCGTGTGCACCCTCACACACGAAACAACGAAAAAGCACAATAAGGCACGCACACACTTTCGCGGGTGCGCGCGCCCATACCCAGTACGGTACCATTTCTCTTAAACAAACAAACAAACAACTAGAAATTAAACGTATGTATGTGTATGTGCGCGCGTGTGTGCGTGTGTATATGTGTGTGTGCGTGGGTGTGCACATATGATTGTGTATGCGTGTGTGCATAATTATATATCATCTGTTATCTATGCTACATCTTGTTTGTATGTATACGTGCACTTATGTTTGAGTGACCGAATCCATGTATGCATATGTGCATGGATTGGAAAGGAAACTTCAACCAATATATACATAAGGTGGAATGTATGAATATGTATGTGTGTGTGTGTGATTGTGAGTGCATGTGCCCATATATATATATGGGTGGATGAGTGTATACACCTCCGTATGTATGTGTGTGTATGTGTATATATATATACATATGTATGCACATGTATGAGTGGGTAAATGTGTTCGTGTGGATATGGATATACGCGTATGTGTGAGCCCCTGCATATGTCTGTGTGTGTGCATGTGTGTGTGCATGTGTGTGTGCCTACATAGTATGTGGATGTTTGTGAGTGTATGTGCACATATATATATGTGTGTACATATATGCGTGTATGTGCGTGTATGTGTGTGTATATATATCTTCTACCTATTCTCCATCTTACTTGTGTGTGTGTGGGTGCGTGTACGTATGTCGGAATGATTAAGCGCATATATACATGCGTGTTTTGGTTGGAAAAAAAAAAGTATATATAACCAGGAACAGAACACTCTTACACGATATCCGTATATATATATATATATATATATATATATATATATATATATATATATATATATATATATAAAATAAAAAATAATAAAAAAATAAAAATAATTGTTAGCGGTGGATGTATGCGAGTACGTGTGTGGGTGTGTAGGTGGGTATGTATATGTGTATATATGTATGCTCCTACATATATTTCTATGTATGTACGTGTGTGTATGTGTGTGTGCCTGCGTACGTGTGCGTGTGCATGTGTACATGTACATGAATGTATATGTATGCGTATGTGATTGTGTGTGAGTGTATGCTATACATGGGGAAAGAAAGTCTTTAAAAAGAACCCTAAAAAAGCCATAAAAACCTTCACCATATGGACTAAAAAACACTCTTTGAAACTAACTTTGACCGGTCACTGTGAACACTTAAAGTTGGAGACAGAACGTCTGAATACTGAACACACGCATCGCATCACTATGAAAAACATATTTAATATCAGCGGAGGCATATCTACAAACTCACATTTTAAAGAAAAACTTTTTACGAAAATATCTGAAGAGAGCACACCCTAAGCTCGAAACGCGTTATAAAAATATTTTAAAATAAAAATATGATGAAAACCTTTAAAAAAAAACCCACAATTGTTGATGGCTACACAGTTTTAAATTAACATATATAATATATATATATATATATGTATATAATATATATTATATGACATGTAGTTGAATTGATTAATTGACAACCGAACTGATAGGTTTCCTCGAAAACCGATTGCATCCTCGTTAAGTTGGGAGAGAACAAATCATCAGTTTAAATTGCCAATATATTTTCATGCGATGCAATATCGACATATGTGCACACTAGAAGCTCACTCAAAAGTATTTGTCTCACCCAATCTATCACAGACCCACCTCTGAGAACAAGTCAGTAGTTCATAAGAAATAAATAAAATACAATCGATTGACATGAAGTTGCGTAGAAAAAAATACGATGGGGATGAGATGAGATGCAGAATAAAAAATAAAATAAATTGAAAGTAGTCTGTTGTAGTGGTTTTATGGGCGCTAACTGTGGGATCAGTGTTCTAGGTTTGTGTTCTGGCGGAAATACTTCATTTCACTTCGGTTATTGGTCTAATATAAGGATTAACGCGACCTTCAAGCCCTGGTTGTTTAACTTGTCTTCGAGAAAGGAAACCATAGAAAAGATCTAATCTTTGTTTATCGGCACAGTGTTACCGGTTGCCGTGAATCTTTTCTCGTCATGTGACTAAAGAAACCTCAGTTTAAGAGACGTGCGTTTGTGTTTGGGCAAGCTGTGATGCACTATAGATTTTCCGCGCATGTATTATTACAAGGGGTGTCCATTGTATCTTGACGCTGAAAAAATGGAAAATTACGTTTAACGAAAACGTATTATCTTAAGCACACTGTCCCAAGTCGTTAAGATCCTCTTTCTGCCAATGGACTTAAATAATGCTGGTTCAGGAAAGGTGGGATTGTTGATTGCGCAACTATTATTTCAGTGAAGACACTTAGAGCAGGCACCATTATAGAGAACAATCATATATATATATATATATATATATATATATATATATATATATATATATATATATATATATATTAGATATTGGATAAAATATAAAGCTGATGTATCTGCCGAGCTATCTCAATTATTACGAGTCATCAAATGATGGTATTTACTGTTTCGATTTCTTCTCTATTTACAATATTATCATTTAGTCTATATTTGTGCCACGCACCCAAAACGGGAAATATGAATAACTTTAATTGGAATTCATTGAGATGAATATTATTTATTAATTTTATTTATTGCGGTCTATTATCCTCATCTTTTCTTAGTTGTTTCACGACGTCTCGGCCAACTATTCCTCCAGCATTCGTCAGATGGTAACTGTGACGGAAAGGAACTAATAATCTCCTGGCTGCATTCACTTCAATTACTTCGGAGCCTGTGGCGCAGTTGATAGAGACGTTGAATCTCTACGGTTCCAGGTGAGAATTGTCTGACATAGCGGTTTCAATCCTGCCTAAAGCCGGCCAGATGTTTACTTGGACAAAACGTGGTGAGGCAACAACAACTATGGAAGGCAGTAATTGCAGTGAATGCAGTCAGGAGATTCAGAATGCCTATCTGTCGCGGTTACCACCTGACGAAGACCAGAGGAATAGTTGGCCGAAACGTCGTTAAACAACTAAGAAAAGATGAGGATAATAGTCAGCAATAAATAAAAATGAACACACGACTAACTTAATTTTAAAAATTAAAAACTAGAGTAAATAATGATAATACAGGGTGACCAAAAAACAAAAACAAAAGCTAAATGGAGGCCATCTAAACATATGCTGTAGAACGGAGAAAAAAGGCCAAAGACCCTAGTGGTTTGATGTGATGTTTTGAATATAATAAACTAGTTATGACCAAAGTTTCATTTCATTCGAACAAAACACTAAGAAACGGGGCTTAATTAGAGTTGAGACCCGTTTTTTGGGCGGGGGGTCACCCTGTAGTATAATGTTCAGGATTGGGAGCTAGACTACACATGAGGCCTAATTTATTCTCAGGGAACAATATGTATACAATACATACGATACGATGCATTTGTTGTCTATTTTTTCTGTCATCCCTATCTTCCTCTCAGCCTCACAAACAGTTATAAATACACAAACACATAACTATGTATGAGTTCAAAATGGCGTAATGTAAGCAAATAAAATAATTGCAGCTTCTCTTCCAATTTTCGAATCATACCAAAACGCATTTTATTTGCTTTTGGTGGATTGATAGTCGCTATTTCTCCGGATGAGTTAATAGATGGATTGATTGATATAATAATTACGTACATGATTTTATACTACGAAATAGATACTGTCAAGAATTGTAATGATGTTTTTACATGGAGGTCACCACTTATCAAGGAAGTCACTCGAGGATAAGGGTTATTGCGTGTACAGTAATCAATGGGCAAGTATCGCAATAATCGTTAGTATTGGAGATTTGATAAAGTGTGTTAAGGGGGCGGTTTATCAGGAATTTGTTTATGTTGGACTTGAAGACATCCAAATTGTAATGAGGTGGGAAACAGCCAAACGGAAAAGAGTTCCACATGCGTGCACTTCTAAGAAATGTAAACTGAATTAAAGGAATAAATTGTAAGATGGTCAACATCATAAAATAAATTTGGAATATTTGGTGTGTTAAGGGGGCGGTTTATCAGGAATTTGTTTATGTTGGACTTGAAGACATCCAAATTGTAATGAGGTGGGAAACAGCCAAACGCAAAAGAGTTCCACATGCGTGCACTTCTAAGAAATGTAAACTGAATTAAAGGAATAAATTGTAAGATGGTCAACATCATAAAATAAATTTGGAATATAGACTTTAGTCATTGATTCATTATATATATATATATATATATATATATATATATATATATATTGTTAATTGGTAAAATATTTTTCTTTCAATTATATTTCACTTTTCGAGTTGAAACTCAATGCATGTTATATCTAACAAAAGATCATATATAAAAGAATAACAGAATTATTACATTCCAAGATCCAAATAATTTTTTTTTCATGCAAAATAGCTCCTTCAGCATATTACATTTTTTTTTACGTATCCGTTTCGTTATGCCAAAACAAATGGTTATTATTATGTCAGTTTCGTCTCTTCTCGTGCATGTACTGTTCAGAACAAAATTGAAATTCTTTGCTTATGTTGAAAACTGCATGATAATATAATGTTTCAAGAAAAAAGAAGTTCATAAAATACTCAGCATTATGTTTTTTTCGGAAGACATTTGTTCTTATATATTTATATATTAAATATATTTGCAGTCATCAACTTACAGTCCTGTTTCGTTGTATCACAACTCATCAGTGCCGCTAGACTAGCACATCTCTCAGGACGAGGATTGAACCTAGAACCATCGCGTTAATAGTCAGCAGTTCCACCGATCGACCCACAGGAGCGGCGTCCGTAAATAACCTCGCCAAATGTCTATTTTAAACAAACATCTGTCCACCACTTTAACAATGCTCAAAATCATAAGTTTTTATTTCGGTTTCGATTCAAGCTGATGCACCCAAGTAATATGGATATGGTTTTTTGTATTTTTGAAATCGCAACATTATAATATATAAAAATCGATAGAACATTAACTGTTTAATAATATATACGAAACATACAAGAATTAAAATATATTTAAGTGTACTTTACGGCCGGGCGTTCCTGCTAGCTTAGATAAATACTTTTGCAGTTTTAACAAAAAAGCTACACTAATATCAGAGCGTCTCCATTTTCACTGAACATCTACAAAATGCCAATATCAATAGAGTATATATGAAGGAGTCCCCTATGGAATTTCCACAGGTCCCGCTAGTATTTAATAATAAAAATAAATTAAAATATGTCCCATGAAATATAAGAGGCGTCTTATATATATATATATATACATATTATATATATTATATATATAATATATATATATTATATATTATATATATATATATTATATATATATTATTTATATATATTATATATATTATATATATATATTATTTATATATATTATATATATTATATATATATTATTTATATATATTATATATATTATATATATATATTATATATATATTATATATATTATATATATATATTATATATATTATATATATTATATATATATATTATATATATTTTATATATATATATTATATATATATTATATATATATTATATATATATATTATATATATATATTATATATATTATATATATATTATATATATATTATATATATTATATATATATATATTATATATATATGCATATATATATAATATATATATGCATACATATATAATATATATATGCATACATATATAATATATATATGCATACATATATAATATATATATGCATACATATATAATATATATATGCATATATATATATGTATATATATAACAAAGAGAACTTATTAGTCTTTAAAAAACGCTGAGTTGACAAACAAATAAAAATACACAAGTGTTTCGAAGCTGTTAATATCGCTAAAACAACACACACACACGCACATATATATAACTACTTCATTTACTCACATAAAATTAATATACGAAAGTATAAATTTACGCGTAGACTTTAAGTATTTACTTCAAAAGTGCTCAATACGTAGGTAGAGCTAGTTAGTAAGTCATAAAATATATATGGCGATTAAGCTACACTGAATATTCCGCGTTTCATCCACTCTAGGACTCTTCAGGCTTATGCGCATAAGCCTGAAGAGTCCTAGAGTGGATGAAACACGGAATATTCAGTGTAGCTTACTTGCCATATATATTTTATATATATATATATATATATATATATATATATATATATATAAGGTCCGTATACAACCACGAATACATATTTGATTATTACGAACTATCGAACTATCCCCATAATAAAATGTATCACTACAAAATATTTTTAATATTCATTTATAAATAAACAACTTTGACGAATTCAGATAATGTCTATTTAATTAAAAAGAAAATACTGATTTGTATCATAAATACGTTTGGCGTTTGAAAATAAATTGAAATGCATTTTTTATTTGGAATTGTACAAGATTGACGTATGTTTTATTTTAAATTAACTGTTCTGTTGGCTGGTTGGTTGTTTTTGTTTTACGGCATATCAACCTTTTTCAGGTTATTTAATGCCGAATCTAGTTATTTTGAGGAACGATTTTTTTAATGGAGTATATTTGTTTTATAAGTCGGATTCTAATTAACCCATAGTTGGGACCCTAACAGGTACTACCACTCCGGATCAGAGTGGACCTGGGAGCAATGGCAATTAAAGGGTGGCTCCACACTCCCCAAGGCCCGCAAGGTGGGGCCTCGCCATCGGATATAGTTTTAGGTCATATATACAGGCCCCCCAAAAACTATTCTGTGTTTTAGCCTCATAATATAATGAGCGATATTTCTAACAAAGGAGAAAAATTGTTGTTTTCTTGGTCGGAGTCGGTCTATTCATGACTCAGCTAAGTTTTGACCTTAAGATGTATTTCTGTTGACTCCTTACACAAAATGGTTTCATACTTTGTCTGGGCCGATTTACATAAAAGTCTAACGTACTTTCTTTTAGTGTTTGTCGTGTTTTCCCTTCAAGAAGCAAAAATCGTTTCTGTCGATACCCAGTCATTGACTTAAAAAAAGTCACGTTGTACTACAGTTGAAAAATAGTTTCCTTTTAAAAATTGTTTTGACAACAGCCATTCGTTCGAAAGAGCTACCTTCCGATAAATATAAGGAAAAGGTTATTTTTCCTCCCGATTGAAATGTACATCAATTACTCATTGATTTATCGGTTAAGTCATTTTTTTTATTTGAAATTTCATTTATCGTAATGACCCGAAAACATCTGATCAAGGTCATTTGATGATGTAAGGATCACGTGTTGTATTGATGATTATTCGATTTTGATAAACGCCGATTTCTCTTGTTCGATCAAGATCTTAATCATTTTAGCTAATCAATCTCTCCTCAGGCGGCCGTCAGTTGGCAATAATTGATTCTTCAATTAGTTTCTGCTCGCAATAAAATACATTTCTTCCATAATTCTAAAACTGTAGAGCTATTCACGAACGTAAAAGTAAAGAACTGTTCAGATGATCTAAAAAAATCATAAGGATACAATTGTATAATTATTCGTTTCACTACAGGTGATCCTGCTGATTACAGGATTAACTCCTTAAATGATATAATTGTTATTTGAAAACGAGACTATGTCAATGTCAGCTTTGTAGTTCATATGTCCGAGCGATCCTAAACTTAAACGTCCCTTGTAAACGAATATATACCTCTGTCCGATGTATATTTACAAACCATACGTTATCGCTGTCAGTGTGACCCCGACTTGGTTATGCGCACGTTAACTGATCGTTCGTGCGTTGTGCTGGTTTGAAGTCGGTGCTCGATTTTGACATTGATCTCAGTGACATTTGGGTCTCAGTTAATTCTGCAACAGAAGGATTCTCTCTCTAAAAAATGTACCGCTACCGTCGGTATTCCCCGGTAGGGACACCTAAGGCAACTAGAAATGAATTAACCCCTTTTCAAAAAGAGAACGTAAAGCCTGGTAGGGTTGACATCCTTATTCCGGGTAGAAATGTAATTAAAAAAAATGTTCACCCTACTGTGTTCCACGAAATGAGAATTCATAAGGATTACAATCAAAATGGCGAATCGAGTCGGAATCGAACGTTGGATAAAACGCAGAACATATTTTGAGAGTTTCCCTAATAATGTTTGTTTAACTTTATTGAACAACAGACTTGAAAATCAAGACGAACACATCTGCCAACTAAACATAATCCATTTGCTGTGATCTTAAGCGTCTATCTTGTGATAGACTATAAAGCCATCCGTTAGAAAATGTTAATCTGCGGCAAATCTATGGACATAAAAAATATTAGTGCCTATGGAAGCCCGTATCTGGATGGACATTAATTTTTCAAGTACTTCATTCTCAACATGTACCTCCACATAAAGAGGCACCAAGATTTTCCAAGTGGAGGAGTCAAATTTTGGGTGATGAATGTTCAAACCAAATATATAATTTTCATTTCCTGGGTGATTTCTCTTCTCTACGATAGTTCTCACCCGAAGATCACCTGCTTTTTGAATATATTGGAACTATGGAATCCATTAAACAGTCAACGCAGACATGTTTACAGTTAAGGAAAGGACTAGTGTAATACTTATCTTTGATCCCACCAGGAACCAAAAAAAAAAGTACAAGGTGTGGGGGTGGGGGTAAACAATCTTATTTTTTTCATTCTTTAGTTGTTTCAAATACACAGATATGAGATCAAACACACATTCAGATCTTTCTTGCTATCTTTTTCTTTCAATGATATTAAACTAGTTACCTGAAAGAGACAGCGAGATAGATATATCTAAAGAGAGTAAAAGAATGGACGAAGCGATAGAGGAGGATAGCAGTAGGAGAAGGTAGAAAGAAAGAAAGAGAAAGGACAAGGCAGAGAAAAGTAAAAAGAGGTTTTAAAAGAAATATGTAAAATGTACTTTTTAAAAACTAATCTGTTTTTATCTTTGCACCCCGGCAACGCCGGATAAACCTACTATTTACAAATGCGAAAAAGTATTACTTCATTGGTATAGCGTCCAAAACAGATGGAAAATAAAAATTACGAGCAGTTCCGCTCGGCTTTGCTCGGGCCCTATGTACTGTTCATAACTTTATGTGCGTATGTATATATAGATATATATTGAAAAGTTGGACTCGTGTCCAGGTAACCTACATACAAAATTTCAAGTGCTTGGACAAAAAAATTGGCGGAGGAGTTTGACAGAGTCTGTACGGGTCAACTCTTTCAACTTTGACCTCTTGGCAGTCAAATTTTCGCAAAAAAAAAAATTAAAAAGCTTGTTGTATGTCTGAATACCCTTTATGTAAAATTTCAAATGTTTAGACTCAAAATTGGGTGAACAGTTTGCTAGAGACCGCAAATGTCAAATCTTTTGAACTTTGACCGCTTGGCAGCCACATTTTCGGCCAAAAACCGATTAAAAACCTTGCCCTATATCTGAATACACTTTATATAAAATTTCAAGTGTTTAGATCAATAATTGGCTGAGTAATTTGGTAGAGACTGCAGAGGTCAACATTTTTTTTTAAACTTTGAACTCAAATTTGACACCTTAACATTTATTGTTTTGGGCTCAAATCAAATTAAAAAGATTGATCAATATCCAAGTAATCTCCATCTAAAATTTCAATTGTTTATACCCAAAATTGGCTGAAAAAAATTGGTAGCTTTCAAAGGTCAAACCGTTGAACTTTGACCTCTTGACAGCCAAATTTCTGTCCGAAGACCGATTAAAAAGACTTTTCCAAATCTTAATACCCCTTATGTCAAATCTCGAGTCTGTAGACTGAAAATTGACGGAGTAGTTTGATAGGGAAATGTACACACAGACAGACACACAGATAAACAATTTCACTTTTCTAGATATATAAAGTGTGAACATTTTTAACGTAGTTCCATGGTGTCACTTAATTCCTTCCCGCGTGAAAAGATGTGACACAACTCGGAAGGTCGAGGTTGAAAAGCCATCATACAAAAGGAATCCTTACCTGGCCTAAAAAATAACGCCTGAGCAGTTTCGTCGGCATTCCCCAGTAAGGACACCTAAGGCAACTTGAAATAAATTAATCCCTTTTCAAAAAGAGCACGTAAAACCTGGTAGGGTTGATATTATAGTCCCAGGCAGTAATATAGTTTTTTGAAAAATTTGTTCACAGTTCCCTGTTTTATCCAGCTACAACCACAATACGAGAATTCATAAGGATTACAATCAAAATGGCGACTCGAGTCCAAATCAAACGTTGGATAAAGAGCAAATTTTTTTTAAATTCAAATTTGCTGTAGGCAATTATGTAGAAATTGACTCAGCGTCTGAATATAAATTAAATTACTAACATTTCCTAATAACTTTTTTTGAATATTATTTCAAGAAATTCTCTTTAAGAGGAAAAATAATATAAAAAGTCATTTTTAATGCGGTAGGAGAAAAAATAAAAATAAAACTTATTTAAAGGAAACTCCTTCATTCTAATGTTATGGTGTGAAATAAAGTTAATAAACAAATAAACGCAAATAACATTGAAAAAAAAATCCATCAACGACGGGTATTCACGAGATGCAGCCTTTCAATCTACGCGTTTAGCAATTATTATACCATTTCAAACGCGTAATAAAGACAAATGGACTGACAGTGCGTCATATAGGGATGCATGGACGTATTAAAAAATGTTAGTTCAAAGTTAAGCCTGACTGACAAATAAAAATGACATTTTCAACGTGATCATTACAATGGACCGATTGACAGAGCTTTTTATAGGGCTTTATGGATGCATTTCTGTATGAACGTTTGACGATAAAAAAGCTGCCACAAACATGGCAGATTGACAGACGTAAAATTGCCTCAGAGAAGTCGGTGAATGCATCTAAAATGTTAAGCGTGACCGACAAACAACATTCTAGTTAAAAACTTAAGCGTGAGAAACAAAGGAAAATTATAGTTAAAACTTTTACATGCTAAACCAAAAGGTTAATTAAAAGTTCAGTGTTACAGACAAACCTAAATGCTACTTCAAAATTAAAGCGTGACAAAAATAAAACTGCTAGCTCAAATCTTAAGCGTGGTAGACAAATGAAATTCTAGTTCAAAACACAAGAAATAAAAATGGCAGTTCAAAACTAAAACGTGACAGAAATAAATGCTATTTAAAGTTTAAACATGACAAACAAACAAACAAACATACTAGTTTAAATAAAACGTGACAGAGAAATAACATTCTATTTCCTACTTAAGCGTGACCGACAAGTCAAAGTGCGAGTTGAAGCTTGATAAAAAAGTAAATGCTGGTTTAAATTTAAGTGTTTGCCTCTTTATGCAGATTATTGTACTCGTTAACGTGACAGACAGAGACACATGGTTTCACTTTTCAGACAGACACATGGGTTCATTTGGAAATTCTATCTAAGATTTAAACGTGACGGACTTACAAAAATGCTATTTACACCGTAATCATCACAGATTAAAAGAGGAATGGCAGTCTTTTATAGAGCTGTTTGGATGCATGTACCTTAAGAGGCATCAAATGAAAATACACGGCATGTGTTTAAACATTTTGTTCCAAGTGGGACAATCTGACAGACAGAGCCCAATATAAAACTGTCATGACGCATTTAAAAACGCGGCAAAAGCTAAATAATGTCATCGTAATGAAACGATGTTTGGGGAAAAAATATTTCTAAATCATTTCAAACAAGTTTGAAATTAAAAAAAAATGAATCTAAAAATATGTTTCACGCTTGAGATTCTAAATGTTTGCGTGTTCACTAACTTGATTGTTTTGACTCTTTTTTTGTTCATCTGATTTTCTTTTATTATCGACCTGGAATTTAATCGAATCTCACAAATTACGTAACCCAGTATAAATCTAAGGCAACAGATGACACACATTAACATTATTGATTCGATGGAAGTCTCTAGCTTGCTACCACGCAGGCTGGAATTGAAACAAGATTGCATTTTTTGAATATTTGCGCCATTAACAAAAAATACTTATGCTTATAACATGATTTGAACAGACGGACGTAATGACAAACTGATGGAGGTGAGTTACCAAGTGAGAAAAACATACCTAAATATACTTTTTAAACTATAGCAGTAACAGACACAAAACGAGTTATTTCAAGCTTGAAAATGCGGTGGACAAAGTTTCAATTTCAAAATTCACAAGAGAACAGAAAAATCTGCTATTTAGAAACTTATGAATAAAACAAACATGCTATTTGAGAAAATGTTCCATTTGAATATTTAAAATGAGAAAAAATATTCTATTTGAATATTAAAAATGAGAAAAAAATGTACCATTTGAATATTAAAAATGAGAAAAAATGTTCCATTTGAATATTAAAAATGAGAAAAAATGTTCCATTTGAATATTAAAAATGAGAAAAAAATGTACCATTTGAATATTAAAAATGAGAAAAAAATGTACCATTTGAATATTAAAAATAAGAAAAAATGTACCATTTGAATATTAAAAATGAGAAAAAAATGTACCATTTGAATATTAAAAATGAGAAAAAAATGTACCATTTGAATATTAAAAATGAGAAAAAAATGTTCTATTTGAATATTAAAAATGAGAAAAAATGTTCCATTTGAATATTAAAAATGAGAAAAACATTCTATTTGAATATTAAAAATGAGAAAATGTTCTATTTGAATATTAAAAATGAGAAAAAATGTTCTATTTGAATATTAAAAATGAGAAAAAATGTTCTATTTGAATATTAAAAATGAGAAAAAATGTTCTATTTGAATATTAAAAATGAGAAAAAATGTTCTATTTGAATATTAAAAATGAGAAAAAATGTTCTATTTGAATATTAAAAATGAGAAAAAATGTTCTATTTGAATATTAAAAATGAGAAAAAATGTTCCATTTGAATATTAAAAATGAGAAAAAATGTTCTATTTGAATATTAAAAATGAGAAAAAATGTTCCATTTGAATATTAAAAATAAGAAAAAATGTTCCATTTGAATATTAAAAATGAGAAAAAACATTCTATTTGAATATTAAAAATAAGAAAAAATGTTCTATTTGAATATTAAAAATAAGAAAAAATGTTCTATTTGAATATTAAAAATGAGAAAAAATGTTCCATTTGAATATTAAAAATAAGAAAAAATGTTCCATTTGAATATTAAAAATGAGAAAAAATGTTCTATTTGAATATTAAAAATGAGAAAAAATGTTCTATTTGAATATTAAAAATGAGAAAAAATGTTCTATTTGAATATTAAAAATAAGAAAAAATGTTCTATTTGAATATTAAAAATGAGAAAAAATGTTCTATTTGAATATTAAAAATGAGAAAAAATGTTCTATTTGAATATTAAAAATGAGAAAAAATGTTCCATTTGAATATTAAAAAAAAGAAAAAATGTTCCATTTGAATATTAAAAAAAAGAAAAAAATGTTCTATTTGTATATTAAAATGAGAAAAATGTTCTATGATTATGAAAAATGACAAACATTCTATTTGAATATGAAAAATGAGAAATATGCTCCATTTGAATATGAAAAATGATATAAATGTTCTATTTGAATATGAAAAATGATATAAATGTTCTATTTGAATATGAAAAATGAAATAAATGTTCCATTTTGAATATAAACAATGAAAATGTTCTATTTGAATATGAAAAATGAAATAACTGTTCTATTTGAATATTAAAAATGAGAAACATCTTCTATTTCAATATTAAAAATGAGAAACATCTATTTGAATATTAAAAATGAGAAAAAAATGTTCTATTTGAATATCAAAAATGAAATAAATGTTCCATTTTGAATATAAAAAATGAGAAATTTTCTATTTTAATATAAAAAATCAAATAAATGTCCCATTTTGAATATTAAAAATGAGATAAATGTTCTATTTAAATATTAAAAATGAGAAAAAAATGTTCTATTTAAATATTAAAAATGAGAAAAAAATGTTCTATTTCAATATTAAAAATGAGAAAAATGTTCTATTTCAATATTAAAAACGAGAAGAATGTTCTATTTCAATATTAAAAATGAGAAAAATGTTCTATTTGAATATTAAAAACGAGAAAATATTCTATTTGAATATTAAAAATGAGATAAATGTTCTATTTAAATATCAAAAATGAGATAAATGTTCTATTTGAATATAAAAAATGAGATAAATGTTCTATTTGAATATAAAAAATGCGATAAATGTTCTATTTGAATATAAAAAATGAAATAAATGTTCTATTTGAATATTAAAAATGAGATAAATGTTCGATTTGAATATTAAAAATGAGAAAAAAATGTTCTATTTGAATATTAAAAATGAGAAAAAAATGTTCTATTTCAATATTAAAAACGAGAAAAATATTCTATTTGAATATGAAAAATGCGACAAATAAATGTTCTCTTTGAATACTAAGAATTAGACAAATAAATGCCGTTTTTGAATATGAAAAAGGAGACAAAGTTGCTATTTTAAAATGAGGTAAATCTGATAGATACAACTTAATTTGACAGAAACGTGTGCTATTGCAAACCTAAGAATAAGGCAACCAATATTTTAATGGCAAATCGCAATACCATTTTTAAATCATTTATTGTATGCAGTTCACTGAATATATATTGCCATTTCACGAATAAGTGAAAAAATCAGTTTTCAACCAACTTCTTAGTGTGTAAGTATATTTATCTAAGTGGACATAAGTTGGCGTTATAAGATTTTAAGTCTGCATTCGAACAGATGTTGGTCCTACTAAGATTATTTAAAACCGAAATATGATTCCTATTTATTATAATGATCTACCTTATTACATCACTACACGAACTCTTCGTGAAACTTTGAATAATAATAATAATGATAGTGACAGAGAGTTGCTCTGATCATGCCAGAAGCAATCATTACTTTGATACATTAGCTAAATACACATCAATCGTCAATTGTACTTTGTTGCTGTCTTAGTTTTGTTAAACCCTTTCAGACCAAAACGCTATTCAAAACGATTCCTTGTATATGACAAATCGCACACAAGTTTCTATTGTATGCATAGTAAGGACGGGTGGGGGGGTTAAGATAATAGCAACTATTACTCACCTTAATCACGTACGTCCGCGAACCGACTTCCAGATGTTTCTTAATGTAGACGGTACCGTTCAATGGGTCGATTCGAAATGGCACGTGGGTATCTGCGGGAAAAGAAGTGACGTATTAGAATTGTTACATAATTTATGGATTCGAAATTAAACTGGAGACTATCGGACTGGATAACATCACCTGGAAAATTATTTATCCGGACAGGGTGAAAAGCTGAAAAAACGGAAATACGAAAAAAACTTGATATTTATATTTTAAACAGAACGTTCAGTAAGTTTAAATATATTTCGCGTGTATGTTTGTAGTGTGTACTGGCGCACGTATGCAGATTGGATAGCGACTGCTAAAAATAAGAAACAAACAAATATAAAAAACAGGTAGACTCCCCCCCCCAAATTCGAAGAGAAATATCAAACAAATATTAGAGGGTGTTTGAATCAATATAGAATGAAGAAGAGCAAGAGAAATACATAAGTAGCTGAGAGAGAGAGAGAGAGAGAGAGAGAGAGAGAGGTGAAGTTTTCAGTTAATTAAAAATTACAGCGAATTAGAAATGAAACAGATTTGCGAAAACTATTTTCGTATATATCGTGTAGTATTAAATCATATAAGAAAAAAAAGACTGAATAAATGAAAATTATTAACTCGCTATCAGTGAGACCCGACATTTTTCGATATTGCATAAGGTTAAACAAATTTTCCATCCTCCTATACTTTTATTGTCATTGAAATCAGTGAAATTGCCCATTTTTTAAAATCAAATCAATTGATTGCCTGCTTTAGTAAGAAACCCCGCCACCGCAGTCTACCAAGAAGAAAACTGTCCACGCCTCCCTGCAATGACAGTCCACAATACATTGTAGTCTACATTGCACTGTAGAGAATCTACTGTTGATTTTATTGACTTATCTCTAAATAATAGCTTCACTTTCAAGTTTAAAATGACTGAAAAGTATCATTATTCAATTGTATACTAAAAAGAAACATTCATTTCCAACGCAACCCTGTCTTATAAAAGAATATATATTTGATTTTATAGGCTGAGCTTTTCTGCTTGTGCGGTGATAAAACTTCTGAAATGCACTTGTGATGTTGGGTTGTATAAAAATGTTAACTTCGGTCAAAATCGAACTTCCTTCTTTAATCGGATTTTTTCGATTATCGATAATTATCAGAGGCATTCAGATGGAAAATGTATGTAAGAATAGTCCCACATATATCAAGTACCTTCGTGTAAAATTTCAAAACGACCAGTCCAGCCGTTTTCTAGTTCATAGGGAACCCTCTCTCTCACAAAAAGTTCCTTTAATAGTTGATAGATAAATATTTAGTGTAATAATGAATATATTTATTCGCCTAAAATTAAAACAAGAACACGAGTTAAGCCCTCTGCGTTATGAACATTGTAATCAGAAATCTGCAGTTGCGCCATCTTGATTTTTTTCTTTAGGTTATTTGATGATTAGAAGTAATGCAATCGATTTTCAATAATCAATAATCGACGACAAAACAATGGAGAAAATAGATGTAAAATGTTTGCACTTCGAGTTCGACTAATTATAATGACTTGCACAATTCGTTTAAAATTTCAAGGTTTTATTCGAATATTATCTTCCAAAATGGCGTTATAAAATGCTTCCAAAATGGTGTTATACATTGCTTCTAAGTTATTTTAAATTTCTACTCCCTAAAACATCAACTATTTAAATAAATAAATAAATAAATAAATAATAAAAAAACACATTCGGCTATCTATTAGACAGCGTCTCAAATATTTTAAAAAAATCAGAATAAAAAATAACATTTTACATTTCTTGCGGTAATTTTTACGACCTGACGCAAAGACGCAAACATATCAAAACTTGATAATTGAAACAATTAAGCGGGTAAATGTATATTTGCTCATGCATACATTATATGCATTGTGTAAAACTGCGTCTGCTAAATATTACTTTTTTAATTTTGACCCGTTAGCAGCTACTTTTTTCGGTTAAAAACCAAATTTATTTTTTTCCACAAAACTGAATACTCCATATATCAAGTTTAAAGCTTGTGGATAAAAAAAAATTGATCGAATAGTTTATCAGAGATTTATTCTAAATGCAGCTCTAAATACTATGAAATTATGTGCAAGGTAGAAAGTAGGCACAAATGAATAATAGTGAAATAAAACTAATCATCCAATAGGAAAACAGAAAAACAAACAAGCAGTAAATTGTAAAAGTTCGTTTGTAAAGAATTATGCAAATTAATTATACTTTGTGAAATCGCTGGTATATTCACGGCTAAGTATATAAGAGAGTTCTATTTACTTTTAAAAATCGAAAAGTGGTCTTCTATAATATAAATCTTACCTGTCTGTTTAAATGTATGTATGTCTGCCTAAAACTTTCGACAGAAGCGATGGATTTTCATAAGATCGGTAACGTTGTAAAGCTCGACCCTTCAGACGACAAATATCGAAAAATTGGCTAAAACATTGATTCTTTAACTCTCAACTGGGCACTTTTCTACAGGAAGGGCTCGCTTTTTTCGCCGATATTTTCGAAAATCATCTCTGCTTTTCGATTGACTAGGCTTAATTTAAACCTTCGCCACTTCCGATTTCGCGATGGACGCAACGACAAAGACGTCACGTTTTTTTTTTCACGTTCTTTACCTCCTTCGCGGTACGGGTTCGAGCCTGCTTACCTACTACCATATTTTTCTTTTTTTTTTCTCAACACACGCCTACAAACACCCGGGAAACGCCGGGCACCCACCATGCTAGTCAATGTCAGCGGCAAGTAACTTTATGTATATAATTATCTAAAACAGTTAAATTACCTTTGTAATTCGTGTACTAAGGTTCATCTAGTGCACCGAATAAAATAAGCTAAATGCTCTACTTAATTGGCGACAAAAATGCTACATTTATATTAATACTAGCATTTCAGCCCGGCGTTGCCCGAGTGTTTGGAGGTGTGTATTGAGCAAAAAAAAAAAAGAAAAAAAAAGCGGTCAATTTTTTTTTTTTTTTTTTAACTTTTACATCTATATTTATTGTTTTGGGCTCAAATCAAGTTATTAAGTTAGATCCATGTCCAAGGAACCTATATCTAAAATTTCAATTGTTTATACCGAAATTGTCGGAGCACTTTGGTAGAGTTATCAAAGGTCAAATCGTTGAAGTTTGACCCCTTAACAGTCAAATTTCTGGCCAAGAACGGATTACAAACATTCTCATAAATCTCAGTACCCTGTATATCAAATATCGAGTCTGCAGACTTAAAAATGACAGAGTTATTGCGTAGGGAAATGTACACAGGCACACACACGTTAACTTTTATAGATATATAGAGTAATATAGATATATGCAGGAGTAATTCCAAGAGTAGGACCTCGATTATCCAACTTGTAAATTAAAACATTAATTAGCTACGAAGATTGGGGAAGCACCTTTAAAACAGTCGACCTTTTATGCTCCAGAATTTAGTTTTTCTACAGTCACCACCATACTCAATGCCTTTCTGCCAGCCCCTTTTCATGCCTCAGCCATAAAAGTCCCGAGCGCGATGTGTGGAACACATCTCTGTTGCCACTCTGAAATCGACGAACCAATCTAATTGTGGTGATATCAATTGCTTCGTAAACGTTCAACATGCGCCGATGCATTGGTTCCATTTTTTCTGCATGAAATAATTAAATCACGTATTTCTGCTTTCGACGCACGTGTCTATCATAATGGTTGATTTCTTATATTCTAACATCGTCAATATTTAAAACAGCGAGATGAAAGTTTCAGATCATGAATGCCTAAGCTCAATCATCATAACAATGCAATTGACAATCCCTCTAATCTATTAGGGCGGAATAAAAAAATAAGACGCATTACTTTTTGAACGTCCTTCACAAGTATCTTTATTCGTAACGCCTCTTTCTAAATATTTATTTTATCGATGAATTTATAAATATATATTTGGTGTATAAATCTATAAATTGTGATATTTCAAATGTCAAATAGCAAAATAAATTGCACATATTCATATAAAGGGTACTTCAGATCGGACCTCATAAATCGTCTTCCAGTTTTAGACGTCGTTAAACTACTTAGAGCGAAGTGAGTTTTTTTTTAATAAAATAATTGATGTGAGAGAAATTAGATTTTTTGAAAGATATGCGAAGACGTAAGCTATTATTCTACTTAAAAAGGTGATGTGTGTAAAGACGATATTTATTTGTAGACAACATAATAAAATAAATCGACGTAATTTAGATAAACAACAAAAAACTATTAAAGATTCAGAAGGTATCTTCTCAATTTACTATTTAGATTTATTCGTAAAGCTAGGTCTAATGTAAGGCCTATTCAGAAACAATATATTACGCCTCTGTGTATAAACAGTGAAACATATATATATATATATACATATATATATATATATATATATATATATATATATATACTAGCAAAAGTACCCGTCGTTTACTGGGTTCAAAAACAGCCTACAGAAAATGAACTCTGATTTATGAAAGCATGATAGGTTATGAAAAGGAAAGAGGAGATAGCTTTGAATTTGGGGGTATCAAAACCAAAGCAAAATATGATGAAAGTAAAAAATAAATTAGATAAACCCCATAATTTATTATATCATACCTGTTCAAACTGAAACACTTATCACAATATTCTGTGGATCTATATTAAAAAACCTTGTTAAACTTTGCGAGATATTTCCATTCTATGGAGGTCAGGCGCGAACGAACACTCCATAATTTTATTATACCATATTTCTTCAAACTGAAACATAATTATCAAAATATACTTACGCAGATAGATATGAAAAGTCTTTATTAACGTTTGTGCCTATTTCCATACTATGGAGGCCCGGCGCGAGCGCAGAGTCCACAATTTTATTATACCATCCCTATTTAAGTTAAAACATACTTATCAAAGTATTCTTATGTACATCTATATCAAAAACACTTGTAAACGTTTATTTTTAATTTTTAATTTTTTTATTTCCATACTTTGTGGACCAGGCGCGTACGAAGACTCCACAATTTTAATGAATCATCATTATGCCAGATCAAACATACCCATTCCTGTGCCTCGATACATCTTCTATCATTATATGTGATCAGTTTTCTATAATAGTCTACCATATAGGAGCCTATTCGTGATCAGACACACACACACAGACGTTCAGCTTTATATATATATATATGAGTCCGCCATCGGTAATCACCTGATTAGTATAAATAAGTGTTCTGACCAATATTACGATGGTTGGTTTTCTGTTTTATACAGTGCTAGGTCGAACTATCATCTCAATATAATTGAGGCGTTAGTCATTAATAACTCTCGACCAAGCCTGTGTAGACAAAAGATTTTGAAACATCAGTTGGAAATATTTACTGATTTAAAATAACCTGAACAGTGAGAATTATATATATATATATATTTCTCTTACTGGTTTTCCAACTGAAACCAATTTCCCTCTTTCCTCATTCGATTCTTAGCTTTTAATTTATCATTCTGACGTTTCCTCTTAGAGGGTCAGATGATAAGGCCTTAAGGAAATTTTAACAATTCCACCTGCCCGTTTTTTTTGTTTCTTTGATCTTTTTGATTTAAATTAAATTATGTTTCCTCTAAATATATATATATATATATATATATATATATATATATATATATATATATATATAGGCATGGTTAAAATTATGGAGCATCTATAAAATACTTAGATAATAGTTTAAACGTAAAAATTTTAAAGTTAAGACTTGTTCTGTAAACAGTTGAAAGTAAATGTAAAATATCTAACAATAGATTGTATAATTTATTTGTTTTAAAGTCTCTTTCAAGAGTTTTATACTAAAAAATTGATTTCAATATTAAAAATGATTCATTGTTATACTAAAAGTTTTTTCCTATTTTTTCAGGTTTTATTTGATTCCTGCCAGTGCTATAATAGTATATTTAATTAGAAAATGCCCCCCCCCCCCAAAGAGCAATTTTCAGAGATTAAAAAAGTACAAATTGTTGTTTTATCTGGTTAAGGATATTCTCAGGTAGAAATGGAATATTCAAGGAAGGGAGTTCAAACAACAATTAAAAAAGCCAAGGAAACAAAACATTTTATAAACAGAAAAGATCGAGGCCGTAAAACGTCTACAACAGCCAGGGAAAGCAAATCATTGAAAAGATAATCTCTTACAGATAGAGAAGAAGAGTTCTTCACGGCTTGCTGCTGAACAAAAACATATCAGCGTAAACAGTGAGAACAAGGCTATTAGAAGCGGGATTTAAAAAAGCAAAGCAAGGAAAGAGCCATAATTGTCTCAGCCCCCCCCCTAAAAAAAAAACAACTTATGGAATTTGCAAAAAGAAAAACATGAACATTGTTGGCCCAATCATCAGATGTCCATTGTTTGGCCTGAAGAAAGTAACTTGGAGATCAGTTAACACCTTCTATTTCCTAAACTTTGAAAGAGAACAAGTGAAATTTTTAATGTGAATACACATCAATAACATCTATTCAAAAATTGTAGCAAATTCTCATTTTTTTTTTTCGTCAGATTTTTGGCACCCTTGGAGCGGTTTATCTTCGTCGTAGGAAAGGAGAGGCAATTTATCCTGATTGTGCTGTTCCGACTGTCTAATTTGGAGGAGGAAGCGTGATGGTTTGGGGCTGCATGGATTCTTCAGGCACGAGACTATTATACATATGTGAGAGCAGAATAAACTCCACAATTTCTACTAACATACTAAACCAAGTTTTACCATACCCCTTTGACTAAAATAGTTAAGATTCCAAGTTATGTAAATCTTTTAATAAGACAATACCCATTGCCAGACGTCACATGTTTCAATAGGATGGTTTGAGAAAAAAGGTATTACAATGATAAAGTTCCTCCCTCAATCCCCGGACTTAAGACTTTTTGGTCCAATCTAGCGAAAAAGTGAGTATGCCCAAATGTTCATAACAAAAGAATTCGAGACCAAACTTTATAAAGAGTGTCAGAAAATAGATCCTACTACCTGCATCAGTTCAGCGAATAATATGCAAAAATGAATAAAAGATTTTATAATAGCAAAAGGAAGACATACCAAATATGGATTGTTGTTAGTTTAGACTTATTAATGTTTATTCAACTATTCTTAACCGTTTAATATAAAAGTTTGAATCATAATTTCAATTTTTCATTGCTGCTTTATATTTTTTACCGTGACATATATAGTTGTTTGTTTGTTTACAAACAGGCGATTTGAGCACTGTACGAGTGGTGGCGGATGTCTATTTAAATATACATTCCGACGAGTTATTTGCGGGCGTCCCTTCTGAGGTCGAGTGAGAGAACTGCCGACTGTCAACACGACGGTTCTAGGTTCAATCCTTGGCTTGGGATAGATGCTAGTCCAGCGGCACTGATGAGTTGTGATACAACGAAACAAGACTGTATGTCGATGACTACAAATATATATATATATATATATATATATATATATATATATATATATATATATATATATATATATATATATATATAGAGAGAGAGAGAGAGAGAGATGAAAAGGAACAAACCAAATTATATATTCGTCAACGTTTAGTCTTTATTTGAAGACATCCTCGGGATTATTAAATCTATGGAAATAAAATATTAGTACAATTTAATCATAACGAGTAAGTCTATAAATAAAGACAAAACGTTGCTGAACATATGTATAAGTTGGTTTGTTCCTTTATCATTTTTCTATTTCATCGAAATATTATTTCCGTTATTCTTATTATACCCCATATATATATATATATATATATATATATATATATATATATATATATATATATATATATATTACAGGGTGACAAAAAAAAACGGGCCAAACTCTAATTAGGCCCTGTTTCTTTGTGTTTTGTCCGAATGAAATGAAACTTTGATCAAAACTAGTCTATTATATTCAAAACATCACATCAAAACACAAGGGTCTTTGGCCTTTTTTCTCCGTTCTACATGGCCTGCATTTAGCTTTTGTTTTGTTTCTTTGGGTCACCCTATATATATATATATGCATACATAATTATATATTAGCAAGTTACATGGCCTCACTAAATGGTCATAAGATTTTTTATTCTTTATTATTTTGTCTTTATAACTTAACGTTTGAAATTATAATTTAGACGAATGCCTATATTTTCATCATTCCTGTTGTACACGCGTTTCGCCAATAGTATCTTTGCACCATCATCCAGCTCAGCAAAGACGAGCAGATATCAATAAAACGATCACAGATTAATAAAGACAGAAAAAGCAAACGATATGAAAGACAGTCAGGCTGGTTAGTCAAGGTCATGCAACACTCACTCACTTAAAAATGTGATATTTAAAGAAAAGACCTCCTTCCGACAAGGAAATATATGATTCAGCGTGGGTAATTCTCAAGCTGCCATTTTGGATTTTGCCAGGAAAAGGTAAGTACGCGACTTCAAAAATTCAAATTATAGTATCAGAGGAAATCCTAGTAAAAATTTCAAAGAGTGTATTAATAAAATATTTTTCACTAATTATTATCTCAAATAACCTATAAAATGGCGCCTATAAAATGCTGGAAATTATTGAACAGTTTAAGCGACTCTGTCGTTAGTTAATCCAATAACAAGACGAACCATATATTATTTTTCGTACTTACTACTCAGTCAATCTTTCAGTAACACACACACACTCTCTAAATGAAAGTCTTAACCTATATATTCAACGAATCTTTAATCAACATACTTGCAATTTGGTATATAGAGTATTCAGACATGTAGAATCCGTTTTAATCCGGAAAAAGAGCTGCTAATGGGGCTAAAATTTAAAAAAAATTGATACTTGGGGATCATCGGATTTGTATTTGTCAACTGTATCAGGATTGCGCATGCGCGAATCATTCACACGACAGCTTCCTTATGTCAAGAATAAGTCAGGTTGAGAACACTTTTTAAAAGATCGTGGCAGGCTGATTTAATGGTTATCGTACATTAGGTTTTGATCTCAGCTCGAGTATTTTCTTTTTACTTATAAGAAGTGAACTATTTAAAAAATACTCGTATGCACATATCCAGTTTCTTTCCGTTTTTTTTACTTCATTTTTTTTAAAAGAAATTTAACGTTACGTTTAATACCGGGCAACGCTGGGTACATTTATATATATATATATATATATATATATATATATATATATATATATATATATATATATATTAGTAAAAGACATTGCGCTGTCCAGTATTGAATAAATATATGTATAGTCGAGTGAGTTTAAATGGAAACAAGTGGGAAGACAGTTGATAGTATGAAGAATAACAAAAAATATTTTAGGGTAGGAAAAAAAAAGTTAAATGTGATGAGAATGTGGGAGAAAGTGAAAAAGAAAAAAGGAAAGAAAACAAAAAAGGGGAAAAGAAAATGGGAATAATGGAGGCAAGTGCAGCGTAGTAGGGGTTAGAATTGGTGGAGAATATATATATATTTAGAGAGAGAGAGAAATTAAAAGGAACAAACCGTATTATGTGTTCATCAACGTTTCGTCTTTATTTCGAGACTTCCTCTGGATGAAATAAAGACGAAACGTTGATGAACACATAATACGGTTTGTTCCTTTTTATTTTCTCTATTTTGTCGGAATACTATTTCCATTATTTTCATCATATATATATATATATATATATATATATATATATATATATATATATGTGTGTGTGTGTGTGTACAGGAAAGTTAACTATGAATTTGTAGATTGTGAAATTGGCAGTAATTAAAAACATCGTTTTCTCTTTTCGGACAATAATTTCTAATCACCAATCCAACAAACGTTACTGCCTTGTAATCCTTTGCTTCACTTAACCCACCATTTGGTTTTACGTCTACTTCGCATTTATGTATCTGATTTGACTGTTTAATAAATGCTATTCTTGATAAAGTTTCATGAGTTAAACAAAATGTCGAATCTAACGATTCTTGTTTTACACTGTGTGTACTTTGTGGATATCCTTGAGCCCTACCTATATATATATATATATATATATATATATATATATATATATATATATATATATATGTTGAGAATAATGGAAATAGTATTCTGACAAAATAGAAAAATAAAAAGGAACAAACCGAGTTATGTGTTCAACATTTCATCTTTATATATTTATCTCACAATAAAGACGAAACGTTGAGGAACACACAACTCGGTTTGTTCTTTATATATATAACTGAAAGTGTGTGTGCGTGTGTTTTTGTGTGTGTGTACATTTCCCTACGCAATAACTCTGTCAATTTGTAGTCTACAAACTCAAAATTTGATATACAGGTTACTGAGATAAGAGAAAATCGACGTGATCGGTTTTTGACCAGAAATTTGGCGATTAAGGGGTCAAAGTTCAACAATTTGACCTTCAAGAACTCTACCAAACACCTCCGACAATTTTGGGTCTACGCACTTGAAATTTTAGATATAGGTCCCTCGGATATGGATATAACTTAATAACTTGATTTGAGCCCAAAACAATAAATTTTAACGGGTCATAATAGGGGTCAAAGTTAAAAAAATTGACCTCTGCGTTCTCTTCCAAATTACTCAGACAATTTCTGATCTAAATATTTGAAATTTTACATAAAGGGTATTCAGAGATAGGGCAAACTTTTTCATCAGTGTGGGTCGAAAAATTTTAGTTACCAATGTATAAATGTATGTATGTATGTTTGTTTGCATGTCTGCCTTAAACTTTCAATAGAGGCGACGGATTTTACCAAGATCAGTATCGTTTTAAAGTTCGATCTTTCATACGACAAATTCGAAAAATTGGCTAAAAACATTAATATCTTCCCCTTCAACTAGGTACTTTTCTACAGGAGGGGGGGGGTCACTTTTTTCGCCGATATTTTTTAAAGTTATCCTCTCCTTTAGATTGTCTAGCCTTAATTAAAAAAAATGTCGCTTCCGGTTTGGCGGTGGTCATAACAGCATAAACATTAGGTTTTACCCCGTTCTTTTCCTCCTTCGCGGAACAGGTTTGAGCCTGCCTTCCTACTACCACTTTTTATTTTTCTTTGCTCAACAGACACATTCAAACACCCGGGCAACACTGGGCTGAAATTCTAGTATATATATATATATATATATATATATATATATATATGCACACACACACACGAATGCGTATGTGCAAATAATATAAATATATTGTATGTAAATCGCTACGCTAGGTAGACCGAAAAATCGGTTACACGCCAAGATGAAAGCGGTGAGAATACATGTAGGGAAAAACAGTTTCCACTTCAAATCTTTTAATATGCAAAAAGCAGCTAAACGAAATAGATACGTTTTCATAACGAAAGAAAGAAACAAAGGAAATGGAATCCGGCGAACAGGAAATATGCAATGTGGCCGACTGGCCACTCAAGATATCTACGCTGAAGTATTTGTCTGCAAGAATAAGATTTTTACACATATCCAGTTGTTGCAATATTTAGTATAAAAAAAAAAAAAAACAAAAACAAACAAAAACGCGAGATCGAATCTTGTGATATATAGTAAAAAACAAACAAAAACTAATTTTTGTTAAGACGCGTCCTATTGGATCGTCCTTTTAACGAGGATAAGATTATTCTAAACTAGCATGTCCGCCCGGCGTTGCCTGTGTGTTTGGAGGTGTATGTTGAGCAAAAAAGAAAAAAAAAACGGTATTTTTTAAACTTTGACCCCTTAACATTATTGTTTGGGGCTCAAATCAAGTTATTAAGTTAGATCCATGTCCAAGAAACCTATATCTAAAATTTCAAGTGTTTAGACCCAAAATTGTCGGAGGACTTTGGTAGAATTCTCGAAGGTCAAATTGTTGAACTTTGCCCCCCTTAGCCAAATTTCTAGCCGAAAACCGATCACAAAGATTTTACCAAATCTCAGTACATTGTATATTAAATTTCGAGTCTGCAGACTTATAATAGACAGAGTTATTGCGTAGGGAAATGTACACAGACACACACGCAGAGACGTGTTTACTTTTATAGATATATGGATTTAAATGTGGCAGAAAATGGAAATGTATATTCAAACTTAAACGTGAAAGATCAACTTAAATGCTACTCCAAACTTAACCATGGCAAACCAGCGAAAGCTATATTTCAAACTTTAACGAAAATACTATTTTTGAATTCAGCGTGACACACCAAGTAACATTTGAATTAAAATTTCAGCCTGATTTACAAACGAAAATGCTATTTTAAACTTAAGCGTGAAAAATTTAATGCTATTTCAAATTTAAACAGACTAATAAAAATGCTATTTAAATCTTGAGCGTGGTACATCGACATAAACGCTATTTCAAATTAAAGAGGGACGTGTTAAGGAAAATACGATTAAAAATTAATCCTGATAGGACAAAGTAAATTCTACTTCACACTGGAGCGTGACTGATTCAGAAATGTGAATTCTGATTAAAAAAAAAAAATCGAAATCCTACAGCCCACACCATTGGACCGATCATGAACAAACCTGGTATGATGATGGTCCCCCCACCTAAGGCTGGTGCATACCACTTTCCAAATTAAAGGTCAAAAGGTCATAGTATATATATATATATATATATATATATATATATATATACACTCTCTTACAGCCCACACAATTAGACCGTTCATGATCACACCTGACAGGATGATGATCTCTCATCCAGGGATTGTGCACATCATTTTTCAAAGTCAAGATATAAAGTTAATGTAATATTTTGGGCGTCTCTTAAAACATCCACTTACTGCAAGGGTTCCGCGAAGCGGGTCCCCGAGCGTACAGCAAAGTTCTGAGCGAAGCGTGGGTATTTTTGCTAGTTTATATGTAAAAATTGTCTGTCCGTTTGTCGAGTTGGTGCATTCCTACAAACTAAAAAAATATATATATAATAGCATTCTCGATTATATCGATACGTCATAATATTTAGATGCGACTGTATAAAGAGAAAGTATAGTAAATGTTTATGTGATGCTGAACATGAAGTAAATTAAAAGTTTCCAAGTAGACGTCGTAAGAGTTACGTGTCCTGACAGTGATGTGACAGGAAGTCACACGTCTTATCTGATGAATGAGCATAAAATATATTTCAACTGAATTGAAAGATATAAAGAGAAAGATGGAGAATAGAGCGTTTTAATGGCTGTTGCCTTCCTCCATGGAGTGTTTTATGTGCATACACGTAGGCCATAAAGAAAGAATAAAACTGCAAGAATATTTTAAAATCCATTTGCAATATTTCTTTATTGATGAGGTTTATGAAAGCTATTATTGTGATAAATAAAACCATGACAGAGGGAAGATTAGAAGTTCGACTGACACCTCACCACTGCGACTACAAAAAAAAATCGACCAGCTTTATTTTCCCACGGAGTGGATATGAATAAAAAAAATAAAAAAATTGTTTTTGAAAAACACGCACCCTAAGCTATGTCATATATCCACAGCAAAAAAAAAAAAAAAAAAAAAAAAAAAATGCAAAAAACACTCGCCACGTTTGTGGCTCACCGATTTTCCATGTAAATACTAAACCCCTACTTTAGAATAATCTCAGCGCAAGGGGATTATACTTTTCTTTTAAACACTAAACCGGAAATGCATTTTTATCAAATATTTAAATTATATTTAAATATGCAAATTTACTTTACTGATTGATTTTGTAGTAAAGAAAATAATACATGAAAAATAGACCTTTAAAAAAATCTTCACCGCCAATATATATCGACATGCGCAGATGAGAAACTTTAAAAAACTAAGGTATACAGATACTTGATATAGGAATGACACTAGTGTAAGTTACTAGTTTTACTTACGTAGAGGCGCCTTTCGTGTTAAAATGGCTAAAATTGACACTTTTGTGCTTATCAAAAAAATTGATGTCAAAGATTTTTATAAAACCTTCTGAAAAGTTGTAACTAATTGATTTCTATATAATTTTGTTTGTCTGTACATCGCGATAACTCTTGGGTGTACCCCAGGGGCTCTTTTAGGGCTCATGAAAACACTCCATTTTTGGGACTATTTTACTATATTTGTCTCAAATTTTCTGTTGCATGTCTATTTAGCAGTTTTGCATGATACTGAACTCAAATTTAAACATATTAAGGCCTTGGCGACGTTTTGGGATAAATGGAGGGGGGAGGTAAATGCTAGACTTAGTCATTCTTTTGCATGGTGAAGAACTCAAATTTACATATGGTAAGGCCTAAAACTGCACCGTTTGTTCATTTTCACAAGGATTTGACATTCTCTGGAAACTTTGGGGCTAAATGAGGGGGGGGAAATACTGAACTTATTCATTTTTTATGCCTCGTACATTTTGCACTTACAAGGGACCATGCAGGCTTCACTTGTTTTAATTTGAAACTATACCCTTATTTTCCAAAATTATATATTTATTTCCAATGTTGTTTTAGTCGTTTTGTTTTACGGCATACCAACCTTCTGTTTAATTTAATGCCGAATCATTTCAGTAATAAGTTTTGTTTCAAGTTCAAATATTTATGTATGGTAGTTTGTTTAGTTGTTTTGTAAAATAATTATTATTAGGGTTTAAAGTTTAAAAACAATAACATCAATGTTTAGTGCATTTTAGATAGGAAAGTTAGTATCTTCAAATGATGTCAAAAATAGGGGAAGTAAGTCTGTTATAGATTAATAGATAGTTTAACTTCATAATTTAAAAAAAAAATCCAAATCTATAATAGACAATCAAATAACTATATTTAAAAAGAATGTCGACATGACGAAAATAAATGCGACCTAATAAATTATTTTCTGGAAAAATATACTAAAATTACATTTAATTTTCAACAACATAACTCAAAATTCAATAAAATAAAATGGCTATCCAGAATTAAATATTATAAGAATAAATATATCGAAAATACAATTCAATAATAATGAAATAACCTTCCTTTGTTATATAGATATAACAGCTATACAGGTCTGTACAATCGCGTGAGTTATATATCTTAGGGAATAATGATTATATATTTATTGGAAATAAACTTTGAGCATGTCAAAATAGTTGGGCTTTAACGAGAGGAGAAACTGACACAAAATTTCATATTGTAGAAAAATAAGACATTGTTTTTTTAACAACATTTGTTAGAAAAAGTGCTATCTAAGTCATTAATTCAGGAAAGCTACACTTTCTTTAAATGAAGAGCATAAACGTTAAAGCATTTCGTTTATTTCTCGTAATTTTTATGCCAAACATTTTTAATATAACTACACAACAACTGTCCTCGTCAGTATTTATTATATACATTATTAAATATTTACGAAAAATTTTAGGTTTTCCTTACTATTTATGCAAACATTTTGGAATTTCTAAATATTCATCCAACTCTATTTTGATATAAGATACATTTTTATCTCCCCCCCTCTCTACGTCCCGCGATGTATTCATGAGGCCAAACTCCCTATAGATGCCTTACTTACACAGGAGTTTTGACCATAGTTCTATTTGCATTACTTTTGGGTATCTTAGAAGCCCATCCTCTTTACTTAAACCACATATTGAGAAAGCCATTCTCTGCATAGGACAAAATAATCACCAGATCTTAGTATTATGAAAATAAACAGGTACATTTTATGTCTATTTAAAGTGTAGTCATCGCTATGTCCTAATATGATGTGGGATGTTCTAGTAGCGCAGCAAGAAGAAATACCAACTAAGAATTAAGATCAAGTACATGCAAAGAAAATGACGTAAAAGGAAGTCTCGAGTGACACGTGGCAAATAAGCCAATCAGATATTTCTCTTTAAATTGTGATCTTCGAGACGAGCTGACCTGATTTCAGATAACACTGCTTCTATGCAGTGAGCGTGGTTATGATAATGTATAATGCTTCACAGAGAAATTACAAGAGATAATAGAACGAGTAAAAATATTACAGTCCAACTCGAACGCACTGTTATTCTACAAATGCTAGTAAAAAATAACAACATAATAATGACACTATTATTCTTATTTAGTTGTCTCTCCACAAGAGCAAGGTACAGCTTTTAATGAGGAAAACTTTGGATTGGGATAAAAATCAAAATTGTGACCGAGAACAGAATAGCACAAGTGTAGCATCAGACCAGATACTACACTTTTTTCATAGTTATAGTCAACGAAAGGCGGTAGCTACAATCAACACACTATCACTGCGACTACGACCGCTGTTACAAACAAAGAAAGATAATAAGAAGACATAAAAACTCTACATGCTATTTAGCCACATCGATTTCTGCTATTATATCCGTCTTGGCCCAAAACAAGTCTTGATCGTAATATTACAGTTCGTTATGGTCAAGGTAAGTAGAAACCGCGAAGCGTTTGTCCTATATCTGTTTAGCACCCGAGAAGAAAACTCTATAATCTAAATTTTCACTATGTATAGTGACATGCATGCCCGTATCCTCTTTTAAATGTCAATCTTCCATTCTTATATTTTTTGTTTCTCACCTACTCCAGTCTGGCTAGCACAAGACCGAAAACCCTTAATGCTCTCCTCGGCGCATGCACTTCATTACAAACGGCATAGCACTTTTATAGTCCAGAGTCACTCATTCTCTATCAGATTTGAAAAAAAAAAGAAAAAAGGAACGCACTAGAACTCAGCTATTTTGCTTTAATGTTTGGTTCGAACACACGTAATCAATAATAAAAGAAAGTTTACTTTGGAAAAATAAAGTCGTGCGAAACTTTTGCCAAAAAATATTCATTTAAATTCCGATTTGTAGACGCCAGAAGATGTTCTTCTACAACATGGATTATTGGCTTAAAGAAAAGGCGACAACGAAGTCTAGGAGCTTTTATTTTCTTATGTTTACTTATCTATTAATACGATAGCGTGTGTGTGTTATATATATTTTGTGTGTCACGCTTACATCCGAGTTAATGTCGTTCAATTGTGATGGACTTCCATTTCTTGTAATAAATAGTTTTGGTAATAGCTAAAAGAACTCAGGTTATACATATATATATATATATATATATATATATATATACTCGGGTTTTTTTATATTCAAAAGTAATGGACTAATGAATTCAACGAGGTTGTTAGATAGTGCTCAATAAAAAGAGCTGATAATACTTGTTTATTGTTATATAAACATGCTCACATCCCGCTGCTACAAATAGCCACTTGTTTCAATCAAACAACAGATATCATCAGGCAGCGACTTGACTATTCAAAAATTCAATGAATACCTGATTATTCATTGAACTTTTGAATAGTCAAGTCGCTGCCTGATGATATCTGTTGTTTGATTGAAACAAGTGGCTATTTGTAGCAGCGGGATGTGAGCATGTTTATATAACAATAAACAAGTATATACATATATATATATATATATATATATATATATATATGTGTGTATGTGTGTGTGTGTGCATACATATTATTTTCATAAGTTTTGGTTTCGGTTTCGATTCAAGCTGATGCACCCAAGTCATATGGATATATTTTTAAATTTTGAAATCGCATCTTTATGATATATAAAAGTCGATAGAACATTAAGTCTATAATAATATATACAAAATCTGCAAAAAATTAAAATCTTTAAGCGTACATTACGGCCGGGCTACGCCGGGCGTCCCTGCTAGCTTGGATAAATACTTTTGCAGTTTTAACAAAAAAGCTACAATAATATCAGAGCGTCTCCATTTACACTGGACATCTACAGAATGCCAACATCAATATATTACATATGGATGAGTCCCCTGTGGAATTTCCACAGGTCCCGTTAGTTAATTAGTATTATTTACGATTACACTATTAAAAGTTATAAACTGCTTTGTTACCTGACCGGATATGTTACGTTTAAATCTGAAATAGCATTTTCGCTGGTCATTCCATTAATGTTGAAATAGCATTTTCGCTGGTCATTCCATTAATGTTGAAATAGCATTTTCGCTGGTCATTCCATTAATGTTGAAATAGCATTTTCGCTCGTCAATTCATCCAATAAAGGGAAAATTTTGACGCTTAATGTTGAAATTACATTTTCGTTGGTTTGTGATCCTCAAGTTTGAAATATTATTTTCATTCGTATCACATGCTTAAGTTTTATAGAATAGTTTTGTATGTCTGCCACGCTTAATTTAAAATATTTACGTTGGTCTGTTACCCTTACGTTTAAAATAACGCTTCTGTTGGTTTGTCACCCTTACGTTAAAGATAACGCTTATGTTTGTCTGTAACCCTTAGGTTTAAAATAACGCCTCTGTTGGTCTGTCACCTTTAAGATTTAAATAACGCTTCTGTTGACCTGTGCTTATGTTTGAAATAAGGCTTCCATTTGTCTGTCACCATTAAGTTTTAAATAACGTATTGATTGGTTTATCATGCTTAAGTCTGAAATAGCATTTTGTCAGTCTGTCACATTTTAGTTTGAAATAGTATTTTCTCTCGTCTGAGACGCTTAATTTTTAAGTCATTTTCAATGTCCGAAAGAGGTCTTTTCGTCGGTCTGTTAAGTTTACGTTTAAAATAGAATTTCGTGGCCTCTCCTCTTTAAATTTAAAATAACAGATGGAATGGATGAATATTTACGGCTCCAAAGGAGTCTGTCTGTTAAATAAAATATCACGTTTTATTTGAAATAAAATTCCTATCGTTCAGTAAGCTTCAGTTTGGAATAGGATTTTCCTCTGCCAAGCATTTTTCGTTTGGCATCACTCATATTTTAAAATTGTATTTTCAGCACTAAACGCTCACATTAAATGGACGCATCTTAGGAAATATATATTCTTGTTTATTTCAAGAATGGATTATAGTTTTTACATGCAGGTGACAACAAAAAGTAATGCCATTTTCATTTTGCTTTTTTTTTTATTTGTTTATGTTAAACGAAAGGGTCATCTTTTGCGCCAGTGAGATCATCCGGATGTTGATACTGCGCATGCACCAAGCCAATACGTCATGATACTTAGAGAGGATTAGAGAAGAAGAAAAAACGTTCCCAGACATTAGAGCGTCGGTCTATTTCAGTCGCACTTCGAAGGACTGTAGGAAAAAGGATTTGATATGCGGGGAATTCTGTCTCCGGGTTTTCTGGGCCTTATTGTTTCCTATGCATTAATGTTGAAGAAGTTTGGCGCTGGGAGAACAAGAAGAAAAAAAAACAAAACAAAATAACGAGAAACCACAAATCAACAAGATCGCTTTGTTATATATATATATATATATATATATATATATATATATATATATATATATATATATATATATATATATATAAAATGAAAATTCTGCTTCATTTTACTCAGTACGCATGCGTATTAACGACATCTATTTCCAAGTATGCTTCTACGAATACGTTTTCTTTTGTAAAACAGCTTCTCGGACAAAGAACGAGAATATAAGCACAATTATCTCCAATATTATATTTCGAATTTAGATAATTTGGTTTATAAAAAAATCTTCCCTTTTGAACAAACCTTGATAACAATATACACATTGTAATATATATCCATTTCATGCTATTCTATATACATAAGTGTGTATATTTATGTATTATTCATACTCTAATTTACATTTTAATATTTTAAAAATGTTATTTCCTTCTTTTGACCAGTATAATTGGCTATAGTATCATTGTTAATTATGTATTCCTTTTGTTATTTGTTTTAGTTTTGTTGTATACATTAATTTCTGAATTCTTTTTTCACTAATGGAAAGTCGTTTTCTGTTTTTACACACAATATTGATCATTGTTAGTGCAACCATGTTCATTATCATGCGATTATTGTAATAACCGGAGCTTCAGCGCATATTTACACGTCTGCATTTAGTTGTAAGATAATTATTCGTTGCCATCGATAATATAAAGGTAAGCGGCTGTTTTAATAAAATCATTTGCAATGGTTATTAAAAGATGTGGAGACTAGTGGAAATCTGGAGAGATTTGGTGTCACGTAAACTCCAGAGAAAACCACCACGTACTATCAGTGAGCAATTACTGCTAATTACATGAGTGAGAACTTTTGGCGGGTAAATAGTAATTTAATATATTTCGTCATACGAAGCAGAAGTGTAGAATGATTGCCACTATACCCAAGGAAAATGGAGTCCGATTCAATTAGAACGGAAACCAACGATGGTTGGTGACGATGCAACTGATTGATTTTTATACTTTCTTTAAAGTTTGTATGTTCACGACGTACTTACATACATGTATTGTTGAAAGCATATATATATATATATATATATATATATATATATATATATATATATATATATATATATATATATATATAGCTAGCTAGCTAGCTATAACCGTCGGTGTAAATGTTTTAAAAGTGATGGAAGATATTGATGTGATTTTTTTTAATAGAGTTCGAAAGGGTTTCTCCATAATGTTTATCACCATGGCAACAAGTGCCCAGCTACGTATATTAGATAAGTCAAACACATAGGGCATATGTATTCGTTCACATGCACTTCAGTATTCTCTCTCTCTCATATATATATATATATATATATATATATATATATATATATATATATAAGCAATGTTCGTAGTCGCAAATATGTTTGTGTATATCTATATAGAGAAACGTTGAGATCTACTTACATATCACACACGCACGTATCGCTAAAAGATACAAAAGAGTGGGGTATACATATATGAAACGTTGAGAAGTAACTAAAACAAGCAGCGCCTCAACACAAAAGCAAATCAACTCAAACTCGCGTCCATGTCAGATATTTCGTCTTTATATAGCAAAACACTTACTATTCTTTTTCACGATAAACAATGCATGATCAGGTTGACACACCGGTTCCCGCTGGATCACCGAAGTTAAGCAACGTTTAACCCGATCAGTAACCATTTGGGACTTCCAGGTGCTGTATGTGCTCTCCGCTTATCTCGGCATTTTTTCCAGTCGTCCTGCACTTTTCCTTGCCACTTGAATCAAACAGGAGAGATGTGGTTGGATATTGCGCAACCACTCCTCAAAATTACACGTCCTACTGCCCCTAATGTATCGCATCGCATAAACAAGGCATATTGTTACTTAAACCGTGACCTAACAGAGTAAATGTGGGGAGTTAAGCAGCGAAATATCCATTCACATTACATTTCAACTTCATCAGGTTACTGCAATCAGTACAGGGAAAGAAACTAGTAGAGTAGAAGGCTTTTCGACATCTAATGACCTCAACAGTGAAGGAGTGGGATTTTGCTCCTTGTTTTAGTCGTGGGTTTGTATGTGCAGGCGGCACAAGTGCTAAGAATCTATCAGAACACATTTCATTAGAATATTTGTTAAACATACACATGGATGCTACATTGCGGCGATGGGACAGAGGTTGGGGTTTGATAGAACATACGAGACTCTTTTTGGAATCGTGTCTAATAGGAGTGACTAGTGAAAGAGCAAACAACCCCGATGTTGCAACACTACGCATGGGTGAATTTTGAATTTTTTTTTTTTTTTAAAGATGTAAGATGCTATTTGGTGCGAGTAATTTTCTAGTACGGTAGAATGTGCTCATCTTTGCAGCAGTCTTGGCAATATCCTCAATGTATTTGTTCTTATTCATGTTACCGGTGATGTCTGATTTTGATGGATAATTTTAAATATGTGTGCTAAAATAGATGTGAGAATCTAGGAAGGGATAGAATGGGGAGATGTGGAGCAATAAACCGGCGAGGGACCGTACGGGGATACACTATAGGTATTTGTCGATTAAGTGGGTGTCATCATGATATATAAGCAGTATTCCACATTTTGCATTTTAATATATAAAGTCATATATGGAAAATGATACATGAAACAGTAATTGTATTAAAATAATTATCTTTTAATTATGTAATCTTCTATCTATATATATATAAAAGGCAAAATGTGTGTGTGTTTGTATGTATGTCTCGCAAAAACTTCCGACACACGCGACGGATCCTCACACGATCGGTATCGTTTTGAAGCTCGATGTCTCGGACGACAAATATAAAAAATTATACAGAAACATTAATTCCTTCACCCTCAACTCGCCAGTTTTCTACAAGGAGTTGTCGATTTTTCCGCCGACATTTTTGCAATTAATCGTCTCCTTTCGATTGACTAGCCTTGATTTCAAATTTCGCGACTTCCGGTTTTGCCATGGACCCATTGGCAAAGATGCCACTTTTTTTTTTTTTTTACCTTATTTTCGTCCTTTATCTTACGGGTTCGAACCCTGCTTACCTACTACCCATTTTTTTTTAAAAACACCTCATTCCACTCTGTTATTTTGATTTTTTTTTTACTCGACACACCTGGGTAGTGCCGGGCACCCCGCTAGTATCATTATAAAGTTCTGTTTGAAAAGTCATTGATCTTTCAGTCCATGGGATATCCACTATATTGCTTCGGCTGAGTTTGGATTCTGAAAAGATGATTGTATATAAATTAATCTTTCTCTGTTCGCTGTATCATCATGTAATATTATAACTTAAATAGTTGTATATTTATATTTTCAGTATTTACTTCAACATTTATTATTATGTGAGTAAAATTAAATATTAAAATAGATCCATGTCAAAGGTACATGCTTCATATTATTTGGATAATGCCCTCATCTTGAGTGCGATTTCCAAGACGCATCGACTTATTCCGGTGTATCCTATCGAACCTGTGAATCTTTCTTTTGAACCTGGGAATCGGTTCAGAATTTCGAACATAAACCTTTACTTAATCCAGGTGGTGGCATGATTTCGTTCCATCAGTCGAAGTCTCTATTCGCAATTGTCTTCTAAGTGAATCCGTAACCTTTATAAGAGTACCACATACAACTTAATTTAATCACTATCATTTCTTCCACTACGTCACCAGTCATTTCTGACGATTCTATTATTTATTCATTTTTTGTCTGTTATGTACAGATTTTCGAAAAAGTCCAGAGTTCGATGATAACCTGATAAAGGTTGGAAGTTGTATTGGTCGAAACGTTGTGAAAAAAAAATAGCCCGCACGATAAGAACAGTTGTTTGAACAATCCAAATAATACGATTTATCAGACGTCATCTACAAAATTCAGAAACATAATATTCATGCCTCATTTTCGTAGGAAATCATCACGATATCATTTAGCCTGATGATATCCTATAAGAATGAAACAAACGTTTCCGTATAGCTTACTTGTCATTTATATATCCTCATGCTAATATATATATATATATATATAGTATATATATATAGTATATCTTGCCAGCAAGTCATTATTCACGCACGTCAGATTGAATACGACAGAGTTATTTTTTTTGCCGATTTTTCTGGATATCTTTTCCATTCGCCGAGCGGTCATTTTTATATTAGCCGGCATGTTGTATACAATAGTGCCCGTTGAATAGCAGGTGCCTCATATTGAACAGATATGACGGGGGATTCATGTTGGGACAATACATATAACGTATATAACGATAGTGATGACAGGGGAGAGAATACATTTATACAGTTCTGGGATGCTTGGGACTTCATATATATATATACTGACTGGAGATGTATACAAGTTCTTAACACAGAGGAGGGGAGATGCATAATCCTAGAAGGATTACCCAATGTTCATTAAAGATAATAATAACAATTACCTTTTTCTGTTGTAACTGAATGACGACACGAGGCAACACGTACAAAACATAATGATGATTTCTTTATTTATCGGATCGACCGGTCGAATGACGTCAGGAATTCACTTGTATCTATATGGTTAATCTTCTAACCCTTCGCCTCTAAGGGGACTCTCCTCTGACTATGTCAACTCTTGGCTGATCAACTTTCTTAAGCCGACTAACCCTAACTGACGAACCCATAGAACTATATTGAGAATTGTCCTTTGTCTATGACGTCATAAGTGTGTTTTTCAAACGTGACTAATTTCACGTGGTTATGCAAGTGTTTGCCCAAAATATACTTCTGCAAACAAAAAAATCCTCTCCTAACCAATTTTTTTTAACCTAAACTATTTTTCTAACAATATATTTTTAATTTGCATTGTTCATTCTTTTACTGGCATATTTAATATTCAGATTTCTAAACAATAACCTTAAGGGTTCGATTCTAGGCTTATCCTAATCTCATTTTCACTTATTTAATATTCTTCTTATTTATATGGAAAGGGGACAGCCTTTCCATGTAACGTGTTCAGACAGGTTCTTTTCAAGCGCTATCTATCGGTGCGTCCGATAATCATCAGGGGTGATTGTTGTTGGAAAAGAAAACGACGACAACAAAAATCCCTCCTGATGATTATTGGACGCACAGGTAGAATGCGCTTGAGAAGAATATGGCTGAAAACTTTTGGGCACCATTTTATACAACGTGCCGACTGATGTAAAAAAGACCGCCCAGCGAAGGGAAAAGACATCAAGAAAAATCGAAAAAAAAACAAAAAAACTCTCGTGTTCAATTAGACGTGCATGAATGAATGCATATATGAGAAAGAGAGAGAAAATAGATCGACGAAAAATTACTGTATGCGGAAATCGCTTATGCACGATAAATTTACCTTAACAGAAAAGAGTTAACTTTCACACTCACATTCTTGATCGAAAAACGTGATATTGTCATCAAAAAAGTTTTAGTTTTAAATCAACTCAAATTTATTGATTCTGGGTGTCTTACAACGAGTTGCATCGAAACCAATCAAAATAACACTGTGTCACAAAATCATGTATTCTACATATTTAATCATGCACAAAAAATGCTTTAATTTTTAGCCTTGCAACAAATGTTTTACAATAATTTCATGTATACACACATATTATAATGATTCATAATACATTAGGCATAGATGTTTACTGTTTACTTCAACAATGCTCAACACGTGAGTAGAGCGAGGTTGTAGGGTAGGAAAATATATTATGCCAATTTCGCCAAATTTTTATTTAGTCAAAATATTGATCATACGGGTATGAAATCCATTGCGTAGCCTAATTGTCAGAAAAATAATTTTGCACCTTACTTATATATATACAGGGTAACCCTCCTCTAAAAAAAAAAAAAAAAAAAAAGCTAAATGGAGGCCCTCTAGAACATATGCTGCAGAACGGAGCAAAAAAAAAAAAAAGGCCAAAGACCCTTGTGTTTTGGTTTGATGTTTTGAATATAATAAACTAGTTATGACAAAAGTTTCATTTCATTCAGACAAAATACTAAGAAAAGGGGCCCAATTAGAGTTGGGGTCCGTTTCTTGGGGTCACCCTGTATACATATACGAGGGGCATGCAATAAGTAATGCCCCTGACCCACTTCCAGTTGTTTGATCTAGCTGAAATTTTGCATGTGCAATGATTTATATCTCTACGGGATATGTGACAAATTACAACTCTGAACTAATTGTGATTTCTGTTTTACAGGTGTTTGAATTGAGTCAGGTGTGAAATGGAGCCGGTTGAATGTCGAGCAGTGATCCGATTTTTGTATTTGAAAGGACGCACACCACAGGAGACTTTTGATGAAATGAAAGAAACTTATGGTGATAATGCCCCATCATATGACCTTGTAAAAACGCTGGCATCGTTAATTCGAACATGGTCGGAAGTCTGTGGAAATAGCCCCCATACCTGGTCGCCATTGATGAGGCGTCTGTCCGTCAAGTTGAGGCTACCATTTTGGAAGATTGGCGCATTACTATTCGCCAAATAGCCCAAGATGTCAAGATTAGTACAGGGTCTGTGGAAACTATCATTCATGACCATTTGCATATGCATAAGGTGTCTGCCAGGTGGATTCCCAGGTTGCTCACACCATTCCAGGAGCGAGAACGCGTCGAGTGCTCGAGGATGAATTTTGAGATGGGCAAAGAAGATGAGTCAAAGTTTTTCAAAAGACTGATTACACAGGATGAAACCTGGGTCCATCACTATGATCCAGAGATCAAAGCCTAGTCAATGCAGTGGAAGCACTTGGACTCACCACGTCCAAAAACGCAAAGGTGCAGCCCTCCGCTGGCAAGGTAATGCTCACAGTCTTCTGGGACCAGGACGGAGTAGTGATGACAGATTTCCTGGCAAAGGGTACCAGAATTACAGGAGCCTATTATGCTTCACTTTTGAGGAAATTAAAAGAAGCTATCAAAATCAAGAGGCGAGGCAAGATCAGCAAAGGTACCCTCCTCCTGCAGGACAACGCATGTCGCCAGATCAGAAGCACGGGCGTGTGGTTATGAAATCTTCGCTCATCCTCCCTACTCTCCTGACCTTGCACCCTCTTACTTTCACCTCTTCCCAGCCATGAAGTTGTTTTTGAAAGGAAAGCGTTTCCCCAAATGATGCAGCCTTGATTTCTGAAGTCACGTCGTGGTTGGAGGACCAACCTGGGGTGTTCTACAAAAACGGTCTCCAGAGCTGCATCAAAAAATGGGACAAATGCATAACTCTGGGTAGTTCCTATGTAGAGAAAGACTAATAACTGTGCCAAGTTTCGTTGCTCTACTCCTATGGGAAGTGGGTCAGGGACATTACTTATTGCACGCCCCTCGTATATATGTAAGTATGTATGTTGTTGAAATATTTTTGGTATTATTATGAAGGTATGGTTACAACTAAAATCGAAGGTTCTATTTATAGACAGAGGCGATAAAAACTGACTAATCAGATGAAACTACGCTTTAATAAGAACCAATCAGAAACCGGGATCACTCCATAAAATATAGTGAATCTTTTGGAAAACTTACAGTTTTTCATCTTCACACAAAAAGAAACTCTGCTCAAGACTTCTTCGGGTTGACTACCAACCGGAAACTTTATTTTTTTGTCTTAGCTTTCGCAATTCAAAACTTCTCAGTATTAATACCGTCATTTTGCCTGAATCAGCATTTCTATTCTCTTCTGAAACAAAAATGATTTACAACTCAATATATATATATATATATATATATATATATATATATATATATATATATAGTGTGTGTTTGTGTATAAAGTTGTATTACCGAGTTTTTCCTTAAGTCCGATATAAATGGCAATGCGTATCACATACCGACATTTGATTTTATATATATATATATATATATATATATATATATATATATATATATATATATATACACACACATTATATATATTTCATGTAATTATAACGTATATAATAGTTTTTAGATAAAATTTTTATTAAAATGTGGGAAGCTTTACGTCACACCATGTATAATTTGTTTTGACGAGCGAACGAACACCAATAATAGAGGAGGTTTCGCAAACTTATAAGGTTTCGTGTCCAATTTATTTTGCTCATTCATTTTGTAGAAAAAAATGTTTGAAGCCTCATTACAATAAAAATAAATAGAACATTGGTTTTCGCGGCGAACTTCGATAATAAACAGTAATTCGAGACATCCATCTTGGCTGCTCTAGAATTGAATCAGAGATAATGTAATTTGGTACGGGAACAACGAAATAATATTTTATATATATATATATATATATATATATATATATATATATATATATATATATAAGCGCTATATCACTGTGAATTAATGACGGGTAAACAAAGTCAATTGGCAGCTGGATGCCATACAAAGCTAAAATGGTAACTTAGAAGTAGCAAAATATTTTTGCTCTGTAATTAACATTAAAACACATTATATAATTTTAATCAATAATTTTGTTTGTTTATAGCTCTTTTGCAAATTTCAAAGAATTAAACATTACATACTACGTTTTATTTAGAGAATCAATCTGAAGATTATAAAATATATATACATATCTATATGATTATAAAACTCAAATGACCTTGTAACGGGTGTTGTAACCTAACATCCGGTTTATGACTTCCGGTTGCGCATGCGTACATACACAAATAATCAACGCGACAATAAAACGTATTCTTTTAGTGTGTACGTTTTCAGCGTCCCAATTGTTTTTTTTTAGTTTAAATTATCCAAATAAACAATTATTAATACTTTCTACATTTTTTAAAAGTCGTTCATTTCCGTATTACGTTTAAGTTACTTTAACGCATTTTTCTCACAAATAAATCTACTTTAACCCGTTGACAACCATAAAAGCATTTTACAACGGCGATTTACCCACCGCCTTCCTTTTTTTATATTTATTCTCCATTTTTTAATACACCTTTCTTAAAAAAAAAAAACATTTATACATTTTCTTCTACACCAACAACATAAAGAAATAACCCCTAAAATGTTTTTTTTTAATTTGCGTTACAAATAAATACTCAACGTGACAACAAAACGCATGGTTTTACTGTGTACGTTTTCGGCGTCCCAATTGTTTTTTTTTTTCGCGTTCAAATTAAAAGATATATCAAAATTTGAATTTAAGTATTATGGTTGGAATCTGTTCAGTGCACATTTACCTATAAGTATGGCAAACCACTTATAATTCAATCGCTGTAAGTTTTTTTCTTTTTCAAAAAGAAACAATTATAAACAGAACGATACCTAGAAATCTATCTGTTCTTTTTTTATTTTAATATACTTTCATAGAAATGCTTCTGTTATGTCACAAAAAACTATTTCCTTTTCGTCACAAGCTCATACATTAATTCCATAGCTAATGTAACATACTGACCCAACAGATCACGGGTAGTCTAATATGTATATGTATGAGGGTGGATTCTGACCTGTCCGGAGCTCTCGTCGGGGTTGATTAACAGAACTGATTTTAAGATGGTTATGAAAGTGTGTCTTTTTTGCTGCGGTAAGTCACATATTATTTTTAGTTATCGAGCTTCTCAATTCGAGTCCTATCGTGATGTGATTTTTTTATCTTCATCTTGAAACCATATAAGCGCTACATATGAGAACAGTAGTCCAAATAATACAAATTATAAATCCACATCTCAAAAATTCAGAAACATAATGTAAAGCAGATAAAAATCACAAAATGGAAACCGAAGACTAGGTTCTTAAAATTGCCTGAGTTATTAGGACGACAGAACTCTTAATAAAAATATATTCGATTTTGGAACAATTGGTTTAAAATAAGTAGTTTCGGCACTGCAGCGATGTCAGATATTTTTCCTTCGTTCGTTTTATTTTCCACAAATCTGTTATACTGATATAAAATACTGATGTATTGAGCACTGTCCAAGCAATTAATGAAAACAAATTACATATTACGTTATTTGATAATATTGTGAGATTAATTATACAAATATAACTCAGAATTAGTTGACTAAAACAAAGTATAAATATACTCTGTTACAGTAGATATACGTTAGGATCAAGTACAGGCATTGAATATTCCAAATACTGTTGTTAGAATATCAACTGAACTGTTGAATATTACAATCAGAGCAATTATAGATAAGTTGAGATGAATGAAAAAAAAAACAACAAAAACCACACATTATTCATAGCAGTTCGATAAATTCAAACACAGCAATATTTTAGCCTACAATCCTACGCAAAATATTTGCTGCATTTATTTATAAGTTTTAAGATTCAAACAGCAAATATTTGGCGTACGACAATTTCGAAAATACTTGAAATCGTTCTGAAAACGTCCATACATTAAATTCTTTTGTGTTTGAATTTTTAGATCCGATACAAACACTGTGCTTATTTTACTTATTTATGCCAAGCTTATATATATATATATATATATATATATATATATATATATATATATATATATATATATATATATGATATGTGTGTGGGGGTGGTGTAATTGATGCAGTAGTAAGGTTAATTTTTTAACTAAAAAAATAAAATGTTGGATAGCTACAAAAACGAGTGATCTTTTCTGCTCCAAAATTTACTTTTCTACATAGTCACTATCATTATCAATGCACGTTCGCCAGCGATGAACTATGCCCCCTTCGTAAACGTTCAGAGTGAGCTTCGCCACTCATATCTCTGTCCCACTCTGAAATCGAGGAACCAATCCTCTAACTTTAAATTTAAACTGCATTCTTTATTTTTACATTGTCTTTACTCAAAGATTCTTTAGAATATATATATATATATATATATATATATATATATATATATATATATATATATATATATATATATATATATATATATATATTACGCATGCTCTGAAAATTTTCTAAAGAAAAAAATCAATGAAATCTCTTTTTATATTTTATATTTAATTAAGAGGACGGAGACAAAATTTTTACTTCGCGAAAGTGAAAAGAAGGAATTTGAATATTTGACTGAACTTCGTATCATCGGTTATTAATATTTAACAATATTCAAATGTGAAATAGTAACTAGAATAGAAAATTATAGAAAAAAACAGAAAAAATTTTATTTTCCATTCTTATTTTCATTTTGTTTTTATTACGTCATTTCCGGTTTCTTCTATCTTTTGTTTCCGTCTTCTATTCTTCGTACATTATACTTCATGTTATTTCTCCATTTTATTCATCCTTCACTTTTCACATTCTTCTTTTTTTGTCAATCTTCCATTAATCTTTCTTTACTCATTTTTCGTCTAGTCCTTCCTTCAATCTAATAACCATTTCATCTTATCTTCTTCAAATTTTATCTTTCTTATTTATTCCTCCATTCATTTTACTTCATCTTTCCTTCGATCTATTGGTCATTTTTCCATCATAAGTCAACCTTGATTTTTTTCGTTTTCCATTCAACTTATTTTTGTTTTGTTTTTACTGGTTTTTCGTATTCGTTGTACCGACCTTTATTCATTGTTTCTTATTTTCCTTCTTTATTTCGACATTTTCTTTTTTTTTGTTTGTCGACGTTCTTCCTTCAGTATTTATTTACTTCGTCTTCTGTATTATCTCCATGAATTAGATTCACTCTTATTTGTCATTATCCATTATTCCCCTTCTTCGTTTTTCTCCTTTATCGACGTCTTCCCTTCTTTTAATTTTCTTCCTTCCGTATTGCTGCCCTTATTTATATTACTATTATGGAAAAGTTTCTCATTCTATAAAACTTATTTGTCTGCCACAATTCCTGAGTGAATAACAGACCCAGACATTAACGAAGGGATCAAAAACAGAAGGAAGAAGCAAACACAAAATATTGAGGCGAAATTTTTGCCATTGCGTTCGAATCACTCGGCCCTCGCCGATAGAGGATCACGATTCGATGCGAAGCAGCCGGTTAATTTATATTACGATAGAACAACTATTGGTACCCTTATAGATTATATTTCTAAATCGGAGATCATTGGATGAACTTATGCACGTTATCTTGGAACCGACAGTAAGGATAAAGAGACTACATTGAATTGGTTGCCAGGCTGGAGAATGGTCAGTGCATTGATTGAATAATGACACGGATAGATAGTAAAGAGATGCAAGAGATACTGTCTATCTGCGTGAGAGCCAGTGAGAAAACGAAGGGTCAACCTAAGGAAAGAATTATAAAACCGAACTCTAAGCAGTACGTGGTAACTTCTTAATAACGATGCAAATTTTGCTTCTTCATCAGGTGTTTTGTATCGAACTGGAGAACCGTTTGTTAGGAGTCTCGAACCAAACCCTTTATTATTATTATTATTATTATTATTATTATTATTATTATTATTATTATTATTACGGGGGTACCGTGTTCGGACTCCAGCTAGGCTCTGGGACATAGTTGCTGATTCTCTGTTTTGAATGTTACTTTTCACTGCCTTCGTTCAGGATTGAACTCAGCAACGGGGTAACTGTAAACTTTGATACAACGTCTAGGACCACTACGTGACGTTGTGACTATAACAACCAAGATGAGGAAGTAAGTCCGACAACCTCAATAAATGAAAACACCTCATCTAAAAAATACAGACAATTACGTTACCTTATATTTGCAAAATAAAGAAAATACATGGTGACAATAGTAAAAGTATGTTAATTATATATGTAGTTATAATTAAAATATTTTGGACAGTTATTTTTTTCTGAAAGAGTATTTTTGTTAATGGCTAAATAAGTATAAATCCGTTATGATTGATTTTACATTTGATAGTCCATTATTTTTCTGAATTAAATTATTGGATTTAACAACAAAAAAAAATACACAACATTTTTTTAACTTGATTGACGAAACTAACGTAAACGCCGGCAGTAATTATTCAACGAACATTAAATTATATATAATAATAAAATGGAAAGAATAATCTTTATACAAAAACCTATCAACATACAAAAAGCTCTACACAGATAAGCGGAGCAAATAATATAAGACATGACAGATGGCAATTTAAAATTAGACGAAACTTTATTAAATCATCAAATCAATAATGAAACAGTTTTAAGTCATGTTATTTCAAAGCCTTATTCTCCTCATTAAAACAGACGAAAGTAGCTATTTTTACCTATAAACAAAGACGCATTAAGTTTCAAAGAAGAATTTTCCCTTATTTATTTAATGATTTAATAAAGTTATATCTAACTTTAAATTGTTATCTTTATTTCTCTCTCTCTCTCACACACACACATATACACTCATGAGCAAAAAAAAAAAAAAAAAAAAAAATGGCCAAAAGTGAAAAAAAGGAAGAAATCGATTTTTCAATATTTTTCCATGAATTTTTCTTAATTTTAACTGAAAATTTCTATTTTGCAGACCATTATTATTATAGCATATACTAATAAGTGAAAAAAATTAATCCTAAAATTGTAAAACGGCATCTTGGTGAGGATATAAAAAACCGAATTGCAGGATTAAGGCAGTCCAAACTGACTTACAAGCAGATTTTTGATATTTTAAGAAAAGAAAAAAAGTGAAAACATCTCTTTCTGTAGTGAAACGAATTGGTCAAAGGTTCAAAGTCGAATGCTTGGTAAATGGGAAATCTGGATTTGGTCGCCCTAGAGTATTCACTTTGAAGGACGACCACAGGCTTAAATTAACTGTTTTGAAGGATTGATGTTGACCATAGAAAAGAATTCCAAACAGAGGCTGGGAATTCTCTTTCTAGATGTACAATTACTATACGAATGAAAGAAATGGTATTTTCTTTTAAAAGGTGTACAAATAAGCCATTTTTATCTAAGAAGAACATCAATGATAGAAAGAGAGTTTTCTCGTATTATGGCAAGAAAGATACAGACTGGTTCAGGAACGTTTTCAGACGAATCAAGATTTTGTCTTGTTACTGTTGCTCCCGATGCTCCCGAATGGTGCAATCGGAGAACTGCAGAAAGATTTTCACCAAGTTGCATAAAAACGACAGTTAAACACCAGAATGAAGGAATAATGATATGGGTAACTTTTACTGTAGAAGGAGTTGGGGAACATGATAATGCCCCTGCACACACTGCTAAAGTCACAAAAAATGTTTTTCTAATAATTCAATTAATGTGATATTTTGGCCAGGTCAAAGCTCAGATTTAAACTCAATCGAGAATATTTGGTTCATAATATCTCGTGCATTGGATGGAAGAACTTTTTCGAACAATGACAAACTGTGGGGAGCTGTACAAAGCGAATGGAATAGCATCTCCTCTTCAGTGTTCCATTTTGGTTGAGAGCATGTCTAAAAGGATTGATCTTTTAATGTAATCAAAAGGGAATGCGATTAAAGTAAATGTCTTGTTCCGTGTTATTAGTCTCGTTTAAGTTCCCTTGTTCAATTGTTCTTTGTTCAATATAGCATTTCGTGCGATAAAACGTATAAAATTTGTTTGGCCCATTTTTTTCTCACGAGTGTATGTGTGTGTGTGTGATATATATATATATGTGTGTGTGTGTGTGTGTGTATTATGGTACTGTCTGTTCGTTTTCAACTATGACAGCATTTGCGTATCAATGAGATACAAGTTTAAGATATTCTGTTAAAAGTCGCACGTATGACTTTCGTGATTGCTAGACTTTTACAGACAATAGCACTGATGTGGCAAGTGTTCAGACGATCGCGTGGAATGACAATTGAAACCATTTATTGCCCGTGATTGATTCTGCTGCACATGTACTTGATTAACCAAGCCAGTCCGCGATATGCTTCTCAAATTAACTCTAATTACCACACTCTACCACCATAGTTCTCGCAAGACCTGTAATGCAGCAAGCTACACACATAGTTAATATCTACATTAAGATTACACACCCAAAATACCAACACTGCAAAAATATTATAATGACCAAGACTTGTGTAACACGGCCATTCTTTGTATCAGTAATCATGAACCGTGTGACAGACAAAAAAGCTTGATGACCAGTAGTTACTTCACCGGCATATGTAATATCAGAGTTTTCCTTCTCTGTGATGCATACCTTAACAAAAGTTAAAGAGGACATCTCGGTTCTTATACATCTATGTTACCATGCTATTTTTAAAATAGTATTTTTGAGTTTAATTTTTTTTTCGATGTATTTGCTTATTCAATTTTTAGGTGAAAGTACAGAATAGTTGCAAAACACCTTCCCCTCCCGGTGTTAAGAATATATTAGGTTGGTGCAAAAATAATCTCGTTGAACATCAAAAAACGACATTATTTTTGCACCAACCTAATATTTATAAGTAATATTATTGTTATATACGGCACCAAAAAAGGGTCTGTTACGTTGTGTATGCATATGAATATGCTCCCTTACGACGTACATATTAAATAGTGCAGTTTAACGTTTTCTATGTATATTCATATACGTGTAAATGCGCGTATGTAAAAAATGTCATATCATTTAGTTCATCGTCTAGTGTGTATATTTTAACATTTATACAAAGTTCTAACAGAAAACGATTGACGTGGACGTATCGAAACAGTTGTAGACAAACAGTTCTTTTTAACAGATGTATATAACCCTAACCCTAACCTGAATTATTTACGAACATTTATTTTCATGATTTCAACGTCTTTACACCTTGCCTGCTTGAGGTGATGCCGGTCTCTGCATCTTGGAGAGAGCAACTCCCCCTTTTGAGTCGTCCGTTCTCTCTGATGTCCAGCTCATGACTAACTAAAATCTCCCCAAATCTACGTCTCATTACGTGTATAAGACCAACAGCTGATGTAACCTCAATCTAGTTATTATTTATTAATCAACAAAAACAGAAAAAAACAAACGTTCAATAAATATATTTAAAAAAAGACATTCGTTTTCTTGATAGAGAATATTTTTTTAGAATAAGACACTAAATATTTGTTTTAAAAATTAAATTGATTAAATTTTACCTAAATAAAGAAATATCATGTTTTATATTTAAATATTTAGTTCACAGTAATACTTATTTTTACGGCAGTTAAAACGGTCATAAGGTCTTAATATTGATACTTGTCGTAGAAGGCGCCGTGGGATTTCTACAGAACCCCCACTAGTAATCAAATATTATTCTTCGACTTTCTGACGATGGAAAACTCATTTCAAACGAAGAATTATTACCTTAAATATCTACTCGTATCAGATGAATGGCATTGGTCAGCGACAAAGCTTCAAGGGCACGAAGTAAATATGAATATTCGAATCAAAAATTTAATAAAATCCATTTTCCTTAGGGAGTATTCGTGAAGTATAATAAAACTTGATTTATGATCCTATAAACCAGATTTAACAAACATATTCAACCAACAGTAATTTAATAACCACAACCCGATACACATACCGTAAACTAGGCAGGAAGTAATGCATAGTTCTTCGAAACAGATAGTGTGTATTTTAAAATCAGAACTTTTATTTATTAGTAGTAGCTAGCATTTTTTTTTTTAATTTTGACCGAGTCCGATGAGATGCACCTGAACAAGGTCGGGTGTTATATCGATCGAAACGTTGTGAGAATAAAGTCTAAGATGAGAACAATTCTCCCAACCATCCATATTATCAATCTCAATTAAAAAACTCGAAAACAAGAAAGGATTATTTTTTAAGGTTATTAACATAGGAACGATACGTATGCTGATAAAAAAGTAAGATGAAACTACAAAATGCATCGTAAAAATAGAAATTAAATAATGACGTTTTTCCACGAAATATTTAATAGTTGTCCGCGTGCAAGCAACAAAGTCGTAGAATTTAAGTAAGTATAGAAATTCAGATACCTAGGTGCTTTACCAAAAATCACTCAACTAGAAAGACTAGTATTGAAAATTATAATGTACCGAGAAAAAAAAAATAAATAACGCGTTTTGTTACTTTTACTGCGAATTACGTAATTAGCTAAAAAAAAATTAAATAAAACAATCTTTTACTTGTTCTTTTCTTGAATATTATAACTAAAAAATACGCAAAAATAAAAATACATACATGCATATATATATATATATATATATATATATATATATATACATGCATTTATATATTTATATATATTTAAACACACACGCACATATAAACATGCATATTTATATGTATAGATAATATATACACACATGGGTGCTAATGCACTTAGTTATCCGCGCTATTTTTTAAATCGTATTTCCAAGTTTAATTAAAGTTTAGAATAGGTAAAACACTCTACCCTCCCCATGTTAAGAATAGCTTTTAAAATAATAACGTTATTATTTCAGCACGGATCAATAAGTGCATGAGTACCCACACATGTATATATATATATATATATATATATATATATATATATATATATATATATATATATTTATTTATTTATTTATTTATTAATTTTATTTATACAAAGATTAATGGCTACATATGTGCATACATGTTTCTGTAATCACCCGCGCTGGGGGATTACGTCTTCAGGCCAAGAATTACCGTCGAAATATATATTTATATAAAATATATAGAATTACCGTCGAATATATATTTATATAAAATGGGTTAAGAAATTCCAACGGAAGAAAAATGTATATTTAAATAAGGGGGTAGTCACCAACAATGTGTATTTTTAAACATTATTTTATTATTCCGTGTCTTGGTCTTTCATTGAGAATTATGTTTGGATCATTGAAATCGTTTTTACGCGTTTCAGACGTTCTGTGAAGCGTCCTCGTCAGAAATTATATATATATTTATACACACATGCAAGCATGCATATTTACATGTATAGATAATATATACACGATAAATCAGAACCAGATATTCATACATATTACATTAGACGATTAATCGAAATCAGGAATCGGAAAATACGAACATTTTAGGGGCATTAGAATCGGTATCAAACAATATGTGATTGTTTTCCGATGCCAAAAACAATTCTTTTTATTTTCTTTTAATTTTTTTTTACATGAGGGTCACCACTTATCAAGGCCAGAAGGCCACTCAGGGATAAGGGTTATTGCGTGTACAGTAATCAATGAGATAGTATTGTAGTAATCATTAGTATTGTGGGTTTTGATAGAGTGTCTTAAGAGGACGGTTTGTCAGGAGTTTGTTTATGTTGGACTTGAAGACGTCCAAGTTGTAGTCAGGTGGGAAACAGGCAAGCGGCAGAGAGTTCCACTGGTGTGCAGTTTTAAGAAAGAAGCTTTGCTCATAGAAGCTACGTTTAGATTTAGGCACAGATAAAGAGTGGGGAAAGTTATTGACAGTAGTTTCAGCCAGACGGGTGTTTCTCGTGAAAGATTGGCGAGGGGGGACGAGGGATTGGAGCTCATACGAGCACCTGCCATGGAAATAACGATAAAACAAAGACAGGCTTGCAATGTCTCTTTTGTAGGAGAGAGGTTGCAGGGAAGAGAAAAGGGCATCCCCCACTAAACCACGAAGTCTATTCTGTACTTTGTCAAGGCAGGATAGGCTGTTTTTAGCAGCTCCTGCCCAGATGTGGCAGCAGTACTCCATCCTTGGACGTACTTGGCTTTTATACAGATAGAGAATTGCATCAGTAGTGAGATATCTTCTGGAGCGGTAGAAGGATCCCGCCATTTTCCCAGTGTCCCTGGCAACAGATTTGATGTACGTGTTCCATTTCAGATCAGGAGTAAAGGTCAATTTGAATTTGTCTTCCATTGCTGGTTGTGATAATACAATAATAATATTTATTGATTATGATTTCCAGTCACATAAAAATTTATAGATCACCCTACCGCACACGTGTGTTCGTACGTTGAGTAACATATGCACATTAATCATGTGTTTCTGGGTTAATCGAGAAAAAATAAACATTGTATAGTAAAATATTTGTAGATTCACAAAGAATCTGTAATTGTATCGGAATCAGAAATTTAGTACGGATTCGGGAAATATTTTTGAATCGTCCCATCACTTAGTAACATACATGCATGCGTATTCATATATATATATATATATATATATATATATATATATATATATATATATATATATATATATAAGTACTTTCTTGTGTGCGGCGCGTTTGCTCAGTTGGTAGATTGCTTGTCTCGCATGCAGGAGGCTCGGGAGTTCGGACGTGTCTAATTGATGATCCCAAATGAAGGCGAAACTCGAGTTATATACTTCCGGTTTGTTGGCTTTCGTGGCTCTTGCTTGCTGTAATGTTGTCCGACAGTTGAAATAATTATATATATATAAACATACATGACTGCATATCCTTATGTAGAAATATACATGCATTCATATTTATATGTAATATAAATAATACATTTCAATATTTTATAATACATTTCAATTACTTGCTATACTTTCGCAAGTATAAATATATATATATATATATATATATATATATATATATATATATATATATATATATATATATAAATATGTCGTATTTTCATTTCATTTCTATATACATTATAATTTATAATGTATGCATGTTGAACTGTTATATCCCTTCCTTTTTGTAAATACCGAACCGTATATATGTACGTGTATGTTTGCACATGTGCGTGTTTGCAAGTCTTTATTGCTATTATTTGAAAGATAACTCAGGCTAAAAAGAAACCATGCGATTCCTGAAAATTGTTATCGATTCTTGGAACGAGGAATAGTGATTAAATTGACGTCAATCTTGCAGCAGTGACATATCAACTCACTATTTGGACAAATTATAGTCCGTCGTTGAAATGTAAGTTGATAACGAACGCCTATACGTCGCATACGCAAACACGTATCAATATATATTTTGATCAATTAGAATGTTTGCCACGTGTGTGTGTGTGTGTGTGTGTGTGTGTCTGTCTGTATGTATACATGTGTATATAAGCATGGTTAGTGTTTAGTCTCCTGTTTAATACGGAAGGTAAACACAATTTAATGGCACAATAATAGTATATATCTGACGTCATTTTCTGATTTTGTGAGTTGAAAATATTTAACGTGCCAAAGAAATGTCTAATGTAAATTAACAAAACACATACAATTCTTCATTTCGGCGACTCTAAATATTATGTTTCGACTGAACGAAACCCGTCATGCTTAAAATAAATTAATGTCAGCAATGCTAGAGTTATTCGATGTTCACTCTCTCTCTCATATATATATATGTGTGTGTGTGTGTGTGTGTGTGTTTTATTACATTTTCACCCCAAACAAGGTTCATTGCCACTTTGGTGTAGGGCGCTACTATCAGGGGCAGCAACTACTGGGGCACTATGTAGGGATTTGGGCAGCAAGATGTTGGTTCACGTTGCACTTGAACTTTTGCATGTCAGTACAGTTAGGGAAGCAGGATCCTGGAATGGAATTCCAGAGTCTAGCGGTTCTGGGGATGAAACTACTGAAGTAGAAAGATCTTTTACATCTAGGGATCTCTACTGTGTGGGGTGGGATTTAGCTGCCTGTCGGGTTTGTCGAGGGTGTCTGCGTCGTGGGGGCACAAGTGTCTGCAGTTCGTCAAAGCATCTACCATTAAAATACTTGTAGAACAAGCAGAGGCATGCAATGTTTCGTCGATGGGACAGAGGCTGAAGCTTAGATACCAGTTCAGGGCCTATCAGATTGGCGACTCTTTTTTTAACCTTGTCTAGGAGCGAGAGACTAGTAGTAGACGCACCATCCCAGATGTGACAACAATACTCCATACATGGGCGAATGGTAGCCTTATAGAGATACAGGATACTTTCAGGTGTCAGTAGTTTTCTAGCACGGTAGAGAGAGCCTACCTTTTTTGCAGCGGCCCTGGCAATGTTTTCAATATAATTGTTCCAGCTCATGTTTCCTGTGAACGTTAGGCCAAGCAGTTTGAAAGATGTACACACAGACAGGGAGTCACTGGCCATTGCTATTGGTGGCAGAGAAGATGTCTTGTAGTTATTGAAGGAAAACAGTTTAGTCTTGGCAGCATTGAATGTGACCATCCATTTATGTCCCCATTCCACTACAGATTGGAGGTCATTCTCTAGTGTTTTTGCCATTTCTTTAGATATGTATTCATTTGTTTTCCTGTCATGCCTGTTATAGAGTGTAGTTTCCTGTCATGCCTGTTATAGAGTGTATATATATATCCATCTCAGAGGCAGTTTTGTCGGGAACGTCATTAATAAATATCAGGAACAATAGAGGCCCAAGAAGAGAACCCTGACGCACTCCCGCATTTATATCACACTGTTTAGATGTTCGACCGTCGAGAGTAACCTGGATTTTTCTCTTATCTAAGAAGGATTTAATTATGTTAAGTATTCTACCAGTGATACCGTATGATTTAATTTTCCTGAGGAGACTCTTGTGCCATACCCTGTCAAAAGCCTTAGATATATCTAGAGCTACCGCTCTGCCCTCCCCCGCTTTGTCCAGTGAATGGTATATACGTTCAGAGATTACAGTGAGGATGTCAGCTGTGGAACGGGCTTGTCTAAATCCATATTGTTTGTCAGTCAGAAGTTTAGCATCTGTAAGGTGCCGGACTTGAGCATGGTTAATTATGGTCTCAAATATTTTGGCGAAAAGTAGGAGGAGGCTAATTGGGCGATAATTTGATGGGTCAGTTCTTTCGCCAGAATTCTTGAATATTGGTACCACAGAAGCGGTTTTCCAACAGCCCGGAAAGCAGGATTCATTAAGGCATTTGTTGTAGAGTTTGGGGAGAACTGGAGCTACTTCGGCTGAGCACTTTTTTAATAGCACAGCTGGGATGAGATCAGGTCCACATGCTTTTGAAGTGTCAAGATTTTTTATGATAGCATGTACCTGAGCAGTCAGGCAGGGGGTGGTTGGAAGGGTCCAGTGTGGAGTTCGAGGCAAACCGGCTGGCAAGCATATTAGCTTTGTCGGTTGCTGAGCAAACAACCTCGTGATTGTTGGTTAGTGGGGGAATTGTTGATTGCCTATTATTTACTACACTGTTGTAGATTTCCCAGAAGTCACGATTTCCTAATTTTTGTGCTTCGATGCGTTTTTTAGTGGTTTCAGTAAATTCTCTCTTGGCTGTCGCTATTTCTTTCTTAACGTTATTTCTAGCTTCTATGTACTTCTGTTTGTTTGAACTGGACTTATGTCGGTTAAATCTGCGGTATGCATGCTGCCTGTGAGCAATGGCAGTTGCGCAAGTCGAACTAAACCATTGGGGAGAGTGAGACTTGCTATAAAATTTCCGCATGGGAACATGTACTTCCATTGCGGTTTTGAACCATTCAGTGGTCTCATTTGCGCACTGTTCAGCAGGAAGAGAAAAAATATTTCCCCATGGGGCATCTCTGATAAGATCTCTGATAGCTTCCCAGTCAGCCTTTTTATAATATCTCGTTGTGTTGAGCACTGGCTCTTCAGTTTTGGGTCTAGAATTTAGGGCGATTTCTACCATTATCAATGCATGGTCAGCGTTCCCGAGTGGGCTGTCAGCATTTGTTGTACAATCCTCGGGAACTGTAGTCAGAAACAGATCTAGAAGTGATGCTTGTTGTTCTTGCTGGTCAGAGAAACGGGTTGGAAACGTAACTATTTGTGATAGGGAGTGAGATATAGTAAAACTATGTGTTGTGCTGCCCGCTGCATCTGTGTGAGTAGAGAATCCAAGCCAGTTTTTGTGGTGAACATTAAAGTCACCAAATACATGGACTTGGGCGCTAGTGTCGAGGGAGAGTGCTGTGTCTATACTGTCAGAGACTTTGTTTATTATGGTGCAGTCCTGGGTCGAGGGAGAGCGGTAGAGAAAATAAAAGTAGCTAATGTTGTGTTGTATGTTTAGTCTAAAGCACATAAAGGCTTGATCGTCCGTTTCTAGGTTTGTTTCTCTAGTCAGGGGGAGGGTGTTACGAATGTAGACTCCAAGTCCGTGCATATGTCTGTCAGAGTCCTTACGGCAGAGTGGGAGATAGCCAGACATGTTAAAGTAGTTAGAGGGGATGGAGGAATGTAGGTTAGTCTCGCTTAGTGCTAAGATATCCGGGGTATTTGTTAGGAGAAATGCTTCAACATCAGCTAAAACATGTTATACATAGCTATGGAATAGTTAGTATACGGAATTCATATATAAGCGTGACACTCGTTCCAAGAAGGACATTCCTTTTTTTAATTAGGTAAATTGATCAAATTATTTTTTGACATAAGAAAATTTTAGCAAAATTCTATTAAAATGAAAAAAAGTGAAGGATTAATTTGACTCGGTTCCAAATTAAACATAATTATACCTCCAACATACATGTGTCTATGAGTATCTCCAGACGCTTTCAAATGATTAACCCTTGACCCTTATGGCGTTTGGCCTAGGTTAGCAGCGAACCACTTCATATTATAGCATTCCGTTTAATATAAAAACAATAGATTCTCCATGTTTTATGTCAATAAATTTTTTCCCATACAAAATCTGGAACAAACACAGTTTTATAATTTTTTTCAATCAATATATTAACCACTATAGCATAGTACCGTAACAATTAGATTATATTAAAGCAATAAACTTCCCCCTAAAAAAAACAAACTATTTCTCTAAAACAAAAACGCAATTATTTGTCCGTTTTTATTGAAATAGGTTACAAATATTTAGAAAAATATCTTCCTTAATCTTGTGTTTTTTTAGCCTTAATAAGCGGTGACTTATATTATAATGTCACTTTTTGGGCTATGTAAATGATAAAACTGTTGATGAAAAATAATTATAAATTGTTACTTATATATTGTTATTTTTTATACGAAAAAATTCAGTTTGTGTTCCATTTAAACTTTTTACAATAAATAAACAACAAAAGTTGCTACTTCCTGTAAGAGAAATAGTTATTAAACTATTTTAAGTTGAAAGCGAACTGAATGACTGCATGAACAAATTATTTGTGTATTTTATTATTTTTATTATTTTAAATAAACCACTTTTAACTGGAACGAGTTTTCGTTTGGTTTATATATTTTTTAATTTTTCTTATTTTAAATAAAATAATAAAATAAAACAATTTTCATCGGAATAAGTTTTCATGTGTAATTAAAAAAATGTAGAAATATAATGAAAAATATAAAACAATGAAAACAACGATCCGTAAATTGCCGAATAAAAAAAAGAAAGAAATGCCATTTATGGCTTTGTTTTTAGTTTTAGGTTTTTTTTTAATACTGAACGATAATACACGCTTTTAATGTTTCATAATATTGTATTGTCTTAAAAGCGATAACACTCAACAAAAGGAAGTCAGCTGGGAGCAAAACAAAAACTTGGGGTATTCGATCTAGTATGTTCGATCAACTGAACTAAGTGGAACGTTTATGCTGAAAATTAATCTATTTAAACAAAGAAAAGCTTTAAAGATCTACGAATTCGCAGAATTTTTCAAACCAAAACTCGCAAACCTGATGGATTTGCTTTATTGATATAAGCAAGCCGATCTGGGTTTAATTAATTATATATATATATATATATATATATATATATATATATATATATATATATATATATATATATAAAAGAGTGTAGCCATCAACAATTGTGGGTTTTTTAGCCTTTTATCATATTTTTATTTTAAAATCTTTTTGTATAAAAATATTTTAAAATAAAAGTATGATAAAAGGCTAAACTCTTTTAAATATATATATATATATATATATATATATATATATATATATATATATATATATATGTGTGTGTGTGTGTGTGTGTGTGCCTGTGTAATAGGGTGCCCCAGATAAGTCGGTAGCAAAATTGCAGCGTCTGCTGTGACTGTCCAAAATATCTCCTGTATCAGTGGTTTCGCTGAAGGTGCCCCAGATGCAGTCAGTGTTGTTGCGACAGGTCTGTTGCAGCTCGCTGCTATCTTTAATAAAACGTCTTTAAGTGCAAACAGTACACTTCTAGCTTTATTAACGAGATTATCTGCGAACGGATATATATCTACTATTATTAGCTTAATATTTTGAACAATATATTGGGAAAACTTCATTACTCATTAAGTTGTCATATGTAATCAGGCTAAGGTAATATGTTTCTTTGGTAAACCGAAGAAAACTTCAAAATAGTTTATTTTACCTTATACTATATATATATATATATTGGGTGTCACATTCGTCAGTTTGCCTTACCAAGTGCTCGTTCTTGCGAAACTGAATAGAACCCATATGTGATATTTTTCTTACAAAAATCAACAAAATTTCAATCCTTAATATACAAAAACATCTATTAAATAAATTTCAAACGTCTTTGTGTTTGCGTGTGTGTGTTCATATGTCGACTAAAATCTTCTGTCCTTCGCATCGTACAGGCACCAACGCGGATAGTTAGAACGTGCGATTTCTATGACAAGAAATATCGAAAAATTTGTACATTATTTCGTGTAGAAATATCGTTTTGTCAGATAAAAACCTTGATTCTAACGCGATTTTCAAACTGCACATGCGCGAATCGTCGATACGTTTTTTTTTCTTTTAAATGGTTAATTTTCCGACATTATAAATATGTGTTCTGGTGGACACATCGATAACAGCGTTAGGTTACTAACTTCACTTATTCCAGTTCGCGCCCGGCAATCTCAATTTCATTCATTTATATTTCTTTTTGTTTTTCTTTTTTTGCTTACAGAATTTTTTTCTCGGTTTCGCTTTTGCCTGATGGTACTCAAGTCCTGTTTTTTTACGACCGAGCGACGCCGCCCTTCTCGCTATTGTTATCACAATTGTTAGTCCTCTCCCCGCAATCAGAATTTTTTTACAGCTGAATAACGGCGCCCTCCACCCACGTTGTCACAATTTAGTTTTTCTGACACGCAATGCCGAGCAGCCCAGATAGTTCTGTTAAATAAATCTCAAACGTGTGTGTTCGTATGTCCGCTAAAATTTTTTTCCATCTGCATCGTACACGCACAAACGCAGCATAGTTAGAAAGAGCGATCTCTCCGACAAAAAAATCGAAAAATTGAAAAAGTATCATGCATTATTTAGTTTTAGATTATTATCATGTTTAAAGATCCAGTCCGATTTCAATTTGAGCAACTTAACATTTCTTTAAAATTTTTCTCCAAGATACTCCTATAAAATTCTCCATTTTTTTCTTTTTTATTTCCACTTTCCTACACCTCCTGCACTAAAATAACCCCCAATCATAATGGATCCTCCTAAAAATTTTACTGTTTGAATGTTTTTTTTTTTTGACTGGTATCCAGTACCTTTTTTCTCCAAACTTTCTGTGTTTTTGCAGTGCCAAATAAGTCAATTTCGGTCTCATCTGACCAAAGTACGTTATGTCAAAACTCTAGAGACTTGCTTGCATACTCATTTGCAAAATCAAGCCTAGTACGAAAATGCTTTGGCTTAAGAAGGGAGTTTTCCTTGCTAGTCTAAAAAAGATGTCTTTTAGGTGAAGGGTTCTACTGATTGTGTCGTTACTAACTTTAATTTTACTGTTTTATAAGCCCTGCAGCTATCCAAGAGCAAGTCTAGGTGAATTCATAACCTTCCTTGTTAATAACCTTTCAGCACGTTTGGTTATTTTTCGAGAACAACCTGATCTGGCCAAAGGAAGGGTTGATTTGTGAGACTTCCAGTGCCGAATTATTGTTCCAAGAGAATTCAATGGAACCATCAGCTGTTTGGATAGTGTTCTATATCCCACTCCACTTTAGCGAAGACTTACAATTCGTTTACTGAGCTTTTGAGCAATCTGTTTATTTTTCCCATGATGTTGTCGCTTACAATACGGTTATTAGATAAAGAATGACGCTTTTTGTTGTGGTTCTCAGTTGGATCCACAAGAACGACACTGGAAAAACGTAGTTGATGGTTTACAAGTGTATTAAGGAAAGGTACACGGATATAGAGAAAGATAAAGAGAATAGTAGTAGTTGCCAGTATCAGTAATATCTCGACCCCACCCAGGTCCAATATCCGTTGAGATCTCCCTCCACCGTACCAGCTTTAGATGCTGATTATATAGGATGTGGACGAGTCCATTATGGAGTGAGATCCGGTCTCATAACACTATTGCATATTCCTGAACATTCTAGAAGCTTCTAAGCATTTTAGCATGATAAACTGCCATGAAATTATTGAGAAATATAATGAATTTGATATGTGTTGCAAACTTTTGCGTTGCTAATTATTGAGTTTTCTCTTCGCGTTGTGTTCAATTATTTTTTTTTTTACCACTGTTCATATCTTAGTTTCAATACATTTTCTATATTCATAAAAAGTTTCATTACCATTTGGAAGCTAGAAATACAAAAACTGACAGTTTCAAATGTGTATTGTAAACTTTTGCGGGACACTTAATATATATATATATATATATATATATATATATTATCGATTTAAAACATTTTTCAAATCAAGATTCAAAGAGAGCATACAGCAAGGTAGTATGATTCTTTTCAGTTGTTTTGAAATAATTTATATATTAAAATCACACAATAAAACACAAATAACGTAAATACTCATCAAAACCGAAATTTTCAAGCCTAAAATTTCCTAAGTGCCATACAAAATAAACGCATTCTATATACACGTCCCCAAAACCCACGCGTTTAAGTTTTCTCGGTTAATTCTCCCCTGTAATCTTTCTCCTGTAGAAGGCAGTGTTTAATTAAATATTTTTCAATAAACATAAATTGCATAGCTAATACTGATGAACTAACATCAGCTCTACTAGAAATTATAAGCTTAAGTATAGTTATATTCTGCTGTGATTTCTAAGAAAAATAGACATGAACAGCAGGAGATATGATTATTAAATACTGTCTGTGTTTAAAAGGATTCTACGGTTAATTCGTTTTTTTTTTGTATTTTTATTGGTTACTCTGACGTTTAATGATTTTTGACAAAAAATATATATTTCTTTCCTGAATTGCTAATAGTTAACGTATGCATGACTCATTATGAAATCGTTCAATCAAGAAAAGCAAATTACTGCCTTGCCGGTTTACCATAGTTTTCTTCCACCTCTCTCGATGTTTCCGTTGAAAAAAAGATTTATAAAAATGTATATATATTATAAGATTTATAAAAATTCTTCCATCAACCTCAGGGGTAGTTGATACTAGAGGCCTGAGCAAGTTTAGAAACAAATCAGAGCTGAGACATGTATGCACATATGTAGCCAATAATGTTTGTATGAATAAAAGCTAAACGATAATAGAACTCTAATTGATATTAGAATTTTTATAATTTATAATATTATAAATCTAATATGTAAAAGGCTGTATGTCTATGTGTTCGTCTTCATATTTTCAAACTATCTCTCCCAAGTCGCTAGGGGCCTCAAATAATTGGATTTTTATGGACAGTTCTTTAATGGGACTTTAGCCGTTTTAAATAGTTTTTAAGGGGTCAAAAATGTGTAAAAATTAAATCGTTATACAATTTGTATATTCATCTTAGTTTATTTTTAATTTTTAATCAGGTTATATGCGTGTCACGTGGGTACAGTGGTAACATCACCAGCTTTGAATGCGACAGTTTTGCTTTTAGTTTCGATTCTAGCTAAGAGCTATTAAAGGCTTGTTGTTACTTTTGAAATCAGGAATCTAAGTGCCGACTGTCAGCTCGACTGTCGAATTTCGATTCCAGTTTGCAAAACTGGATTGTCTAGCCGAACTGAAGATATGTGAAATAGTTAGTCTGTGGTTATATATATATATATATATATATATATATATATATATATATATATGTATATCCACTCATGCAATCTCAAACACACTTTGTCGAAATTGATGCACTGTTCTATTCACGCTGTTTTACCAAAAAATGGTTGCAATTTACTTGCAACTTCTGTGTTTTTACCATTATCGCCGATGGAAGCTAAGATAATTTGTAGTAAGTAAAGTAGTGGTGGTCAATATGGAATTTTATCTTGGTGATGGTGGTTTAGGGCTTTCGCAAAAGAGATGGAAAGATAGATTGAAACAGAGAAATAAAAATATACAGAAGCGCGGATAGTTAGATGTTTGCACCGGCTGGAAAATGGCGGGTAAGACTGAGTTTTAATCAACCAATGTTTGACGCGAGAAAGTCGTTTAGTCAAAAGTCTGGTTTAATTCTGTATTTCATAGACGGCAACAATAAGACATAAACCTTGGTAACAATGTTGGACAGAAGAAAAGAACACTAGCTCCAAAAAAAACCATTGCAAGAGGTGAAAACGATGTAAAGAAAAGTGTGTGTGTGAGAGAGAGAGGGAGAGAGAGAGAGAGAGAGAGAGAGAGAGGGAGGGGGGCGTGCAATAAAGCTACAGAAAAATATATTTCCTAAGTTAATTTGTTGCAAAATGTCGGCTAAAGTTGTTGAAAGGAAAAGTGTGTCTTTAATCGTCGTAGGTGTTTGATGAAAAAAAAAAAGAAGTTAAGTCATTTGTTGACAAAACAAGAAAGAAAATGAAAAAAAAGAGTTAGAATGGAAATAATTGCTAAAACGTAGAAGAATGGTTTTATGATTTTACATTAATGAGTCATTGTTTGTGGATAATTTTCGTTTGTAGGCGTATATTCTGCAAATAAATATTCTCTATATTTTATTGATTTGTAGACTGTTATCCTCATCTTAATAGTTGTTGCCGTTTCACGACGTTTCAGCCAACTATTCCACTGGCTTTCATCAGGTGGTTAACCATAACGGGATAGGAATGGCGAGTCTCTTAACTCTATCCTCGGTAATTATTGCCTCCTGTAGTTGTTTTCTCACCGGGTTTTGACCAAATAACCCTCTGGCCTACTTTGGGTAGGATTAAAACCATTATCGTAAGACAATGCTTACCGTGAACTGTATTTCTCATATCAAAGGATTCCAATAAAACCAAATATTCTCTAAATTACAGAGTCTCCGAAATTAAGACTTCATCTTTAGATGTGATATCATTCAAACACGGTAGTTTTAATATAAAGTGGCAGTTTTAGTAATTTAAAACTGATTTAAAACTTCACCACTTACTCATTTTTCGGTCAAATTTCAAACAATTATTACAGTTTATAGATCACCTTCTCAGCTATATTGTGAAATTTTTTTCAATTGTCGTTCAGTAATACAAAAGTTATGATGAACTTACTAGTGTTCAAAATCGTAAAAATTCGTAAGGAGGTGAGCGACGTTTTTTATGATTGGTTTCCATAGTAACTACGTCGCTTCAGCGACTAGTATTGCTAATAATTCACCGCTCTCGCATAAAGAGAAGTAACAAGTGAAACAGAGAATGAAAGCAGACGAGTGTTGTGCATTGTTTTACATGTGTATGTTATGTTTATAGGGGCAAAAAAATAAGACTGAAATTAAACAAACAAAGAAACAAGTGAATTTACTTGAAGCCTGGAAAAATCATGAATTACAATAGAAAAATGCGAGCATGAAACGTAATATGGTTAAGCTTAAACATGGAAAAGAAAAGGATAAGATATTTTAGTAAAAAATATAATAAATTTATAACTTAAAATATTGCAGCATTAAGATTTTAAAAAATTCAATTTAACATTATATAATCAATTCTTTAATGTTGCAATATTTTAAGTTATAAATTTATTATATTTTTTACTAGAATATCTTGTCCTTTTCTATTCCATGCTTAAGCTTAACTATATTACTTTTCATGCTCGCATTTTTCTAGTGTAATTATCTAATTCTTATGGAAGCTGATGGAGAGACTTGAGTAAGAGATGGGCTTGAGAAACAAAGATTCATTTCAGTGTGAACCTGAGTGTAATCGTAAGGTGTTTCCACAAATTTGGGGTTTCGTCATTCCTCTAACTTTACGCTTGTATCTGACAATAGGTAAGAAGAGAATAATAGAAAGAATAATGATAGCAGAGACAACTTACATGAAATAAAGAGGAGATTCGAGTATAGTAAGGTGAATGGAGATGTGGGGATAAAAGAAAGAACGAATGGAAAAGAAACTAAAATATGAAAACAAAAAGACAAAAACAAGACGGGAAATAAGACGAAAAATAAGACGAAAAATAAGACGAAAAGTAAGACGAAAAATAAGACGAAAAATAAGACGAAAAATAAGACGAAAAATAAGACGAAAAATAAGACGAAAAATAAGACGAAAAATAAGACGAAAAATAAGACGAAAAATAAGACGAAAAAGATATTGATGGAAAAAACAAAATGTCAGTGTTGATAAATAGACAGACGAAAATGTTATGGGAAATAGCAACTAAAATAAGAACGGTAAAGAAATGAAAAACAAATAGGGGGGGGGGCAGAAAGCGTAAAGAAGGAGTTGAGGAAAAAAACAATGTAGAAATCAAATAATAAAAGGAAACAAATAGGAGATAAATAATGTCATAGACTGGTAAATAGAGATAGGAATATGTACATATATTTATGGCAAGAAAGCTGCACAGTAACATTCATCTTTCATTCGAGGAAAATATCTGCAGGCCAAGTACATGCATGCTTTATTGCGATTTCTTGTACACCAAAATAATATTCACCCTAAGTTACCCAACCAATCAGATTCGTTGTTTCTCCCGTTGTTGCATTTTCTTTTTATTATCTCACGTTCATGGTTTCAATCAGCCAATCGGTGCCAAGCCTTTGTTTGAGAGGTTAGGAAGCGTTTATGTGTAAATTTACATAAATATATTTTTATATTACTAATCTTTACTCACAAATTTGGCTCTGTTCAATTTTGAAAATATTGTCGGATTTTTAGCCGTCGAAATGGAGGGTGAGTGGACGGTTTAGGCAACTCGAAGCATCAAAAACCCGAACGACGTTCACAACTTTTGGATAAATTTATTTGAGAGTTGCAACAAATTGTCTCGTTGGTTACAACCACAACTCACGCTTGTAATTGAAACAAAAAATTAGGACGTCAGTGAACAAACGAAGTAAAACTAACTCACTATGGATCGACAATAGTTTTTTTTTATAATCATCTAGTCGATTCTATGAAAATGTTGTCTCATCCAATCCACACGGTTTGATAACAAACCGACACTATAAAGTTAGTCGATCAAGCAGTTGCCGATTTCTTGCTTGAACGACCACCACACTGAATTCCATCGTTTCACCACTCCACATTGAGTTCTGGTAAGTAAAAAAAATATACTACAAGGCTTCAACTGCTGTCCCATCGCCGAAATGTTGCATCCCTATGTCTGTTTTACAAGTATTTTAATGGCGAATGCTTCGACGAACTACACGCTCCTGTGTCCCCTCGACGTAAAGACCCTCGACAAACCCGACAATCAGCAAAATCCCACCCATACGCAGTAGAAATACCTAGATGCAAGAAAGCTTTCTGCTCTAATATTTTCTTTCCTAGGACTGTTAGACTTTGGAATTACCTCCCGGATTTCTGCTTCCCTGACATGTAGAAGTTCAAGTGTAAAGTAAATAGACATCTTGTTGCTCAACTTCCTACATAGTATCCCTGCAAATTATGTCCCAGATAGTAGCCCCCCCACCCTACTTCGAAGTGGCAGTGTGCCTTGTTTGGGATAAAATTCAATAAAAAGATGTACTTAATATATTTTATTACCTTAAAGTATTATTATATATGTATTAACATTTCAGCCTGGCGTTGCCCGGGTGTTTAGAGATGTATGTTAAGCAAAAAAAAAAAAAAAAAAAGCAACTGTCAATTTTGTAAACTTTGACCCTTATTATGACCCTTAAAATTTATTGTTTTGAGCTCAAATAAAGTTATTAAGTTAGATTAATGTCCAATGAACCTACATCTAAAAGTTCAAGTATTTAGACCCAAAATTGTCGGAGTTTGGTAGAGTTCTCAAAGGTCAAATCGTTGAACTTTGACCCCTTAACAGCCAAATTTCTGGCCGAAAATCGACCACAAAGATTTTCGCAAATCTCAGTACCCTGTATATCAAATTTCGAGTCTGTAGACTTGAAATTGACAGAGTTATTGCACAGGAAAATGTACACAGACACACACACACACGTTCACTTTTATAGATATATAGATATGCATTAACTACTAAAAGATTGATAGAGAAGAAGAGGGTGGCGGTAGAAATAAGTTCCTTTTTAATTTGGTTGTTTTCTAGTGCATCACTATATAAAAGGCGAAATACAATAATTATTATCGATGCTATATCGTATAAGAACTACTGTTTTGCTTATATCTAGAGAAATTGCGAGCATAAGTATCAACATCTTTATTGATCATATTCACTGTAATTATGATGAGTAATAGTTTTTTCTTGCTACAGATGTCTGTAATGTTTTACAGGATGTATAACAACTCCGATAATGGATTACTGTCTGACATTTCTTTTCTTTTGTTTTTCAGAAGACAAAATCATTGAGCGGGCCGGATTTAGCCCGTGAGCCGTATTTTGCCCGCGAGTTTTAGTTTAGCTACCCTGGACTAGATGATGGCCGTAGAAGACGGACATAAATGAAAGAAATTAAAATAGGACAATTTGTGGGGGGAAAAAGAGTATATTCCTAAAAGGCTAAGAAGAAGAAAAAAAAAAAGAAAAAGAAAAAAAAGACATGAAGGACCTCCGCCTTTCTCTGTTGCCGAAAAAAAAAAAAAGATGACAACACTAGGTAAAGACAAATGTGTGTTCTTTTACAGTTTGGCGTAATGAAGTATAATTTTCACTTTCGCTCGCTACAAACACGTTTATGCTTATATTTTTTTGTAAGTTTTATTCAGTGTTCGTCTTGTTAGCCGCAAGTGACGATTTCTTTAGCGTGTCTACATTCGTAGAGATAAAGAGGAGGCTTTTTTTTGTAAGTAATAGAATTATCCTTCCGTCTGCCATTTTGAGTGTTTTTTTGTTGTTGTTATTGATATACCATTACTTTAGTGTCTTCTCTTTTCGTTGTAAATAATCAGATACTTAGAATTTCTGTTAATTTTTTTAGGCAGACATATTCTTCTGCAAACAATTTCTTTCATTTCCTATTCTTGATTTTCGTTTGATTCACGCACTTTCTTTTTTTATTATTTCTTTCTCATGTTTAGTTTATTCTATCATCTTTTTTTTTCTTCCGTTTACTCAATTCGCTTTCTTTTCTTGTTTTCTTATTGGCATTTTCTTCTTATTCGCTTTCTTATTCCTCTTATTCATCATCAGTTTTTTCTCCTTCCTCTTTTCTTACAAAGAAGTCACCACTTCTAAAGACCGGGAGGCCACTCGAGGATAAGGGAAAATGAGTTTACAGTAGTCAATGATACAATATCTTAGAAATCGTTAGTAGTGGAAATTTGATATGTTGGATTACGGGGACGGCTCATCAAGAACTTGTTTAGGTTGGACTTGAAGACGACCATATTGTAGGCAGCTGGAAAGCATAAAAACGGAACAGAGTTCCACAGGCGTGCAGTTCTAAGAAAGAAGCTTTATTCATGGAATTCACGTTTTTTTTACGCACAGATAAAGAATGGGAGAAATTATTAATAATGGTTTCAGCTAGACGATGTCAAGGTATGTTTGGTGCTTCTCGTTGCTCCTGCCCAGATGTTGCAATAGTACTCCATCCTTGAACGTATTTTTGTCTTATGCAGATAGAAAATTGCATCAACAGTAAGATATCAACTGGAGCGGTTGAAGAATCCCACCATTTTCCCAGCGATTTTTTTGCAAAAGAGCGCGTGGACAGACATTTGATTCAAAATTGGAGAATGTCTATTTTGAGGAAAATAGCAAGCGAATCACAAACTACAAATTGACAACAAATTCCAATAATACTTATTTTTACATAGGAGTAAGCACTTATTAAGACGGTCGCTAGAGGATAAGGGTTATTGAGTGTGCAGTAATCAATGGGATAATATCGTAGTAATCGTTAGTAATTGAAATTTGGTAGACTGGATTACTTAAGGAGGCGTTTCATCAAGAATTTGTTTGTATTGGACTTTAAAACAACCAAGATGTAGTCATTTGGGAAACAGGCAAACGAAAGAGTTCCACAGGCGTGCAGTTCTAAGAAAGAAGCTTTGTTCGTGGAATCTACGTTTTGACTTGAGCACAATGAAAAAGTGGGGAATTGATTATTGATAGTGGTTTCAGCTAGACCGATGTTTTTCGTAAAAGATTGGCTAGGGGAACCAGAGATTAGAGCTCAGGCGAGTACTTGTCATGGAAATAACGATAAAACAAATACAGACTCGCTACGGTTGCAGGGAAGAGAAAAGCGATCCCCCACGAAGCTACAAAGTCTATTTTGTACTCTGTCAAGTCAGGATAAGCTGCTTCTAACAGCTCCAGCCAAGATGTGACAAGAGTACTGCATCCTTGGACGGACTTGGCTTTTATATAGATAGAGAATTACACCAGCAGTGAGATATCTACTGGAGCGGTAGAACGATCCCACCATTTTTGCAGAGACATTGGCAACAGATTTGATGTAAGTGTTCCATTTCAGATCAGGAGTGAAGGTCAATCCCAGAAGCTTGTCAAAACACGAGGCTTCTTCAAGACAAGGGTCCTTCATTTCAACTGATGCCAGGTGGAGATCAGAGCATTGATGATATAAAGATAGAAGCTTGGTTTTAGATGCATTAAAAGTAACCAGCCATCTTTTCCCCTATATACCACGTGCCCAAGATCATAGAAGAGAGAATCAGAGAGAACTTGGTCACTTACGGCCTTTGATGTGTTGCCATAGTTGGTCGTGTCATAGACGGTAGTGTTGTCAGCATAAATGTCTATGAATGATCTAAGTATGTGTTTGGGGAAATTATTGATGTAGATCAGGAAGACAGTTGGGACCAGGATGGGCCCCTGAGGGATTCCGACATTAATACTTTGAGCTTCTGATTTCTACCCGTCAACCACTACTCTTATGAACCTATGAGAGAGATATAATTTAATTGAAAAAAGAATTCCAGTTATACCGTAGCTGGAAATCTTGTAAAGTATGCCGTTATGCAATACCGTATCAAAGGCCTTTGATATGTAAAGAGCAATTGCCCTAGAAAGGAAGCCTTTGTCGAGAGATTCACCAATCCTATGAGATAAAACCGTTAGCACATCTGATGTAGACCTAGCAGAATGGAAACCATATTGCATGCCACTGAGGAGGTTATTTCTGCTGAGGTGGTTGACTACTTCTTTATTTAATATGGACTCCCGTAACTTACTCATGACACACAGGAGACTTATTGGTCTGTACTGAGAGGGAGATGCTCTATCACCTGAATTCTTAAATACAGGGCATACTGATGAGGTTTTCTAGGGTGTTGGGAAGCAATTCTCCTTAAGACAACGTTTAAACAGTTTTGCAAGTATTGAAGCAAGTTCCATTGAAACTTTTTTAACACTATAATTGGAATGCCGTCAGGGCCAGTAACTTTATTGGAATCAAGGTTCTTGATTAGCTTGGCGACAACACACACAGATATTTGTATGTCGCATAGCGTGTTTTGTGTTATAGGAGGAAATACGGGGAGTTGATGGCCTTGGTTGCATCGGGTAGAATTAGCTGCAAAGTTTTCGACAAATAGTTTGGCTTTGTCTGATGCTGACGAGATGACCTCAGGTCCATTGATGATGGTTGGGGTAGAACACACGCTTTTGTTCATGATTCTGTGGTTTGCTATTTGCCAAAACCAGTGAGAACCAAGCCGCTGCTCAGCTACTTTGGATTTAACGGACTGAGCATATAACTTTCTTACTCGTTAACAGTAGTATTATTTATTTAATAAAACACAATCCAATGATAAACATATATTAAAAACTGAAATAAATTGATATTAACATGTGCATCTAATAAAAAAGAAAATAAATCTCGAAAATCCACAATTTATCTGCTAAAGGCGTCCATCTTCAATGCATAACTTACGGATCGCCGTAATCATTCGTTTTCTCCTAGTTTTGTTTGTGCTACCTACCGTTTTTCAACTTCCTCCTCCTCTCTCTATATCATCACAATTTTCTCTTCTGAATTACTTAAGTCTTTTACTTATGTTTTCCATTTCCTTCGCTTTTTCTTTTCCTCGTTTTGTATGTCTTCTTCGTTTTCCACGTCTCATCCGTTGGTTCTGATATTCTTCTTCATATTTTTATCATTCACCTCACACCCACTCTCGTGTAACTCTTCTCTCATTTTATCATTCTTCTTTTTCCTCTTGTAACCCTTCTTCCATTTTATTCTTCTTTTTCCTCTTGTAAGTCTTCTTCCATTTTATCATTCTTCTTTTTTCCTCTTGTAACTCTTCTTCAATTTTAGTATTCTTCATTTTCCTCTTGTAACTCTTCTTCCATTTTACCATTCTTCTTTTTCCTCTTCACTCTTCTTCCATTTTATTTTTTTTCCTCTTGTAGTTCTTCTTCCATTTTACCATTCTTCTTTTTCTTCTTTTAACTCTTCTTTCATTTTATCTTTCTTCTTTATCCTCTTGTAACTCTTCTTTCGTTTTACCATTTTTCTTTGTCCTCTTGTAACTCTTCTTTCATTTTACCCTTCTATTTTTTTCCTCTTGTAACTCTTCTTTCATTTTATCCTTCTATTTTTTTCCTCTTGTAACTCTTCTTTAATTTTACCATTCTATTTTTTCCCTCTTGTAACTCTTCTTTCATTTTATCCTTCTATTTTTTTCCTCTTGTAACTCTTCTTTCATTTTACCCTTCTATTTTTTTCCTCTTGTAACTCTTCTTTCATTTTATCCTTCTATTTTTTTCCTCTTGTAACTCTTCTTTCATTTTACCCTTCTATTTTTTTCCTCTTGTAACTCTTCTTTCATTTTATCCTTCTATTTTTTTCCTCTTGTAACTCTTCTTTCATTTTATCCTTCCTTTTTTTTCCTCTTGTAACTCTTCTTTCATTTTATCCTTCTATTTTTTTCCTCTTGTAACTCTTCTTTCATTTTATCCTTCTATTTTTTTCCTCTTGTAACTCTTCTTTCATTTTATCCTTCTATTTTTTCCTCTTGTAACTCTTCTTTCATTTTATCCTTCTATTTTTTTCCTCTTGTAACTCTTCTTTCATTTTATCCTTCTATTTTTTCCTCTTGTAACTCTTCTTTCATTTTATCCTTCTATTTTTTTCCTCTTGTAACTCTTCCATTTTATCCTTCTATTTTTTTCCTATACATTTTCTTGTTTTGTACTTCGTCCTTTATTATATTCGTAATTTTTCTTTTGCACTAGTCACAATTCGTCTTTTTTTCTACTCTGTTATTTTTCGTATTATTATTACTATTCGTCTTTATTCATACCCATTCTACTTTGCTTTCTTCTTTTTCTTCTTCTGTTTCTTCTTTCCTCAAAGGACCATTAAAGGTGAATTCTTTCAAGGCAAACATAATAGCAGAAACCTTACCAAATTCCATAAGGTTTCCCTAAAGCGCACCGAAAAAAACAAAAAAACTTAAACGTATAATCTTAAGTTGGGTCCATTCAGTTTGCTCGTGTTTACTGAAATAAAAGACTATTTCATACCAAAACATCAGAGACCGATTGACACCTAGACATGAACGCACATATAAAATGCCATTTCAAATTACATGCGAGAAAATCACCTCTATTACTTAAAACAAAGGATGGCGGCCAATGATATTTTAAACTCACGCGTGACAGGCTGACCGATTAATCAAAGTTTTCACTTAATCGTTAAAAAATTAAACTAACATTTAAAATACATTCTTAATTTGCATCATAAAATAGACAGCGCCAGACAATAGAAGACATAGAATATTTAGGTATTAATCTAAAAAAAAAAATAAATAAAAAAATAGAGTTACTTCCCTTGGAGCGAAGAAGGTTAGCTATGACAATTTGAGGGGTATATAAAATACGTCTGGCGACACAGATTTTACTCATTGCACGTTCAACGGCTTCTACATTATCATTTGAGTTGTATGATGGTAAATAAATGTGTTAATCGTTATACTTCGTCTATTGATCATTTTTGAGAAGTTATTAAACCAGTAACACATATCAAAGCGGAAAAGAGATTAACATTTCAAAATCATCCGAGGTTTACTCGATTCCACGCCTCTCTTTACTCAGGATCGGTGTGGATTGAAGAGCAGAAAACTAGTGTAAGATTCTATGTTCACATTTATACACGTGGGTCCTTAATTTGCCGATAGACTCTTCATTCACTGCCCTCTCAGCTAGTCCTTTCCAATGCCTTAGTGTAGGCTTTAGCACGCACACTAAACCGCTTGAACCATTATTTATTTAACAGTTCATTAATAGCAATAATTGTTACAGAGCGCTTATGAGCGCGTGTGAAAATAGCAGCAGAGCTGAAAGATATATGACCGGCGAAGAGATTAGTAGCAACAGCAGTAACCGAAAAAGCGCATATGCAAATTAAGAAGTGTGTGCAGGCTTGCTTAATAAGAAAATAAAAACAAGTACAGCATGTGATCGGGGAGAAGAAAAGTCGAAAAGATGAATGTGTCAAGTCAAAAACGATAAATAACTGGTTAACGGCCGACGTGTATTCGGGGGAAAAGAAAAATAAGAACCGTGTAAGACAGACATGTGGGCCCCATAGTGGCAACGAGAGATTTTTAAGCTGGTGTCTAGACGTCAGGGTTTTGTTAATCTTATGAGAGACGAAATGAACAGTTAGAAAAAAAAAACAAGAAGCAGACATTGTTTCGAAGGTAATGGTAATAAACGCTGTTTGCAAAAAACAAACAAACAAACAAACAAAAACAACAACGAAAAACAACAACAAAAAACAACAAAAAAACAAAAACAAAAAAAAAAAAACAACAAAAAAACGAGTCGGATTTATTTAATTTTGTTTGTTTGCTCTTTTTCAACGGTACCAGACGGCGTGGAGGCTTGAGAGCGGTTTGAACTATAACGAACACGGCTCGAGCGTAACAGCCACGTTACATAACGAATAAAGATCATGAAGGTTAAATGTTACAATAAGGTTACCTCTTAATGGACATGCCTAAGAGTTGAATAAGACACACAACGCGATAGGAGTGGAAGGTGTAGTAGAATGGAAAAAGACTGGTTGCTAGGTCACTTGTGGTTTATCCACAGCCAAGGAGACTACGGGATACGTGAAAGTGAACATATACATCCTAAACAAATTTCGTTTTGCTATATCAGCTTTATGACAAACTCGTATGAAATATACCTATTTTACACATTCAGAGAGTGTGACACATTGAAGTTTTACGGTGGCGAGCGAGTAGTATTAATCAGGTAACGTTGCAATTTACACAGCTAACGATGAGGAATTTAGAATATACTGATTTAGAAAGGTAAGTAAATACAAATTAAATATTTGGAGTAAATGGGAAATGGCAAAAACAATAGCAACCAATAAGAAAAAATGGTCCGATTACGAACATCAAAAAATGATGGAATTGTCTGATTAGAGATCAATTTTAAAGATCTGAGAAACAGTTGGTTATATAGATACCAAACAAATTGAGAGAGACATAACTTGAAAGAGTCGTTCGCTTGGCGACCGTTTCGTTTTGGCGAGATGTTTTTGTTCTTGGGAAGCGAGAGTGCACAATGCACGTTGAAGATGTAAAGATTAGCGAGGAGAACTTATCGTTGTGTCTCGGCGGCTACGGATTATTAAAAATTGAAATGAAGCTGGAACAAATGAATCCGTCTATGCTGATTCGCATGCAATCCGATATCAGAAATATGATTATTACAGCGCCTCCAAGTCGAGTGCCACTACGAACGAAGCAAAGTAACAGAAGGTATGCTCATTTATATATCCCTTTGTCGTCAAGGTAAGTTTTGTGGATTGAAATAGCAGTCCGTATTAAGAAATGTCACATATGTGTACTTTTATGTGTTGAAAGAATTGTTACTTATCCTTTTATTGTAACTGTTTATTGTAGATGTTTACACTAACACACACACACACACATTGATAACGAGTGTATAGCATGTCATTATTTACTCTCCCAATAAATACATTATATAATAAATACATGCATAAAAAAACACATTAATGCAGTATGTACACATTATACAACAATATAATAAATACCAGTCCTGGATATGACCTAAAATTATATCTAGTGTTGAGACCCAAGCTTGCGGGCTTTGGGGAGTGTGGAGCCATCCTTTAATTGCCATTGCTTCCAGGTCCACTCTGACTCAGAGTGGTAGTAGCTGTTAGGGTCCCAACTATGGGCTAAATAGAAACCGACTTGAAAAGAACAAATATATTCTATTAAAAACATTTTCAATCTTTGGATTCAGCATTAATCTGAAAAGGGTTGATATGCCGTAAAACAAAAACAACCAACCATATATTAAATACATGTATAAAAAAACACATTAATGCAGTATATACACAGTATACAACACGAATGTTCGAAGTGTAGTAATAAAAATGCTATAATCAGAGTAATGCACATGGCTTTAATCATGTTCAGAAATGTCCTCGTAAGATCAACAACATTAAGTGACGAATTAAATGCGTAAATATTTAACTATATCAGGCGCTCTTTATAATAAAAAAAACGGCCGCAGTGGCCTTCCAAGACGAGAACCATATTTCCAATCTGTATCAGTCGTGGGCCGTCCGTTGCGATCTGTGTCAACTGGATTTTAGGCGGCCATAACAGATCGATTGCAGAGTTCCGTTACTAGAAATATTTCCTGCTTGATACAATCCGTTTTCATTTGCTTATATTTCAGTTTTCCGATCCAAGTCAAACCAAACGTTAATAAGACACCATCAGTTGTTATGTCATTTCTTGTTTTATAAAAATAAACCAGAGGTTACGCAAGCGCGACAATTATAATCTATTTATATATCTATAAAAGTGAACGTATCTGTGTATCTGTGTGTCTGTATGTGTACATTTCCCTACACAATAACATTGTCAATTTTAAGTCTACAGACTCGAAATTTGATATACAGGGTGCTGAGATTTATGAAAATCTTCATAATCCGTTTTTGCCCAGAAATTTGGCCGTTAAGGAGTCAAAGTTTAACGATTTGATCTTTGAGAACTCTACCAAACTCCTCCGTCAATTTTGGGTCTAAACACTTGAAATCTTAGATATAGGTTCATTGGACATGGATCTAATTTAATAACTTGAGCCCAAACAATAAATGTTAAGGGGTCATAATAGGGGTCAAAGTTTATAATTGACCGCTTTTTTTTTTGCTCAACATACACCTCCAAACACCCGGGCAACGCCGGGCTGAAATGCTAGTAACGAGAGAAGGTGGAAAAGAGAATCTATGCTTTCATAATAACCGTGGACGATGCCTTATTCCACTTACTTGCTAGTCTCTATCATATTGTTATTAAAATGGCAGGTGCTTGGATGTGTCGCAAACAATGTAAAACATTCACCGCAAAAACTCGTCTAGCTACAACCACTGTCAATAGTTTCCCTTTATCTCAAATTCTGCTCGATCACCATTACCCATCATCCGGGGTTGTCCTACTGTTCACCTGACGATCATTAAACTCTTATTCTAAAACGCCATCTGGATTTTAATAAATGGTGACCTTTAAAAAAAAAAGCAGTGTTTCATTTTTATTTTCCGAATTACTGTGTCAACCTTACTAAAATCATTTCGAAAGTTATGACTGCATCTATTTTCCTTTATTCCTGTAATTAAACAATACAATAGACTGAGACTTTCACGTCTTGCTTAGGCAACTAATCCAGGAGAATGAAAATTCTGAAATAACTATGGTTTTTCTCTGCCTTATTTGTTTCCAATGAGATTACGCTACCTTTGCCTCTGTAGACTTCTCGAACAGGCCATCTTATATAAAACATTGTCTTTCGACATTAGAAGCAAACCTGTTTAGTCACTATCTCACGGTTTAATACACTAAGAAACAGTCTTGCACATTAATAATATATTTAGTAATGCACTTTCTGTCAAGTTTAGTTTGAGCTTAAAATGATAACTTCTTGACTGTAGAAGCCAGCAAATGTCTCGCCCCCCTCAAATAAAACAAAGAGAAACTTGGCAAAGAGTTTCACTAAAAATTTGAATCTGTTCCCAATGATAGAGACAACTTTACCAACAAGAGTATTGTTCTTAGCGGAAGTAGAATAACGATTGTTTTTACTTTTCTTTACCCATAACAACACATATTCGCAACTGGTGCGTAAGAGAGTTCTATGATCTGGGCCATATTTATAAGAAGCAATCTGGGTGTGGAGTTGTGTAGCAAAATGTTTATTCTCATTACATTTTAATTTTTGCATCTAGGTTCGATCATGTAAACAGGCAACAAAGAGGGAATTCCAAATACAAGTGGCCCGAGCAAAAAAACTTATTAGATGGTAAAATCCCCTGAAGTCTAGAGAACCTCAACATTGAATGAGAGAGATTTATCAGCCAGTCAAATGATTCTGAGGTAGTGATAAAATACAGCAAGTCTGTTGGATCACATTCTGTTGAAATATGTTCAAATATTCACAGCAATACAGATCTGTAGTGATGCGATTGGGGTTAGAGATTAGGAGACAATGTGGGACGTTTCAGGTTAAAAATTAGGTTTTAAATACTTTCCAAGATTTTATGAATCACACCGTACTCTCTTGATAGTAAAAAATATAAACAAAAATATAGACCGTTTTAATTTCAACTCTGTAGATATCATGATCTATTCATTGAAACCGTTATTTGTCTACACTAAACACAAGTATCATTAAAAAAAAGAATATTTTCTAAAAATATAATATTTAATTTTAAACAAATATTCGCTTAATTATTTTAAGTCACCGGAAGATGTTGGGTACAACTCGAGAAATGCGGAGTTTTATTTTACGGCATATCAACCATTTTCGGGTTTTTTTAATGCCGAATCCAGTTATTTTGAAAAAAAAAACACTTAATAGAATATATATTTTTTTCAAGTCGGTTTCTATTTAACCCATAATTGTATCCCTAACAGGTACTACCACTCCGGGTCAAAGTGGACCTGGGAGCAATGGCAATTAAAGGGAGGCTCCACACTTCCCAAAGCCCGCAATCTGAGGCCTCACCATCGGATATAGTTTAAGGTCATATCCAAGACCTAAATGCGCGTTAGGTTGATGGCGAAACAACACTTTAATGATTGGTCTCCATTCGATTATCTAAGAGGGCGGCTCAAAAAGAATATATATACATTGGGCTTGAAACCGACCATGATGCAGTCAGCTAAAAAAAGCAGTCCCGAGTTATTGTGTCCCACAGACAGGAAGTTTTATGAAATCAACTTTGCTCTTGGAAGTTTATTTTAGTTTTAGGTAACGAGAGAGAGAGAGAGAGAGAGAGAGAGAGAGAGAGAGAGAGAGAGGGGTGGTGGTGGAGTATTTTAGTCGGGATTTTAACCTTTGTGTCTGGCAGAAATGTTTCAGTAAGAAGTGGAAGAAAGCCAGTATAAACTGCGCAGTCTTATGTGTTTGCGACGGAAAGTGCTCTCAGAACTGAACTCCTAAACTTAAAAAAAAAAAGTGTGAATTATTCCATACCGTGAACGGCTGTCTAACCTACATTTAACATTTTATGTGCCATTTACCATGATAATTAAATGTAGCATTGTCCCTTGACCGCGGAAGAATAATATTTGACTTTCCAAAGATTGATCTAATGAGAGAAAGCCATCATAATTATCTCTATCTGATGCTTTATTTTTGTATCAGTTATGTCATTTGCATGGTTGTGTTAATTTTATTAATTGCTATTTAATTGGCGTCGGCAGTTTACATGAATAGCCATGGAACACAAAGAAGGTCAGATAAGATTTCCGCGACGTAAATTAATCTAGGTTAGTCACCATGAATGTCAGAAATTGATTGTTGCGTTCCTTGTCGCTGTATCAACTGCAATTAGCGTAAATGTGCTAGTTTCTATTAACAGCAGGTCTTAAGGTTTGATTAACAGTTATCGAGCATGCCGTGATTAAACATATCCAATAAACATTCACTAAAAGTAAAAGAAGAAACATTTCGGAGTTGAGTTGAGTTTTTGGGTAATGGCGTCGAAGGACGCCAGAGAAAAAAAAAGTGATAATTTCACATTTAAATATTTTTATAGTATATTAGTCTAATTTTTCATATTGATGTTGTTCTGTACTAACCATATGCGTGTTTTGGGAGAAGAAAAACGCACAATATGTTAGTTTACATGAAATAACTAGAAATTTTAAACAAACTACAAATTGACCTAGTCCTACCTAATTAGGTTATCCGAACATATCGGTAAACATTGGCAAAGGGAAAAGAAAAAACAAACAAACTCAATCATATTCCGCAGAGCCAATAACAAAAACAATTTCTCCTGATAAAACAACCACATTAAACATCATGAATATTTGAAGATATAAAGAACTCACAAAAAAGAGCCCCCCACCCAAATGACCGGATTCAGCACTAAACAACAAGAAAATGGTTGATATGTCTTAAAAAAAAAACAAAGTGACAGAAAATCATTGACAAACACGTAGGAAGTTTCTAATCTGCCCCCCCCCAAAAAAAATGAACCTTAAATATTATAAAACAAAATGAAATCACTTGACTATTCGCCGAGGAAAAGCGGGAATATGTATAATGTTGATTTAAAATCTTTAGCAGATGTAAACTGTATTCTCACTCCCCGCTAAAACAAATCAACACACGCATACAAGCATATGCACATACACGGGCGAATGTGACTCCTTGAACGCAACATTTGACTGTAGTAACAAATTAGAAAAACAAAAAACACAAAAAACACACACAAACAAAAAAACTAATAACTAACTCTTTATGAATATCATTTCATATTTTTAATAAGAATAAACGATAACTTAAATAAGAATTATGAACCATGTATGATATGAGACTGTTTTAAATAATAACTTAACTATATACGAATGATTATGTCTGAAGTAGAGTATAATTTTTAAATAATAAAAAATAGATTAGTAACATTATTCTCACGTCGTAATTAAGTCTAAGTTGTAGTAGAATTTTACACACATACAAGTAGAACTCTTTATAACGATATTTATCCATCTTCCACGAAACGATGATGTGACACAAGGATCAAAAAGGTGAGTTTGAAAGGCTAGCGCCCTAAATGAACATAACTTTAGCATGCACAAAATATGTTGACATTCCCCAGTAGAGGTGCATCAGGCGATCAGCAATAAACTAACGTTTTATAAAAGATAGAAAGCAAACCCCGGGAAGGTAGCTCTAAAAATTCACAGAACAAACACCGTACGCCAACAGAGAAAACATCATCTCAACAATGACCAAGACTTGTTTGTACCAAGAGAGTTTGAGTTATTAATAATTAAGAGAAAAAATTCCAACTTTAACATGAATTAAACCGTTAATGTTGGAATTTAATGTTTGAAAGGGGAATAATCAGTATTCAGATAAATGAACTACTCAGTGATTCGTTACAATATAAATATAACTGGTTATACGTATATTTTAAATACAATAAAAAATATAAAATATTCGCAAAACACAAGTGACGATTATTTCTTACCGTAACGTAATGCAAAACTAGTTTGACATAAAGAGTATCCAGTATTCATTTCTAGTTTTAGATCGTATTAAAATGTACATATACGTGTTGAATAGAATTTTCAACGATCAGATTATACGGGAAACTACTGTGAAGTATTAAACAAATTTATTTCTGATTTTGCATGATTATATATATATATATATATATATATGCATATATTTAGAGTACGTTTACTGTTGCTTGCATTAATCTTTCGTAGATTGCTTGCCATTATTATTTAGGCAGCATTTTTCATTTAAACACACATTGTTAAAGACAACAGAAAGTTTCTGTTTTGTAATACCTTTTAATTTCTTCAATTTTTGTTGTATCTTGCGTATATTGAGGAAGCATTTTTTTAGGAAGCGTATGTTTAGGCAGACAAACTCTTTAAATGAAAAAAAAATACTGCTTAAGATACACAATTAAACATAGATGACCCAGTAGCGCAACAAGATACCACAAAAATTTTTTTTAAAAATAAAACAAGGTATTATAAAATAGAAGTTTCTAGTGTTTTTAACAATGCCTGTTTAAATATAATATATATATATATATAAGATTTAAGAATAATCTTAGTGACATAAAATAATACACCATGAAACAGCTTATAAAAGTTGAAACCAAAGACTTGGAATAAAAGATCTCACATATCAAATGAGTAACAGTATTTTAAAATTCTTGTAATAACCATCTTCTTTCATGTGACGTAAATTTCGTTCGTCAATGATATTCAAAACATCCTCACGACTACCTTCTGCGAATACTGAACATGTGCGACTGCTAAATTCCTATAGTTATTTCTCAGCCCATCGTTCATTTTTACTCTCACTCGAAGATGGATTTACACGGAGTCGAAAACGTTTGTGACATATATAGAAATTATATGAACTCTCTTTATTTTCACACAAAAATGAGGAAAATCGAAAAATTAAAGGTATGTATAATTGAACAGAAACTCGCTGTTATTTTTAACATTGTTTGTTTCAATGACAGAATGCTGCTAAAATGCACAATATATCTTCATAAGATTTGTGTGAAAGAATTCCAGCAGGGTTCTCAATTATAACGACATCGGAACTGTTGGTTTAAAATCTAACAAAGGGGAACAGAACAAGACGTAATGTAAATATCATTCGTCACGAAAGTCCAAAGAATATAGGCTATGTAAAAATGACTCTTGTTTCGTAGTTACTGAGGTATAGGTATTTGTTTTGTTCTTGCCCAGTTCTAGCGGGGTGTCCGTCTTCCAGACTTTGCTTCTCTCTTTGAGAAGTGGTTATTTCATTTCTACTCGCCTTAAGCGCCCCAACCAAGGAATGCCCACAAAGCCACCAAGGTATTTTGCAGGTCAGGGGACTTTTCCTATTGAATGCAGGTTCTTCAAATCTCACTTTCCGAACCTTGTGTCTGACCTTACCGCTGTAGAAGGGAAATAAATAATAATAGGCAATTGCTCTCTCAAGACGTGAGAGTTTTGACTCCCCTTTTATGCCATGTTTGGCTTAGGGAGATAAGCGGTAGCGACATACAATTTATAAATGGAGGATTGATAAATGTAATCAACAACTTCACCTGGATTTGAACTCGACATGCTAATTTCGTAGTTCTTTTCTATTTGTTTATTTTGTAGAAGTGGTTGTTTCATTTAGCTACATATTCGGAACCGATTAGATAGGAATATATATATATATATATATATATATATATATCTTTCATAATTATTGTATGTTCTCTTTTACTATCTGCTAAGCCGGGTTGTTGCAGACATGTCTTCATTTATTCATAAGGTGACGTTCTGTAACACCAAATTGGATGTATTTATCTCAATCACTTAATTTCCTCCTTAAATGGATAGCTTTCATAAATAACTTAACATTTAACGGCTCGAATAAAATAAATCTTTACACAATCTTTTAAATTACATGCCCCAATACAGTTCCAAACAAGCCCCGGCAGGAAATCACTAAACCCCCGTAACTCCGACTTGTCAATTAAATCAGCCGGTGTCTCCGAAACCTAAATGCAATATCGACAATTTTGGAAACATTACTGTAATTAAAACATGATAATTCGATATAACTCAGGAAGCTTTATGTGGGTGACGATGGGTAAGTGATTAACGACACAGACTGAAAACCTAGGTGCGCCAAGTTCGAATCCAGTTCGTTCCACAAAACACTTTGGTCAAAAACAAAGTGTAGTATCTGTCCTGATATTACACATCACCTTTTTTCTATCCCGAGTGCGCCTTTGTAGTTTCTCCACATTAAAACCCGACCTTGTGACTTACTCTGCACTCGAGGGGAGGCAAGTATAGTTACACACAATTGACCTTGTGTATAACCTAATGGAAAAACAGGTTAATAACTTTATTTTTTACTTTTCAGGCAAACAGCTTTATTTAAAGGGATAAACATAAATGGCCTATATATATATATATATATATATATATATATATGTGTTGTTTTTGATTTTGCGATACGTTTTGAATGAATTCAATTATTTACGAAAGTGCATTTGTACCTAAATACGAGTTGGGGATAGTTTTGCCTTTAACCAACTTGGTACCCCTACATGGGGAGCAGCAAACATATTGTTTTTGTTTTATATATATATATATATGCAGGCGGCAAAAAGAAAGTCCGCACTTGTCATTTTTTAAAAACACTGCAAATTTAAGTTAAATTTAATGTAACTATTTAAACAAACTATACCTCATTTGATTGACCTTTTATTCTTCTATAATTTTACCTGTTCATATTTAACTTTTAATTGAAATATTCTAGTGTTCACGTCAATTAAAAAAATTAACTTCAGATTGAGGAGGCAAAAAGAAAGTCCGCACAATGGAAAATTGTTATTTAAATGTAACTTTAGGACATTGAAGTAACACAAATACAACAGGAACACAATGAACTAGTTAATATTTAGTAGCATAGCCATTCTGCAATTTGACAGTCTGCAATCTTTTGGGAATTCCTTGAATTAGACTGCAGCAATACTCCGGGGGAAAGGCATTCCACTTTTCTGTAATTTTTGTCCAAAGTTCATCCAAATTTAAAATTTTATCATAGGGTAGCTGTTGCTTGATGTAATGCCATACGTTTTCGATAGGATTGAGGTCTGGATATTGTGCAGGTCAATCCAAACACGGAATATCATGCTCTTCCAGGAACCTCTTGACATTGCCAGTTGTGTGAATGGGAGCATTATCCTGCATGAAGATGCGATTATCATCGAAATTCCGACCAAATTAGAGTAGAAAATGCTAAGTAAACATATTAATGTACTTGGTCGAATTAATTCGACCTTGCAAGCGTATTACAGGCCCTGGTCCGTTGATATTAATAATCCCCCACACCAAAACAAACCCCACCACCTTGCAGCCTTGAAACTGAGCACCTTAGATTAAATTCTTCGTCTTTCCTACGACTGACGTACTGTCTACTATTACTGCCTAGCCCACTGAACTTGCTTTCGTCGCTAAAAAGCACTTTTGACAAATTGAAGAATCATGATCTTCATTGCGTCTAACGTAGTCCAGAATACTTTCTGTTCTTTACAGAAATCATTGGCTTGCGTCTTGCAACATATCCTCGCAAATTAAATTCCTTTAACCTGTTCTTGACAGTAGAAAGAGAGCACTTTTTAACAAGATTGAACTGTTGTTGGATTTTGGTAGCTGTTTCAAACCTGTTTCTTATTCTGAGGATCTTGATAGCATTGTCTTTCCTGTTAGAAGTAACTCTAGTACGACCATATTTAGGGGCATCAGAAACACTGCCGTTGTGTTGGTGCTTTTGCACAGTTTTTCGTACCGTTTTATCATCACGTTTCGATCTGCGGCTGATTTCTCGATTGGATAAACTAAAAAGGTGGAGGTAAATGAGCTCCTGACGATCACTAAGAGAAAGTCCTGGTATATGGACTAAATGTTAGGTTGTATAACCTGGAACAACAACGTTTACGATTAAAGATGCTTTGTTGCCTGTTGGTAGATATTTTAAACTGATTTAGGGGCGATAATTTAAGCTGGTTTTACGAGAATTTGTTGCTGCGGACTTTCTTTTCGCCTCCTCAATTTAAAGTTATTTTTTTTTAAATCAACGTGAACACTAGAATATTTCAATTAACAGTAAAATATCAACAGGTAAAATTATAGAGGAATAAAATGCGAATCAAATGAGGTATATGATGTTTAAACAGTTACATTAACTTTAGCTTAAATTTGCAGTTTTTGAAAAAAATACAAGAGCGGATTTTCTTTTTGCCGGCACTATATATATATATATATATATATATATATATATATATATATATATATATATATATATATATATACCCCCAAAGAATGTTTCACACTCCCATATTTTTAATGTCATCAAAATCGGTTAAAACGGCCATTTTTAATCAAATAAATTCATTGCCTGCTCTAGTCGGGGACCAATCGCGGTGGTTCACATGCCTCTCGCAGTGACTTAGTCCAAGATACGTTGTAATCTACATTGCACTGTTGAGAACCTACTGTTGATTTTATAAAATTAGTTTTATATATAATGACTTAAATTAAAGTTTAAATGCAAAAGTCAAGTATTATGGTTCAATTATGTGCTAAACAGAAACAATCATTTCGAATGCACTACTGTCATATAAAATCCTACTAGTGATTTTATATGCATGGCCTTATTGTTTGTGCGATTATAATTGTTTGAAATTAAATTGAAAAAATCCAGCATCATGGTTCAATTTTGCTTTAAACAGAAACATTCATTTCGAACGTGCCACTGGTGTATCAAAGAAACCTATTGTTGATTTAATATGTCGGACCTTTTAGCTTGTGTGATTATAAAACATCTCAAATGCACTAGTAATGTTGGGCTGTGTAAGACGTTAACTTTCGTCAAAATCGCCAGTTCCTTCTTTCATCGGTTTATTTAGATTATCGACACTTATCGAAAACATTTCGCTACAAAACTTATCTAAGAATAGTGCCAGGCACATAAGGTACCTTCGTATGAAATTTCATAAAAATCGGCCCAGTCGTTTTCGAGTCCATAGGTGACGATCTATCACACAGAGAAACAATGTTCTTCCTCTCTCTCTCTCTATATATATATATATATATACACACACACACACACACACACACACACACACACACACACACACACACACATTAGGCTGACTGGAAAGTTCTTGCGAAATTTTTAATTTGGATTTCAAATGATTTATTTTAAAATAAGTTCTCGTTATGATACCTTTAATTTTCCTTTTTATATCATTTTAAAGAACGTTTTTTTTTCACTTTATTTAATCGCTTGTTTCGAAACAATCATGTATTCTTTTCAGAACGTTGAATGCAAGATGGAAAAAAAGACAAATTCGCACACTTTTCTTATTTCAATTCAAGCTATGCTGAAATTCTGCTTAAACACTTCGGAATATCAACGAAGTGTTTGGCACAGGAACCACTACTGAACGCAGAGCAAAATGATGGTTTAAGAAATTTTGTGGCAGCGACGCGAATCTTTAAGATGATGCGCCGTGGCCAGCCATCAGATGTCGAAAACGATCAATTAAGAGCCTAGGTCAAAGCCAACGACTCCGTGGTTAGACATGTAGTCACCGGTACGTTACTATGTAAACATGTAAAAGGTATTTCAGAAAGTGACAATTTTAAATAAGCAGAAAAACAATGTGAACAGAACGTTTTCTTTAAATAATAAATACTTATTATTTATTTTAAATAATACAGTCTTTTTTGTATAATAAAAAATATAAACAGAACATGCTATATTTTGAAACAATGCAAACCTTATTAAATTTTAATTTTATACAACAGAATCAGAATTGTATTTATGATTTTGAAAGAAACGTTGTTCAAACGTTTTTCAATATATATACCTAAACGAAGATACAAATTAGACAAAACAGTTTATTTTGCGTCGTGAGATGTTTGCGTTTCCAAAAAAAGCAAAACATTTATTATTAGTTATAATTGTTTAAAGTACGCACAGACTTTAATTTGCTTTCTGACCTATTTGCGTTAAAAAATGAAAACAGAACATTAGGACAGACGTTTAGTAAATTGAGTCCCTCCTCCTCCAAATCCCACAATTAACATGTTTTCCTTTTTTTCACATTAATCTCCTCGATAACAAATGTAACTTTCACATTAAAAAAAAAAAAAACTGAAAAAAAAAAAAAATGAAAAACAAAAAAAAAAATGAAAAACAAAAATAAAAATGACTTTTGTCGTCGGGGATCAGTTTTCAATTATAACGTTCTACTAAATTGAACACGTACTTTGTGACCATCACCGACAAAAATATTTTAATATTTTTCTCGGTAATTATCATAAAGTAGTGCTCAATTTAGTAGAACGTTATAATTGAAAACTGATCCCTGGCAATAAGCCATAAAAAAATAAAAAAAATAAAAAAACTTTAAGTTTGTAATCGATAAGATAAGACAAAAGGAAAACAAGTGTAAATTGTGGAATTAAAAGGAAGAGGGGTCAATTTCTTGAACGTCCGCCAATATTAGTTATAAGTGTTAAAGATACACGCAAACATTTTTCAATATATATATATGTCCTTTTCTCTTTCCTACAACCTCTTTCTCACAGAAGAAATGTTGTGAGTTTGTCTCTGCTTTATCGTAATTTTCATGGCAAGTGCTCAGCTTAGCTCCAATATATGGTCCCCCCCCCACCAAACTTTCACAAGAAACACCCGTCTAGCAGAAATCACTATCAATAACTCCCCCTCTCTTTATCTGTACCTAAACGTAGATTCTATGAACAAAGCTTCTTTCTTAGAAATGCACGCCCATGGAATTGTCTTCCCTTTTCCTGCTTTCCAGTTGATTAGAATATGGTTGTCTTCAAGTCTAACGTAAACAAGTTTTTGATGAGCCGTTCCATATAAGTTAACAAATTTACCAAATTTCCATTACTAACGATTACTATATTGTCCAATTTCTACTGTACACTCTTTAACCCTTATCTTCGAGTGGCCTCAGGGCCTTGATAAGTTGTAATGCCTATGTAATATATATATATATATATATATATATATATATATATATATATATATATATATACGAAAAAGAAAAGAGAATTGGGGAAAATATAGCAAAAAATATCATTTTGCTTGGTAACGTGTTTGCGTTTAAAAATGAAAAGAAAACATTTCATTTTAGTTATAAGCGTTTAAAGTACACGTAAACCTCGATTTTGAGTAAAGCAGCCATTATTCCTTTGGCCATAATCAGTATGTAAGCGTAGTTTAAGAGGCGTATATATCTTGATTCAATATTATTCTTTATAAAACGCAAATAGTTAAACAGAAATAACATCTTTTTAAAATTAATTTCCCAATAGTATTTATTTTCAAACACGTGTGCTCATGCACTTATATAATCACTACGCTATATTTTTAAATAGTATTTTCAAAATAAAGTATAGCTATATCCTTTTATTTTTTAATTAAATTGTTAGGTGTAAGTATGGAAGAGACCTTGCCCTTCCAACGTAAATAATGGCTTGCTAAATAGTAAGGTTATTAATTTTATCACGGTATAATAAGTACCTAAGTACCCCGAATATTTAATTCGCTATTAATCATAATTACCCAATTAGTTCTTGACGTAATAATACAATTTAATCGATTCGATATAACTGTCGATGGCGCTAAAAATCGATTTCTCCTGTCATGAATAAAAATTGTAAGAAGTTTTACAGAGTTACAAATTATAAAAGTATGTAATTGTTTTGTCCATGATATAAAAAAATTCTGTATATTTGTATAAATAAGTAACAGTTGTTTTGTATTTAAAGCCAATTGGATTAATTTATTTTTAACGATTGCGTCGTTAAGAGAGAGAGAGAGAGAGAGAGAGAGAGAGAGAGATAGAGCAGTCATATTTGTAAAGGTTGACCGGGTTCGTTCAGGTTATAAGATTGCAAACCGGAATAATCTGTTCGTCAGGTCTCAGACAATTAGGAATGGGCTATTTTTTGGAAGGATAAATTGTTATTTTAGAAATGTGGAAAACAAAGTTAATGGTAAGTATTTGGGTTTATGATCCAATTAAGAATGATGTCAGGTCAATATAGTAATAATGTGGATACCTCTTCCCGCTAATGAGTGGGAGTGGTGAAAGGACTTTAGAATTAAAGGGAAAATACGAACTACTTCCTCTACAGATAAGGTGATCGCGATGATATTCTCCTAAGAAGTAAAGTAGGATTTTAGTTTAACGAATACATGTGTCTCTGAAGGCGTTGTAAAGTTACATAAGATTTATAATAGCTTGGACGTTAAAAAAATGTATGTGGCATCTGTTGTTGCAAACATACAGTAATTTGGTCTAGAAGGGAATTTTTCCAAGCAAAATTTATATAGAGAAGACAACTTTATTATCTGATATGTAAATCGTTTCAACATTAGCATAACTACTCTAGTTAAAAAATTCTCAAATGAATAGCTTACTGATACATGAATACAAATAAATGTAAATAACGTACTAAAAATAAATATATTCAATCAAATGTACCCAGCGTTGCTCGGTATTTAACATAACGTTACATTTCTAAAAAAAATATATATCAAGTAAAAACACGAAAATTAACTGAGACATGTGTCTGCAAATGTTATTCTTTTTTTAAACAGTTCACTTCTTGGAAGTAAAAATAAGAGAGCTGAGATCGGAAGAAAAACCTACAGAGAGTCAAATACGATAACCATTAGGACAGTTTGCTACGATGTTAATAAGTGTTTTCAAACATACTATTTCTTAAAATGAGGAAGCTGTCATGTGAATGATTTACGTATGCGCAGTCGTAAAACATATGACAAGCAAAAATCCTATGATCCTCATATACCAATTTTTAAGTGTTTAGACTTAAGCAGTCTTTTTCCGGATGAAAACCAATTAAAAAGTTTTCCACATGTCTGAAGATTCTATATATCAAATTTCAAGTTTGTAAATAACAAATTCGTTGAATATATAGGTCAAGAAGTGTCTTCAAACATTCCCACTAATATATATATATATATATATATATATATATATATATATATATATATATATATATATATATATACACATGTACATTATTTTAGTCAAAGCAGATAATCTTCAACAAGAGACATGACTAACGGATTAATTGCAACTTTCTTATCTGATATATAAAGTCGGTGAAATATGACTATAACTGAACAAAATATTATTCCTCGGATCATAAATAGCTTTCAGATACTAGTAGACAAATAAAACGCATCTTCATAACTACATATAAATAAGACGTAGACGATTAGTTCTATCTATACACTAATTGTTTCTCATCCAAGGGAGATAATCATCAACAAGGGAGGCAACTAACCACATGATTTATTGAAACTTCATTATCTGATATGTAAAGTCGGTGAACAATTAACTTAGCTCTTTAACTAAATCATCTTTCTCAAGATGTGAATGGCTTACAGACACACGAATATAAATGCGTGCAAATTCTGAACAGACATTTGGTATTTTAGTGAGAGGGAAATTAATTGTATCGATAATCAATGAGAACTAATTAAAACGAAAACGCGAAAGTGCAAAGGACAAATATTAGAAACACGGAACTACGATCTCAGTCCTTATAAACATTCAAGTGTCTGCTGACATCTGAAAACAACCATAGTCTGATAAACACAATAGCTGCAGAGAAATGTGCGAGGATATATAAGAATAATTTGTTGTTTAGTTATAGTGGAGAGTAGAAATTCAGTAAATGTTTTTTTATGTGAATGACCTTAGCAGACGATCTGGTGACCTTTCTCTCGAGCAATGGAAAGAATCGGTTTTAAATATATTTTTAAAAGTTTTTAAATTTAAGCGAACAGAAAGACGTCTTTGTAATTTTTGGTCTTTATTTCTATCTATATGTCCGTATTTTGGGAGATGTAATTACAAACAAAACAAAAAACATACATAATTTGACAGATAAATGGTACATATATCGAATGTGTGTGTGCGTGACAAACACACACATCCATACACATATATATTTATTCAGACACACATTCATACAAACACATATATACACATATACATAGATACACATACGTATACATGCACATACATACACATATACATAGATACACATACGTATACATACACATATTCCTACACACACACACATATATATATATATACACCCATACACATGTTAATACACGCATATATATATATATATACACATATGTTCCTACACACATATATATACGCACACATGCACATATGTTCCTACACACATATATATACACACACATATGCACATATGTTCCTACACACATATATATACACACATATGTTCCAACACACATATATATACACACATATGTTCCTACACACACACATATATATATATACACATATGTTCCTACACACATATATACACACATATACATACACATATTCCTACACACACATATATATATATACACATACACATGTTAATACACACACATATATATATATACACACATATATTCCTACACACACATATATACACACACATGCACATATGTTCCTACACACATATATATACACACATGCACATATATTCCTACACACATATACATATACACACGCATACACATATGTTCCTACACACATATATATACACATACATTATATATATATATAAACACACATACAAACATATGCATATAAACGCAAGCACTTTTAAGAAATAAATAGTTTAATACTTTTTCTGAGAGCTGCTTAATATGAAACATAAAATTACGGCTTATTAATAATCCAGGCAGCTGCTAGTGTTCCAGTCATTAGTGAAATGAGTTTTCAATTTTAAAGACCATAAGTCGCATTTATTAATATCTTAGTAAACACAGCAGATTTCTCGACACTATTCTCTCGTGTGTAGTTAGTGGGTTACCGTCCTATCAGTTGCATGAGTAAGGAAGAACTGAATGCGTACATGGAATAAGAATTAGAAATTATAATTTTGCACTATGGACATAAACAAATTCACAAATTCTTTCTAACATGGAAAGGGTCACCAGGCACTAATCAATGCTGTTCTGTCTCAACTGGCATGGTTCTGCCGAGGAAAGCATAACACTAAATCAGAGAGAGAGAGAGAGAGAGAGAGAGAGAGAGAGAGAGAGAGAGAGAGAGAGAGAGAGAGAGAGAGAGAGAGAGAGAGAGAGTACCTATTTATAATGCCTCCCGGTGGGAAAGAGTTAGATACCAGGGTCGATTTGTTAACGTGGAGAAAAGGATCAAAAATAGAAATTGTTTCAGTCGTGAAAGATTGGTTCTCTACTGAGAGAGAACAAGAAATTGAAGTGCAGCATCTGGAGAACATATTCTACACTTTGATCTAAATAAGAGAGTAAGTGTTACGTTGGACGTTACTATATCAAGTTATATATATTTACCTAGATTAGTAAGTATTACATTGGACGTTACTATATCAAGTTATATATATTTACCTATATTTCCCTAATTTCACCATACTTGCTTAAGTGGCCATCGTTTTGATCGTGAGGTGGGTTCTGTACTCCGTACTTCATCCTTATTCCAAACGGGAACAGGATATTATCGGAACATAATGTGCAGTTACTAAGGGTCGACTATTATTTAAAAAGAAAATGCATTAATGAATTCTGGTCATGTGATCTTTTTCAAGGGTGTACGACTAAATCATATTTTTAGTTTTATATTTTCTCATGTTTTATCCGGAATCAATCAAATGAAGACGATGTTCTTATTTATTAGATATTGCATTTTTTTCCTCATCTTCAATCACTTCATTTATATTCCCATGAGCGTGGCCCGTTCCAAGAAATCATAAAATAAATTATCCGGGGACTAATAAAAATTCCCAGAGACACATTAAAATCAATTACGTGGGTTCCAGATCTCACTAAATTAATAATAAAAAAAAAAAAACTATCACCACCATTGTACGTCCTCACATGCATATCTATCCACAAGCACACACACACATCTATCCACAAACACATACACATTGAATATATATATATATTACAGTGGTGCCAAAAAGAAAGTCCGCACTTGTCATTTTTTCAAAAACCGAAAATTTAAGCTAAATTGAATGTAACTGTTAAAACAGCCTATACATCATTTAATTAACCTTTTATTCCTCTATAATTCTACCTGTTCATATTTGACTTTTAATTGAAGTATCCTAGTGTTCATGTCAATTTTAAAAGAAATTAACGTCAAATCGAGGAGGCAAAAAGAAACTCTGCGGCAACAAATCAGCTAAAAATATCCACCTCTTACGCAACAAAGTATTTCTAATCGTAATTGTTGTTGTTCCGAGTTATACAACGTAACATTTAGTTCATATGCCTCGATTTTCTCTTAGTGATCGTTAGAAGCTTATTAATCGCCACCTTTCTGATTTATCCAATCGAGAAATCGGCTGCAGATTGAAATGTGATGAGAAAACTGTACGAAAGACTGTGCAAAAGCACCAAACCACCGGCAGTTTGTTATACCCCTAATATGAACAGGTAAAATCACAGGAATAAAAGGTGAATCAAATGAGACATGTATAGGTTATATTTATTATAGTAATAATAATGTCAGCCCCTTTTAAGAACTCGATTCTTATTGTTGAGCACTTTGAAGCTGAAATGAAAGTCGGTCATTTAAGCATGCGCAGATCATGATGTTATAATCATTAAATCATTATGGCTGGATGTTACGAAAGTTAATAGTAAATGTTTAAATGGCAGGGACATTTTTCACGGTTGACGTTGGCCGTGAGATGTGTTCCGTGTGTTCCTTGCTAATGGAGTCAGATATAACTTCGTGGCCGGGTTCGAATCTCCCGACTGTCACCTTGCACTGATGAATCCCGGAAGGATGAAACACTAATGTCTGTAGGTATTTTAATATACATATATATATATATATATATATATATATATATATTATATATATATATATATATATATATATATATATATTAAATTATATAAATTAAAATAAAAAATAGGGTGGAAAAGTAAGGTTAAGAGAAAAGATTTTAACATTTCTATTAATGATATATTTTTCCGCCCGTTCTAAAAGTTAGTTCTTATTTTAGTTCATCTCCTTGTCATGTTGTTAAAAGTTGTCCCTTAATGGTTGAAATAATTATTTATATTATTTTAAATGAAATGCTGATAAATTTATAATTGCCAGTTTATTAACGTTGGAAACATTTAAATAAAAAATCCTTTATCAGTCAAAGGGAGATAATCACTATTTATGGAATTATTTAAAATAAACTGTCGAAAGTTTTAGGCAGACATAAACATACATACATACATACATTTAAACAGACAAGTGATATTTATATTATATATTATAATTTTATGAGCACTTATAACATTTCAAAGTTTGCATCATTACGACCATAAGAAGATTGAAAGCACGATGAATTAAAGTCTGGCCAAGTTTAACATAAGCCCTCTTTTACTTTAACAGGACGTGCTTACTAGACCATTCTTTTCGACACGTTCTCAAGTAAGCCAAGCAACAAATCAAGTAAGCCATGCAACAAATAAACCCATGGGCCTCAAGAGATTTTTGGATTCTGTATCGAATTTTTAATCTTACTTATCTAGCCATACGAACAAGCGGCTGATCTCCAGGCGGATTGAACAGGCTTCCTCTGAAGGAGGAAGTATCATGGGAATATTAAATTGAGAAGAATGTGACAACGTTACATTTTTTACAATTCTTGCTGGGTGGACTCGATATCTTTCTACATATAGTCACTATTATCCCCAAATTATCACCCATCTAGTACTGACCAGGATCAATGTTGCTTAACTTTGGAATCTAACGAGAACCGATGTGCCAACGTGATTATGCCATATATCACACTGACGAAACTAGGTTTGTGCACCACCGTTCATGAGAAATGAAATCGGCAGCTGCTATTGACAATGCAAAACTCTACATAAAAAGAAATGGAACACTCTTCGGCAATTGACATTACTTATATGTACAGTTGAATGTCCCTTTGTTGTTTTGAAGGCACAGTAGATAGAAGCTACGGCTGTCGAAACAGTCGGGTTTCAATCGTCACTCAACTTTTTCTTCTTACTAGTCATATTACAAAGCTTTGATACAGCGAATCAGTCTCTGCCTGATTTATATATATATATATATATATATATGTGTGTGTGTGTGTGTGTGTGTGTGTGTGTGTGCAAAAGCACGAAGTTAGCTTTATCGGATTATAGGTTTCCGTGCAGCCAATATATCGTCTGATTAACGCAGATCGATAAGCTATATCCGGGCGCTTGGCTTGAATTCAACAGCAAGAAGGTTCCAAAACAGAAACGGACACGCTGAGTTACAACTGAACAGCTCACACGGGCGGACAGTGATGCAAAAAAAAAAAAAAAAAATACATAAAAAAAACGCCCGAGAAGGAAAGAAAGGAAAAAACGGCTAAAATACGCGGAATTTCGCGAGATTTGGAAGATGAAAAAAGAAACAAATGAACGCCCGAGGTTTTGAAGCAATTTTCCCCTTCAGTTGGGCATTGCCGAGTAAGAGACAAACCTGAAATACAGAAGAATAAATTGGACCCTAACTTATATTATCCTAATCAATATACACAATGTACTCTCACTGGTACATTACTAGACATATATCTTCATACTCTGTTTTTCTCCGTCTCATCCTCTCTCTAAATTTATACTTAATTATATATAAAAGGCACTTTGTGTGAATCTGTGAGTTCGTTCCTCTGGTCTCCGAAACGGCTGGACAATTTTTTTTTTAATTTCACACAAGTGTACTTCATGTGTATGAGAATGTTATTTAGATATATTTAATTTTGGAATGCCTCCAATATCGAAAATTTGTAATTGAAAAAAAAACATATGAAAAGAAGAAACAATCCGATTTTGATCTTGTACAGCTTAGCATGAAAAGCGCATTTGAGAAGTCTTATCACTGCACAAGCAGAAGGGCCTAGCATATAAAATTAACAGTAGCTTCTTCGATAATACAGGGGCGCATTTGAAATAAATGTATCTGTTTAGAACACAACTGAACAGTGATACTTGACTTTTGTACGTTGAACTTCCATTCAAGCCAAAAAATAATTTTACAAAATTAACTGTAAGTTTTCTACAGTGCAATGTAGACTACAATGCATTGTGGACAGAATCACTGCGAGTGGTGGTTCATGTGTAGCTTCCTCCCGGTGTACCGCAGTGAGTCCCCGACTAGCGCAGATAATCAATCCATTTGATTGAAAAATGGGCGATTTCACCAATTATGATCGCAACAAATGAAGCATGCATGGTCCCCCGTGAGTGAACGAGGCATTTAACCCCAAAAGGGCCCAGGGGACTTCAAATCCTGGTGAAAATGAACAAACTGTGCAGTTTTAGGCCTTAATATATGTACATTTGAGTTCTGCACATTGCAAAAAAAAAAAAAAAAAAAATTACTAGGTCCACCATTTGCCCACCCCTCCCCATTTAGCCCCCAAAGTCCCCAAGGCTTTTACATATTTTAATTCGAGTTCAGCAAAATTCAAAACTGCTAATAGTCATACACAGAAAATTTTGGACAAATAGGGTAAAATAGTCCCAAAAGTGGAGTGTTTTTATTAGCCCTAAAAGAGCGTCTGGGACACACTGAAGAGTTATCGCGAAGCATAGACAAACAAAATTATATAGAAATCAGTTAGTTAAAACATTTTCAGAAAGTTTTATAAAAATCCAAGGCATCAATTTTTTTTTAATATGCACAGAAGTGTCAATTTTAGCCATTTTAGCCCGAAAGTCACTCCTGGGTGGAGCAACCGGAGATTTCCCGGAAAACCCGTTTTGTTACCTTTTTTACTCATATCATGTTTTATGTTTGTGCAAAATTTCCAAAAAATCCAAAGCATAGTTATTGAGAAAAATGCGAACGGACGAACGGTCGAACGGACAAGAGTGAATTTACAGGTCCACACTCCTTTTGTCGGGGGCTATAAAAGTATTGGAAGTGTGGAACATTCGTTGATAATAATTCACTCGCGGGCAACGTTGAATCTCCCTACGAGTATCTATATAAAGTTAGACATGTGCATATGCAATATATGTCTGTACGTTTGTATTGGATTCAGTCTTAAACCGATAATTATGAATTTTGAACAATTCTGTCAGACATAAGTGGGGGCAACGTGAGGTATATTTAGTTTCACGTTTTTTTTTACACAGTGATCACCACTTATCAAGGCCCGGAAGCCACTCAGGGATAAGGGTTATTGCAAGTACATTACGTTAGGGTAGAGATTTGATGAAGTGTTTACTTAAGGGGGCGGTTCATTAGGAATTTGTTAACGCTGGACTTGAAGACATCCAAGTTGTAGTCCGGTGGGAAGCAGGCAGACGGAACAGAGTTCGACAGGCGTGCAGTTCTGAGAAAGAAGCTTTGTTCATGGAATCCACGTTTTGATTTAGGCACAGATATAGAGTGGGGGAAATTGTTCACGTAAAAAGAGGAAAAAAAAAGAATGTTAACAGAAACCCTTCGAGAAGATTTATATTCTGACTTCTGTGATATTTTATAATAGTTATGAATAAATATTTCCAAATATCACTTACTTTAGGTACTTACAGGGTTTTACGTAACAGGCTATAGGCATAATCTTCCATTTGAAAATTCAAATGTTTTAAATTTGTATTAAATTTGACACGTAGTAATAGATAAAAATACGTTAAGTTTCCCTGAATAGCAGTTTCTTCTAAAGAAACCTTAATCTTGAGCCTTAAAATATCCCAAATCATGTAATGGATTCGAATCAGAATTGGAACAATTTTAGTCATAAGGATAAGTAGCAGTATATGTTGAATGAAATCTTTTCGGCTTTATTTTACTTTAGTCAAGGTTCTCAAAAATTAAGGGGCCCTTTCCTAGGAGCTAATTCTTAATTTCTATATAGAATACATAGATTTTCCGATATATTTATTAAATCTCCTTTACTCCTCAAAGTTGAATTAATAATGTTAAGAACAATAATTTTCCTTCCCCCAGTTGACCATTTAAATGTGTTACAGTATATCTTTCTTGCAGTCTCTTGGACTTGCTGGATTTCCGGACAAGATTACAGCTAGCCTGGTGGAGTATCCAGACTAGTGTTTTACTATATGCAACCTCAATTCATGAAGGTTCCTAGCATAAGATACCTCACTTGATGAAGATTCACCATTTCAAGCATGAGCAACCGCAGGTAAACCATACCGAGGAGATATTATTTGGTCCACGACTACTTTGTAGTTTGGAATATTTAGTCAGAGTTTTATTACATTGGTGCAAAAATAATGTTTTTATATATAAAGTTGAACGTCAAACAACATTATTTTAGTACCAACCTAATATTTGTATTGAAAAGTATCCTTATGCCAAGTTGTCCTGAGAAAGCCATTTACAGAATGATCTTATACACTCTATCATAGTGTCTAGTAGACACTTAAGTTCCCTTAACAACCGAAGCACCAAAACTGAAGCTGGCCTGCTAAGACACTATATATACAAATTCAAAGGCCATATATTACCAAGTTCTCTCTGCTCGTACGAAATAAAATATTACAAACCGCTTTAGAACGTCTAAATTTTGAATCTAATATAAATAATGTGCTAAGCCAATATCTTATTTAGTTCAAACTTATATATATATATATATATATATATATATATATATATATGTATGTATATGTATATATATTATATAATATATATTATATAATATATATATATATTATATAATATATATAATATAATATATATATATATGTATATATATATTATATAATATATATTATATAATATATATATATGTATATATATTAAATAATATATATTATATAATATATATATATATATGTTTATATATTATATAATATATATATATATATATTATATAATATATATATATATATATATATATATTACACACACATATCTGCCTGTTCAAACATATTTAATTTAATTGTATCTTCTTCAAATCTTATATATCTACATATTCCCCGATTCTCTGTATATTTGTCTGACCATGCACACTGATGCATACACGCCCATAGCTTTAACAATATGCAACACAGATAATGGGATATGTTGCATTAATCCATTTTCACCCCTTTGATCAACGAGGCGTGATGCTGATGGGGGCGGTGTTGGGTGTGCTGTTGTTTGGAAGGGATGTGTCCGGTGGTAACAACTCTAGATGAGGACGGAGAAAAAAAAGGGGGCAGTGGCGAGTAGAGAAGAAGACGAGTTTAGTTGCAGAGGAAACAATGGCGGAGGGGGGGGGGTGAGAAAAAATGGATGAAAAATTTGCCGATGTGTAACTTGTGTTTCCATCGATCGACTATGAAACAGAGGCCGAATCTAATATTCTACTAAACTAGAGCACACCCTCATCAAAAATAACGCAAAACAAATATTCTTCCCCAGTTTTCGCTTTCGCTATATATCAAAATATATCACAAAAATATGTCTATCATTATAAAAAGGGGACTTCGCATTTGTGTATGTATGAGTGTATTTCCTACAGACTCAGAAACAGCTTGGCCGATTTTTTGGAGCAATTTCACACGATGGTACTGGATGTGTCTGGAAGTGTTCTTACGTAGGTTTTGTATCGGGTTGCGTCTGGTAAGTATAGAAAATCGATAATTGAAAAAAGAAAATCCGATTAAAGGAGGAAGTCCGATTTTGACACTTGTATACAACCCCGCAATCCAAGTGCATTTGAGAAGTTTAATCATCGCGCAAGCAGAACTGCCCATCTTATAATCAACTGTAGATTCTTTTATAAGACAGGGGCGTGTTGGAAATTAATAATTCTTTCAAAACACAATTGAACAATGCTACTTGTCTATTGTACCTTTACTTTTAATTCAACTGATTTCATAAAATCAACAGTTGGTTCTTTTATAAGACATAAGCGCGTTCGAAATGAATGTTTCTTTGTAAAGCACACTTAAACCATGATACTTGATGTTTGCATTTAAACATTATGTGAAGCCATTATTTACAAATAAAATCAACATTAGATTCTCTACAGTGCAAAGCAAACTAAAAAGTATTGTGGACTAAGTCATCGCTGGGAGGAATGTGAAGCCTACTCCCGGTACACCGTGATGGGTCACCAACTAGAGCAGGCAATCAATGGATTTGATTTTTAAATAGGCGATTTCGCCGATTTCGATGACTAAAGTATAGGAGGGTGGGAAATATGTTGATCCTTTTTCGATCCCGGACAACTTCGGATCTCCCTGTTAGTCAAAGCATAAAATTATTATTTTTGAAGAAAAAACACTACACATTGTTGAGTGCTTTAAAATACACACACACACACACACACATATATATATATATATATATATATATATATATATATATATATATATATTTCTTTCTTTCGGGTAGGAAGATATCCAAAAATTGAATTTCCACAATGGTCGTTGACAGTGCACATCGTAGCAAGATATGACTGTATTTACATAAAGAATTATGTATTCAACCAAATATCATTAAATGCAAAAGAGACACTTTGCTGTATTGCTCTTCTTTTTTTTTTTTAATTTTTTCGATAGTCCGTATGATTTTGTATCAGAATCAAAAATATTAATAAAAGTTCCATAATCGTTGCTGTAACGAGCGCTTTCGATATCTCCACGAATCATCATCAGGTGTTGAAGTAAAAGTGCGAAGGAGCGAAAATGAGAAATAAACATGACAACTAAAATGTACATTAACCGGCGATAAGTTAAAATGCATAGAGTCCATGAAAATTCGATCAAAAATTCAAATATTAAAATCAGCATGTTCGTGGACACCGTTAACAAAGTCCGTCCAATACGAACTACGCAAGACATTTTAGAACGTTACTGCTTTTCTCGAATGCAATATATATATATATATATATATATATATATATATATATATAAGGGTCGTTCCAAAAGCAAAACCTTCTATTTTTTTAAATCACTAAAATGTTGACGAACTACTAAATGGGAGTGGTACCATTAAAACGAGCGATCTCTTGTGCTCCGGAATTTAATTTTCCACATAGTCATCACAATTCTCAACGCAGTTTTGCCAGCCACTTTTGATGCCTATGTCGTAAAGTCTGAAGTAGTCTGTCACTCACACGTGTCACCACTCTGGAATCGCCTAGCCTAGCTTCTAAATATTGTTACATCAACTGCATCGGATTCGTAAATGTTCAATAGGCGGGGAAGGGGCTACTCTTTTTCTTTCGGATTCATTTACATCTTAGACTGCTGAGTGTTTAGCAATGAGATATACAATACTTTTGTCTTTCGGACAATTATGGAACATTCGAACAATCATGGCAAACGTTGTGTTGAATATACATATGAAAACGTTTTTTTTTTCTCAACTGGCTGTCAATTCAAGATTACTGACTGTCAATTAAAGATTACTGACTGTCAATTAAAGATTACTGACTGTCAATTAAAGATTACTGACTGTTAATTAAAGATTACTGACTGTTAATTAAAGATTACTGTCAATTAAAGATTACTGACTCTCAATTAAAGATTACTGACTGCCAATTAAAGATTACTGACTGTCAATTAAAGATTACTGACTGTCAATTAAAGATTCATATATTAAAAAGATTAGTTATATACTAACTGAACAAGTTGCGTATGTTTATGATCGTTGCGAACAGATTTTATCATTCAACAGCTAATAGCATAAAAGCATAAAAATATTTAACGTTAAATTCGTACTCTTAATTAAAAATAAATACATATGATAAACAACTAATCATATACGAATAATTGAACACAGTTTTTTTTATTTTATTTTTCAACGACTGGTAGACACAAGTAGGTAAACAAACGTACATTTCTAATAATAATAATAATAATAATAATAATGATAATAATAATAACTAGTAGGACCTATCGGAATTCTACAGCGGCATTTTTCATATGTAATATACTGTTAGTAGGCATTTTATGGACGTTCAACATGAATAGAAACCTCGCGATATTATTGTATCCCTTTTGTTCAAACTGTAAAATTACTTATCTGAGTAATCAGTTTAATATAGTGCCAGATTATATCTAATTATTACGGGTAATCTCCAATATTTTTATAGGAATCTGTCACATATTTCCATTATATGGATGCCCGGCACCAACGGATACCTCACAATATAATTATACCTTCTGTAGACAGAACAGGTATTACCCTTGGATGTTAGAAGAACAAGAAGGTATATTTTAGTTTCATGTATGGTCTTGAAGTGACATCATTTATTTTTCTTTTATTACATTGCGTCTTTGGTGATCGGGAGATCCTATTTATTAAAATAGAGGAAAGAAGGTGATAACTAGGGCTATGACAATAGAATATTTTTTACACTCTTTTGACTCAAGTATATATGCGGCACAGTAAGACACAGTCAATCAACCGAAAACCACATCCGTCTATATAAAAATATATGATATTAATGGATATATACTTAAGAGTCAAAACAATGAAAAGAATATGATGTTATCACAGCCCTCATATATTACGAACATTAAATTAGAATCTGTATATACTAATTTAATGTTTGTAGTCTGTTATCACTTTCCATCCTCACTTTTCATAAATAGAGTCTCCTTATCGATTAATTTATAATTTGGAAACAGTGACACACGTACGAATCTGCGTTAAAGATACTCGGGTATTAATATTTAGACTAGCAGAACCCGTGGAAATTCCATAGTAGCTGAAAATTTTTAAAACACAAATAAAATGAAAAAAAAAAAAAAAACAAACAAAAAAACGGCTGCTTAAAAAAAAATTTAGCAATTTTTTTTAACCCTTTAAAGCTAAAAACTGCTTTAATAAATACATTTCTTTCAATGAAAGGTCCACACACAACATTGTTTTGTTTGTGTCTTTTTTTTTGAATAAGTTTTTATATAAATTATAAAGGAACAGATATCAGTTCACTTACACATTTAAATTTTAAAAAAGAAATTATAATAAAAAAAAAAAAACTTAATGTCTCCTTTCAACGTGAACTTAAAAAAAAGTATGAAATAAAATAGTCAATTTGAAACCGCAAACAGACAGCTATGTTTTTTTTTTATTTTTGGAGAGGAAATAGTTTTATTGATTTTTTTTACGCATAAAGAGCTCCTATAAAGGGAGATAATTCGTTCTTATTATCGTTATTATTCGTAATTCGTTCTTCTTCTTCTTCTTCTTCTTCTTCTTATTATTATTATCGTTATTATTGTTTGCGATGATGTTTTTTTTGTGACACTGGACGTACGGTCAAGTAAATTCATTTCAGAAAATCTAATTTGCTCCAGGGAATCAAATTTGTTCACTGACGACAAGCATCAACTGAAAGCGATCTTACCAAAGGGAACAAGCGATGGTGGCTAATAATTGAAATACTATCCTACTTATGACACTATGTCAGTTTTTCTTGTTGCTATTTGTTGTCATAATACGAGAGTGGTTCCAAAAGTAAAGCCTCCTACTTTTTTTTAACTCAAAAGTAGATAGAGCTACGAAGATAACAGTGGTATCATTAAAACGAGCAACATTTTGTTATTCAGAATTTTTTTTTCTACATAGTCCTTACAAGTCTCAATGCATTTTTACCAGTAATGAACGATGGCTGTGCATGGGGGCATGGAGCGCGCATCGTCATACGAAGGTCGTTCCAGATAAAGCCTCATTTTCTAAACTTAAAAAAGTTGAGGAGCTACGAGGACAGGTGTGATACCATTAACACGAGAGTGTTCCACAATTTACTTTTCGACATAGTCACCATCATTCTCAATGCACTTTTGTCAAGAATTAAAAGACGTATTTCTGCTTCTAACGCACATCCATGAAAGGGGTCCGTTTCTTAGAGTCTCACACCGTCAATATCTGCAACAGAGATATTAAAATTTCAGATCATGAATGCATAGGTTCAGTCATCATAACACTGCAACCCCCTCTAATCAGTTCCGGACGAATATAAAATAGAGACCATTACTCTTCGAACCTCCTCGTACTCTTCAACGCGTTTTATTCATCCATCGATCGAACCATTCATGAAAGCATTTCCAGATATTCCTATTCATTCTCTTAGTCGATTGAAAATTCAGAAGAAAAATAAAACACGGTTTTAGATTTGCTCGTGTAAACCTGGAACTTGGTAGACGGCATCCTCAAGTTCGACTCTTTTTCACTGTGCTTTGTTTTAATAAGTTTCTTTGCGCTCGAATCCGTTCGTTCGTTGTTTTGGCAATGTTGGGTTTACTTTTCCCGCCCATTTTTTCTGTTTTCCATGTTCTAACGGGCGTTGTCCATCATTCCACGCTTCCCTTCTATAGACATGTCCAAATTAACAATATTTGTCCATTTAGTTATCGATTGGACTATCGCGCTATTCATCGATTTTTGCTTTCTTTCCTAACATTTCCCTATCTCTTAATCAATAACTCCAAATATATATCTGTGTGCATAATCAGTAGAGACCTACGCTTTATATATATATATATATATATATATATATATATATATATATATATATATATATACGATTTTACTACGCATTTTTAATGGTATGTGTTCTGTCACACTGATGGCGTTATAGCGTCTCTGCTATTAATTAAATATAATTTCTATCTATATCTGCGGTCTTTCGAGATCACTGGAAATGTAATACGCTTCGCTATAGAATACCAAACTGTATCGCTCCTAAGTTGAGGGTATAAAAGTAGTTATTCAACACTTAATATACGAGCGAACAGATTACAAAAAAGTTAATGTGAAAAAGTAATATGTTCAATTACGTAATGTAAGAGCAGTGTAAGGTCAATGTATGTTAAACATAAAAGAGAATGTAGATAAGAAAACAGAATAGATACATTCCAAGATCCAAATATTTCTTTTTAAAGCCAAACAGCTTATCTAGCATGTAAATATTTTGGGAGATTTTTTACAGATCGGTTTAGGTATGTAGAAACAAACGTTTATTATTATGTCAATACCGACTTTTTTCGTGCATAAACTCTCATGAAAAACTAGAAATTCTTTGCTTTGATATAAAAAAAATGTTTGATTATAAGCAGAAAAAATGTTCATGAATCTACTGAAATTTTAAAACGTTGGAGGAGCTGCTTTGCATGAAAAATAAATATGCAGATCTTATAATACTATTCTTATATATATATATATATATATATTATTTTTAAAATATAATTATCCACTAACACGTGTTTCGTCGTCTACGACTCATCAGTGGCTGTATCTAGCGAGAAATGGTAAGAAGCCTAAATCTTTACCCCTCGTTCACCTCGCTGACTGTTCGGATATATCGCGATTTACGTAGATGTTTTTTTTTTTTTTTTTTTTTCGTTACGTCTTGAATGAATTCAATTACTTAAGTATATATGCATATATATATATATATATATATATATATTCTAGAAAAGCAGTTTTGCATCGTTTTATATCAGCTTTTGAAAAAAAAATATTAAACTTGTTGTGTAAAATCCATACACGAATTTTGATTCAACTTAAAACATGATTTTTATTATAGAAATAAGCTTGAAATTAAGGCTTCAGTTTAAGCATTCATTAGAAGCAATTAAAATTCAGACAATTTTCATTAATTTAATTTAATACAAGTGTAATATATTTGAATTTTGCCATCGGAAGCCGTGCTCATATCATGCATTTTTAAAACTCTTTAAAAACATGATATTTGGGGATTAATGAATGAATTCACCATTGTGAAAATATCACAAAAATCGAGGATGCCTGAAATTTCACAGAATGGAAAATAAAGGATAAGCGAACCTGATAACCCTGTTTAAATATTATAACCTTTTTAATCGGAAAAACAAAAACAAAAAACAAACAAACAAACAAACAAAAAACAAGAACGTGATGCAAAATAAAAAATAAGTGAACAAAAAAAATGGCATAAATAATCTTGTTTAAATGTTAAAACTTCTTTAAAAACATCGGAAAAACAAACAAAAAAAACCCCAGAACGTAATGGAAAAATAAAAAAAAACGTACGTAAAAATGGCATAAATAATCCTGTCTCAATATTAAAACTTTAAAAATCAAAAAATATATGTTTGATATCTACGTTCGAACGTGCAATCTTAAGATGACGACGCTGCCACTATAACGACTGGTCTATGATCGCGTAAGCGAAATTATGTCGTTTTTTATATTTAAACAAACTCAAGAAAGAACGTATTTTGCGCATGCGTGTTTGGTTAAATTGTCATGAAGGAGCGATGTTTTTTCTATCCCTCCCTGTAAAAAAGTGCTCAGTGGAGGGTGAAGGAATTAATGGTTTTAGCCAAATTTTCGATATTTGTCGTTAGACGGGTCGAACTTCAAAACGATACCGATCACGTGAAAATCCGTCGCTTCTGTGGAAAGTTTTAGGTAGACATACAAACATGCATACATTAAACAGATCTTTGTCCTTTATATCATATAGATATGGTTTTGGAGCAGAACCGGTTCATATATCCACTCGTCAATGAAGCGGACTATATAACAGAAATTCAGCAGCGTCGGCGAAGAAACATGGGTGACGACGATGAGTATATTTAACTGCGTTCCGGTGTGCATGATAACCGATTAGATGTACTCGTTACAAACCAAATAGTTGAAATTTCCACAACACCCTTCAGCTCTATTATCAACAATTTACTTTAGAGTAGAAACAGAAACAGCGTATACAATATTCTTATCAACTCGTATGCATAGAAATATTATTTAATACAAACAGATTACGTCTACCTATAAATATCTACATTATATTTCCCTTTTTCTGTCTCGCTGTTCATCACAAACTGCGACTAAGATCTGGCTGAAATGTTGCTCTATCAATAACTATATATATATATATATATATATATATATATATATATATATACACATACAGGGTGACTAAAAAAAAAACGGGTCCCAACTCTAATTAGGCCCCGTTTTTTAGTGTTTTGTCCGAATGAAATGAAACTTTGTTTATAACAAGTTATTATATTAAAAACATCACATCAAAACACTCGGGTCTTTGGCCTTTTTTTCTCCGTTCTACAGAATATGTTTTAGATGGCCTCCATTTAGCTTTTGTTTTTTTTTGGGTCATCCTATATATATATCACCGCTCCATCTCGAATATTTAATGTTTTCATCTGGTTTAAATTGGCCTATAACAATTAATAATTGTCTTAAGTTTACAGAATTATTCCATTTGTAAACTTGGAAAATTTATATATATATATATATATATATATATATATATATATATATATATATATATATATATATATATATATGTTAAGAAGAGGGGAAAGAAATCCAGCAAAGCTATCGTTTATTAAAAAATACAATTTCAAATGAGAGCGTACTATTTATTTATAAATTTTATTACAAAAATTAAAACATGGTAACGACAGTTTCGAATCAACAACTCTTCTACACATGGTCGCTTCTCATTATCGTTTATATATATATATATATATATATATATATATATATATATATATATATATATATACTAGCAAATGTACCCGTCGTTGACTGGATTCAAAAACAGCCTACAGAAAATGGACTGATTTATGAAAGTATTAGCGGGGGGTACCCGGCGTTGCCCGGGTATTTGGAGGTGTGCATGTGTTGGGGTGGGGAGGTAGATAAACAAAACCCTGTTAAAAAAAAAAACGTTGGCTGGGTGTTTGGGGGTGTAAAAGAAAAAAAAAACGTTTTAGTAGAAAGGTAGGCTTGAACCTCGAACCTTTGACGCGGAGGTGGAAAGCAAATGGAAAAAACAAACACTACGACCTAACCATCTCGGCCATGTGAATAGATTAACTGATAAGTGTGTTAAGTTGACGTTTATAAATTGAAATTAACATGTGAGAACGTTAAGTCGCTTGATGTTTGACCTAGTTTTGCGCCGGAAGCCAGTTTCTGTTTCTCCGCTACACGGCGACCAAAAAATATCTTGAAAATAACTTGTAAAAATCGGGTAAATTAAAGATAGCTGCGACCGAGTTCCTTAGTCGTAGATCTTATTATTTAGACAGCATATAAAAAGTTTTAAGGAGCGAGCCAACCGAGAATCACGGTCAAAAAAGCCTTTTGACATACACAAAGAGTGAAAACACATACATACATACACACATTTTCGCTTTTATATATATATATAGATGATAGGTTATGAAAAGGAAGGGTTGTAAAGAGATAGCTTCGAATTTGGGGTATCAAAACCAAAGCAAAATATGATGAAAGTAAAAATAAAATAGATAACCCCCATAATTTATTATACCATACCTGTTCACACTGAAACACTTATCACAATATTCTGTGGATCTATATTAAGAAACCTTGTTAAACTTTGTGACATATTTTCATTCTATGGAGGTCATGCGCGAATGAACACCCCATAATTTTATTATACCATATTTCTTCAAACTGAAACATAATCATCAAAGTGTGCCTATTTCCATTCTATGGAGGCCAGGCGCGAACGCAGACCCCACAAATTTATTACACCATCCCTATTTAAGTTAAAACATACTTATAAAAGTATTATTATGTATATCTATATCAAAAACACTTGTAAACATTTTTTTTTAATTTGTAAATGTATTATTTCCATACTTTGTGGACCAGGCGCGTACGCAGACCCCACAATTTTAATAAATCATCATTTTGCCAGATCAAGCATACCCATTTCTGTGTCTTTATACATCTTCTATGATTATATGTGATCAGTTGTTACGTTGTCGTATCATAAAATGAGCGTTTGTTGTATATTGGTTAAAATTGGAATGGAGATGATATATTAAAACATGTCTATTTATAAAAGATTGTGTGTTCGATTATCTTATCAGAGTTAATGTCGTTTGTGTGTGATCATCTAGTGGTCTTTCTATTACATATGTTCATATGCTGTTAAGTGTGAATATGTGTGTGACATGTCATTTGAACATACCTTCTGCCATTTTGTTGGTCCATCTGGAAATTCTCGTTTGGGAGGGAGACTTAATACCTGTTTTTGGGGACAAAGATTTATTTCACACCAAGACAAGAAATTGGTTCTATAGTTTATTTCACTATCCTAGATGTCTTGCAGAAGGTGGAAAGTGAATTTGGCCTGTGTTGTTTTTTTCTTCTAGGTCTTATTTCTACCACGTCAGCGTTCGTTCCCCACCCCCAGCGAAGGGGAGGAGACAACGGCAAAGCCGTCCGTTCTCATCCAAGTCGCAACCAAATCTCCTCGATTCAGCTAACCTGATCACATGAATCCAATCAGCTGATCTTGACTTCCGGTCAACGTGTCTACACTATAACTCACCTCTTCCCTCTCTCTCTCTCTCTCTCTCTCCCCCTCTCTCCATTCTCTAACAGTCAACAATATAGGAGCCTATTCGTGACCAGACACACTCACAGACGTTCAGCTTTATATTATAGACAGAGAGAGAGAGAGAGAGAGATAGAGAGAGAGAGATAGAGAAAGCTTCCATGTAAATGAAATTTAACTACTTGGAGCACTGGATTTATATCGATAAATAATAAAGTTCTCATTTAGACAGCTGAGTAGTGCGATACAGGAGCTATAAATATTTATTTAAAAGACGTTCTTACCTTCGCAGCAAGTGTTGTTATTTTCTGTTAGTTTATTTTCTATTGATTAGTTTTTCAAGTTTCAAGTTATTTTTTAATTAATACTTTTAAAACAAACATACCAAGATTTACATATATTAATATTAAATAAAATTTTAGAAAAAATTAATCAATAGAAAATAATAAACTGAATTATACAGACATTTGTTGCGAAACAAACAACTTAAGGCCAGACAACCTGAAGTAGAGAAACTTGAAAACTACGAGCAATAGAGTGAAACAAACTGGCTACCAACTGCTACAGAATTTGAGTTACTGCATTGCAAGGCAAGTGTGTTCAATGAAGAAATGCAGAAAAAAACCTGTTTGAAACTTCATAATTATTATAGTAAAAAAAATATAATAATTATGACAGCCCCTTTAAGAAATTCGTTTCTTATCGTTGAGCACTTTCCGTTGAATTAAAAGTCGGTCAATTTAGCTCTTATGCGTAGATCATCGTATAACGATTTGATCACTGTCTGTCTGACGTAATGAACATTTAAATTAAAATGTTTAAAATTCAACGCTATTTCACACGGTTAATAGTAGCCGAATGGATACGGCCTCCGCTAATCGAGCCAGAGATGTCTCGTGTCGCGGGGTTCGAATCGTTCGACTGGTAGTAATCGTGACACCCTGCACTGAAGAATCCCGAAAGGATGAAACACTAGTGTCTGTAGGTATTTAATTATTATAGTAAAAAAAAAAATAATTATATATATATATATATATATATATACTGAAATATTGAAACTTCATTATATATATATATATTTTTATATTTGTTGATAAAAGAATGAATACCCGCTGTATTAATTTGGAATAGTCCTAGTCGTAAAGTGTAAAACTTAAAAAATATTTTTTTCCATGCGCTGATGAGGCCCACGTTGTGCAAATTATGATTTCATGGACCGTTATATCCCTATATGCTAACATTGAGGGATGAAACAATTGTACGCAAATTTGTAAAAGAAAAACCTCTCGAAAGTTAGTAAATACTTTTGTATCTATTTCAATTAACGTGATAGCTTTAAAGAAATATATACCAGAAGTAGTAATAAGCAGCAAGATCGTGCGTCGAAGTTTAAGGCTGCTAAAATTCATACTACAATTGTCCACAAATACTCATAGCTCAAATGATGAAAGGATTTATAGTGAGTTTATAAGTTAAATGTTCTGTCTTATGAAGACGATTAAAATTAAGAAATATTAGAACTTCTACCTAGTAAAAAGAACTAGAGCAAGATCACCCCGTAGATTTACCTGTTTGGAATATTCCGCACAAATTCCAGAAGTCGACGTAATGGTTCTCGAATCCGAGAATACGTAGTGGTTGAAGGTCGGAGGTTGCATGAGTAAAAACGTTGTGGGAGTAACATCCAAGATGATAACAGTTGTCCGAAAAATAAAAATCCTAGTCAATACATTCTCTGAATCTCCGTTTGTGTTCTCCGCGCCCAAAAGGTTGATCTGTCAGAAAACAGCAAATGGGACCAAACCAAATCCAGCACGGCTCTATGGGAATAGATCGAAACTCGCAAACAATGCTTATTTTCTTTTATCAAACATAAAAAAACACAGTTTCGTTTAGAGATAGAGCTATATAAAGGTATAGAATAAAACTGATCGTTTAGATTATAGCTATAAACGAGTGAAGACAGAAGCTAGTATTTAGTATTCACATTCTAATTCGTATGTATCATAGATTTGCGTATGCCTTTATAAGCTCATAGTTATGTGCATGCTTGTCAGTTTGTTCAACTATACATCTTGCTTTTTTTTTCTCTTTTTGAACTTGATTCCTCCGTGCGCTGATGTTTTTGTCTGCCTGTGACCAGTCGCACGGCGCCATCTTGTCTAGAATTGGGCGCCATTCCTATAATTTTTGTGCAAATTTCTAAAAGCGCGGGTCATTCAACAAAGGGAGAGAATATCGTCTCCTGCTTACGCTTCTGGAGCGGAGTTAACATGGTAAACTTTTAGATCTTGGTGAAGAAAAACGAACTTTGACCTGATCTCAATTTTTCTTTCTTTCTTTTTTTTTCTGTTATTTAATGCATGTTTTCTTCTTCTTTTGTAATCCGTACAAGAAAACACGTTTCAGTCGTTCGATCTTTCTTAACAAAAATAAACCAAAAAAAAAAAAAAAATAAAGAGGCATATACATTCAAACACCATAAAAAAATTAAATATAGAATACACAAATGTAACAAAAGAAAAACAAACACCAATAAAATAAAAACAATAAAAAACAAAAAACGAGAATAACAAAAATAAAAAAACGAGAATAACAAAATAAATAAATAAATGAGGAAAAAGTATGTTACAATTGAGCCACGCCTTACAAGTAAAAAGAAGTATCCCATGGGTTGGTCAAAGTTTATTGCATCGTCATAAGAGCAAAATGGGAGCGACGATTCTCTAAGCAAATCAATTTCGCTCAAATTACTCACTAAAGCCCCGCCTAGTATCACACACACACACACACACACACACACACACACACTCTCTCTGTCATTATATATATATATATATATATATATATATATATATATATAATATATATATATATAATATATATATATATATAATATATATATATATATATATATATATATATATATATATATATTATTTTATAGTTGATACTGGTTTCCGTTAGATCACTGAAGTTAAGCAACGTTAAGCCTGGCCATTACTAAAATGGGTTATCATTTTGTAATACCAGGTTCTGTGTGTTTACTCAGCTTACCTCAGCACTGTTTTGAGTCGTCCTGAACTTCTTCCTACTGAAATTAGTCAGTAACGACACACTTACAGTGGGTATCAATTATCCTAGAAGACTTAGCAGAGGTCAGAATAATATATATAAATGCTGTGAATGCATAATTAACACACACGCATTTTTACACACACACACGCATTTTTACACACACACACGTGTGTGTGTGTGTGCAAATAAAAAATACATAACGTACCATAAAATGAAACTGTATCTTTTTGATGTATAGAAAAGACGAAAAGGAAAATAATTTAAATATATATATATATATCATAGGTCTTTAAAATATATATTGCAATTTTCCACAGCATTTTCCACATTTTATTCCCGTAGTGATGCGTCGTGCTACTGCATAGAAACAAATACTGCCTGTTTTTATACATTGCAGTCGTGCTGATTTTGCTAGTTGATCAATCAGATTATTTGTTATTAAAACCCACCTATTAAGCGCAGCCAATACTTCAGCGTTTATCAGACGGAGTTCCAATTGACTTTTAATTTACCACTTCCTTTTTTCTGTCTTTGAAGGAGATGGTTCCTTCTATTTATGTAAGGAAATGACCTAGTTTTAATGTGGATATTTTCACTTAAATTTTAGTTTATTTCTTGATTCATCGATCATTTTTATCATTGTTATTTATTATATTAATTTATTTTTTCATTATTCGGTATTCTAAGCTGAAAGTTATTTAGTGTATGCATGCGTTTTCTATTTCACATCTGCAGGTTAATACATTTTAGGGTTCCTCAAAATTAAGAATATCTCGTTTTTCTTTTAAACATAGTCTACACGAGTCATCTACATTTCTACATGTGCTGACAATTCGTATTATTTTCCACTCGACAACGCACTAATAGAAAAAGGGAAACAAACACAATGTTACTCTGCCTAATTCCTACGTTGTTTGTTACCCCTGCTAGACCTTACTAGCCTTTTAAAAAAACCTGCTAGACCCTACTAGCGTCTCAAACAACACTATACCCCTACTAGCTCGAGTTTAATCTTTTTATATTGTCTTTTTTTTGCGCGCGAAGCTTTATTGATATTCAAATTTATTCACGAATTGAACAATTACCAAAAGAAACAACGTTATAAAGTGTCATCTTCCATTCTGTTACGCAATCAGAACGACTTGTTTCTCGGCCTGGTTTTGACTTATAATTTAAGTTGCTTATTTACGACAACCGGCGACGCTCAGCTCAGTGGTTAGACGCCGAAGAAACTCCACGACACTTCCCGAAGCCGGAGTCGCACCAAAAGAAGGTCATGCTGACAGTTTGCGATCGATCTTATCCATTACAGTTTTTTGAATGCAGACGAAACCATCACGGCGGAGTAGTACTGACAACAAATGGATTAAATGCACCAGGAACTTCGATAGCAACACCTAGCATTACTAAAAAGAAAAGGCCTAATTCTTCTACGCAATAATGTCCAACTGCACGTTGCTAAACAAACCCTGCAGAAGTTGAACGAATTGGGCTACGAAATTATCTCATTCGCTATACTCTCCAAACCTTTCACTTACCGACTACAACGTTTTCAAGCATATCGACAACTTTCTGCGTGAGAAATGCTTCGAAAACCTAAGCTATATAAAAAACGCCTTCAGCAACTCCACCCTCACCAGAACACAAGATTTTTGTGTTACTGAAGCGGATTTGGCAATAACCGAAATGTTGAGGGGGAATAAGAGCTTACCTTGAATATGTCTGTAGTTGTGTTGCGGGCCGAGGGGAAGAGAGTGGAAGAGAGTTCCAAGATGACGTCCATGGTTTTTTATTGGCATTGACCCCATGCAATTCTCGCAGAATCACGTGTGCTCTCGCGCGATTATACAAATATATAAAGGCAGGACGCTGGGAAGCAGTCAGGCAGTGTTCTGCAGATTGTGTGTAGGTGGTTCTTGCGGTTCGATTGTTTTTTTGTGACGAATCACGAATCTTCGAGAACCGAGTTTTCCTCTGCTTTTTTCTGTCTCCTTTTTATTTCTCTACGGTTATTACAGCTAAGAAATCCCTCTCTTCTAGAGGTTGGCGGTGCAGGGCGAAACTGAATATTTCCTATCTGTGTTCCTGATTTTTGCCTACAGTTTTTGCTACAGTTACTGGCAGAAATACGCTTATCTTGCGTTGGTAAATGTGTGTTGATTCTGATGGTGATTATCTCGATCAATAAATCTTTTGATTGAACCGAGATATGTTCATCTGAATTTAAAAGTTCAGACTCGCAACTTTCTTGTCAACCTGATAAGAAACATTAAGCTGCGAAATGTCATAGTCTACAGATATTTTTCCTTATTACTCATTTTTTATTCATCAGGTAATATAATAAAGTTGTGTCTTACTTTTATTCCTCCTTATTTATTTAATATTTAATTATTTCTCTTAATAGTGTTGAGCTTTTATTACCTTGATAAGTTTGCTTTCCGAAAGATATATTCTTTGATAATTTCGTTCTAGTATATATATATATATATATATATATATATATATATATATATATATATGTGTGTGTGTGTGTATGTGTGTGTGTGTGTGTGTGTGTGATCGAAAATATTATAGTTATCTGGTACCGCTTGTAACCACAACTGAAAGTTTCATCCATTCTAAAAGGCACTCTTGTAAAAGTCAAAACGTTATAACTATAGTTTATTCGCATTTGATGGTTAAACATACTTTTTTTCTGTATTCATTCAAACTACATTTAATTTTTACAGTAAGTAATAGTCTGTTTAAAAAATATAAATAGCTACAATAAATGTAAAAAAAAAATCGTTTTCTTTAAACATATTTACCTAACACATATGCTCGAAAAATAAAAGAAATTAAAACGGTAAACTAGTCGCCTTGGAATTTACCAAAGATCCGACTGCTAAAATAAATACGCATTTCTAAAAAATAAATACAGATGAGGATTAGATTGACGTCGATCAGACTAGCCACGTTGTATGTACTTATTTTTTGAACAAAAGAAAAAAAAAAGACATTTTTGCATAAAAGTTCGCCTCAATATTTGTTGTTCGTGCTTTGCACAAAGATTTTAATTAATCCAATTCTCAAACCGCGGTTTCTTTCTGTAGAGTGATTCAGACGCACACATAGTTACAAAACGAATAAGGAAAAGAAAGCGAAGCTCAATACATACATTAGACTTATTACATGTGGCAAAGCTTTAACTCTTCACGATCGACTTTCCCATCTAATCATATTATTCATCGCTAGTTCATTTAATATTATCCTCCTACTCCTGTAATTTATTAACATAAATATGAATCATAGCTGTGTGTGTGCATGTAGTTCGAACAGATATAAAAAAAAGGATTGAAAGAAACGAAGGGTAAATGAAGGGTTTGATATACTGTTTCGCATGTTGGATACTATTTGAAGTGGAAACAAGAACTGTAGTTTTTAGTTAGATTTTATATAGATAGCATTCATTTGCATATTAGAACCCATACTGTTAAAATGCTGACAATGTATAAAGTAATATACAGAAACCAGTGTCTGTCTAGAATGTATCTGCTCAGATGGAAAGGAGGTATGGGGCTCTCGGAGATTGACCATCAACATCGTGCAACTATTGTGAGCACCGGACAATATCTGATGAGCTCTAAAAACCCAACTCTCAAGATGGTACACCAACATCAGGAATCAAGAGCCAGTAGAACAACATCCATCACAAAACTGGCCAAACATTTTGGGAAAGACTGTCTTACGAGTGAGACAGAAACAGAAAAGATACCTGCGACTGAAATATCCAGAAAAAGTCGCCAGAAATACACTAAAGCTTTCCATGACAAGAAAGTTGAAGAATGGGCCAACCAACAACGGGCCAAGTATTTTCCGGACGAATATAACCAAGACTATATTGATAAGGAAGGGTCTATAAGCTGGCTAAAGGATGGATCGCTCCACTATGACCAGGAGAAGTTTATAATAGCTGCCCAAGATCAAGGCTTGATGACCAATGCGTTTAAAAAGATGAGTGGTCTCAGCAAAGACAACAAATGCAGGTTCTGCCACACAGAAGTAGAGAGTGTGAGCCACCTGATTTCTAGCTGTAAGGTTTTGCTAGGGGACGGCTACTATACAATGCGACACAATGAAGAATGCAAATATTTCCACTGGAAGATCTGCAATAAGTTAAATATCGAATGCAGCAAGAAGTCATGGGAACATATACCCGAAAGAACAGTCGGAAACAAGTCATATACCATCCACTATGACTATGCAATCCCTACAGCCACGTACCTAGAAAACGGAGCTATAAAACCCGGCATTGTAATATGGGACAAGAAAGAGAAGGAAGCAACCTTGATGGAAGTTAGTGTCCCGAATGATGCTGTGTTAAACAGAGCTGAGAGGGAAAATATTACCAAATACCAGGGTCTTATGTATGACATGAAAAGAAACTGGAACCTTAAGAAGATCTCTATCATTCCAGTAATTATATGAGCAACCGGACTTATGAAAAAGAATTTTACAAACTATCTTACAAATATACCAGGTAAACCAAGTGCAAAGGAGATTCAAACAATTGCACTTAAAGGGACGGTTAGAATCTTAAAAAGATCTCTCGGTTTGGGTGTCTAAAATAGCAGGTGTATGTTTGGCATCTGGTAGGATGCCCCATCCCTGGCTTAAACAAAATGATGAGAAAAATGAAAAAATAGAGATAAACGGGGGTGACTCTGGCCACTTAGAACTAATTTAAGTCGTTAGAAAAATAAAAAATAATGCGTAAATAACTCCGCAATAAATATTAACTGCTGCACTACAACATGTCTGTAAAATTACGAAATTGTGTAGGGCTACGAGATTATGCAGAGATCACATATTATTTACTCGTTTTTATATTAATTTTAATGGCGCAAAGCCATCGCAAGAGGCCAGAGTCACCCCAGATTACATTACTTTAAAGAGGACGAATTGAGGAAGAGGGTAACATGAAGTTTTGATAGCTGAAAAAGAACACTGTCGCTGAGATTTGTCGGTGAGCTTGGCAGTGTTGTTCAAGAAGAGTTCTGTTAATTTCTTCACAGGATTGGGGTGTGTCAACACATCTGGGTGTATTAAACAAGGACAAAGATTTTGACTTTTATTTTTACCTTCACCAAAGGTTATGTTTTCAGTTTATTTTGTGCATTTATTAATGTGTGTGTACTGCGGAATATCAACAAAGATTGATCATTCATCAACAAACTTTATCAAAATAAAGATCACGATCTAGACTTTAAGCCGGTTTAATTTGTCTAAATTTGAGGTATGGCGCTAAGACCGTTTGATAACATTAAGGACCATGCAGAGTTTTAGCATAACAAAATTAATAGTTTCTGATTTATCAACGTTTCCATGGCATATCTGCGACAATACAACATACAATGTGGAGGCGTAAGTTCACAATGAGGTATTGGCTTATCCTAATGTTGTCAGGTAACATTATTATTATACATGGTAGCTCACTTAAAAATAGTCCGATCTCTATAATCTTTGTCTTAACGGTCAACTGACACCACAAAACAAAATGAAATTCTTTCTCCAACAAGATGACGCTACATGCCACACGTCTCACAGATAAATGACACGAGTTCATGGCATGTTTAAGGAAGAGAGAACAATAAGCAAAGAGTTATGGCTACCACGTTCCCCGAACTTGTAATCATGTGATTTTTTTATTTGGGGGACTTTAAAACAAAAACAAAATATGCAAATATGCTTCACAATCTAAACTAACTAAAGAAGAACATTATCAACGCTATCAAGAGAATCACAAAAGATCTAGAGGCAGGTATCTGCAAACGTTGTGACTGACCTAGAAATATGGGTTGTTAAACGTTGTGATTCCTGCTCAGAAACGCATAGATGTCAACCGGGAGTACTTCCAGCATCTGGTATAACACTACAGGTAATTTGAACAATGCTACAAGTAATTTAAACAATAAAAATATTCCTCGTCTCTACTACATTTTTCTGGGCGACTTTTAAGTGGGTCATTCTGTATTTTAAAATGAACGAGGTGGAAGTACATAAGCATTATATGTTAACTTCTTTTCAAGTGCATAAGCATTACATGTTAACTTCTTTTCAAGTACATAAGCATTATATGTTAACTTCTTTTCAAGTACATAAGCATTATATGTTAACTTCTTTTCAAAATAAGGCCTGTAAAAAGTAATACGATATATGTATTAAGCAAGGATGACACAACCTGTTTCGTTTTACAATATACGAGGTATCGAGGCTGGATTTGTATATACCAAAGACAATGAATTTAACTTCATTTGTTTTGCAAATATGAAATGTAATCACAGAATAACGAAAGCTTGTATAAATAAATAAATAAATAAATAAATAAATAAAACGGTAAAGACGATTGCAATTCAGTAGGTTTTGTTAGATTGCTATTTCTTCCCTTCCACTTCAATATTTCTACTAATTTTAGTCAAACATTTTATGCGCTCTTTTAAAAACCTTTTGTTTGGATTTCCGGGCTACTAGTCAATGCTGGGAAGTCGTGCCAGTTTAGTTGTGTCTTTACATCTCTGCCACTTTTCCCCTTCTTCCTCCTTCCTACACACACACACACATTATATAATAAATTTAATGTTTGTCTGTGTTCTTACCCGGAAGTATTATACTATTTATTACGTTCTCTCTCTCTTACACACACACACACACACACATATATATATATATATATATATATATATATATATATATATATATATATATATATATATATATATATATATATATAAGTAGTTATATGATTATTTCTAATTGATTGAGGTAAAGGATTACGAAATGTTTTCGGAAAAAAATTATCGGTGTATTTATATACTAAATAATGACATATTTGGCTTATTTTAATGCTTTTTTTCCATTTGTCGTTTTTGATAAATTGAGGACTTCGCGTGTAACTCCTTTATAGATCAACTGTCGGATTAATGTTCGATTCATATCTTTCGCGATGACGTAAGTATGTACGAAGATGTTATATGTCTGAGGTCGAAAACTATTTTAAAAGTCAATCAGGTAATAACCATAACGAAACTTGCACGCGGTATATATATATTTAGCATGGCTTCTTTGGTATATATATTTAGCATGGCTTCTTTGGTGGCGACGACGATTTAGCACAGCCTATCGTTCTGCTGTATGCAAAACCACCTTGGAACTATGAAGCTATCTGTACGTGGAAGCCCCCCCCCAAAAAAAAAATGAAAATATCACGTCATTTACAGATTCGAACTTGTAAACTCGTTACATCGGCCAGAACAACACAGGGCGCTAGTAAGTGATTATAATTGCGATTGTTCACATGACTGATAAAACATAGGATATGTACCGTTGCAATATTCGTAAGTGACGATCTACACAAGCGTGGGATGGGATTAACACCCTGTTAAGGACATGCAAATTGCATTTACAATTAAACTGCAAGCATGTAGGGGCACTTAATATGCATACATTTTGTTAATGCTAAGTCCAGTGGCTAAATGGTGGTGGTGGTAGTAGTATCGCTAATGACCCCAGATCGGCGAATGATGACGATAAATTATCGCACATGCTCTTAATAATACGTTGCACACACACACACACACACACACACACACACACACACACACACACACACACACACACACACACACACAAATATATTAGTGGCCAGACGATTAATCTGAAATGGAAATCGGAAAAACCTGCAATTTTTTTAATTTATTATTTTTCATTATTTTATAATTACTATTTTATACGTTTGTAATAATTATTTATTATTATTAATGATATTTGTATGATTATGTATTATATAATTATTATGAATGATAATATAATAAAAATAATAATCATACAAATATAATTAAAAATAATTTAATTTACAATAATACTAATTAATAATAATAATGACAATAATAAAAACAACAACAACAACAATTAGCGTGATCTGTGGAAATTCCACAGGGGATTCATTCATAAATAATATATCGATGTTGGCATTCTGTAGATATAAGTGTAAATGGAGGCGCTCTGATATTATTGTAGCTATTTTGTTAAAGCTACAAAAGTAGCTATCCAAGCTAGCAGGGACGTCCGGCGTAGCCATGTCGTAAAATACGCTTAAATAAATTATTTTAATTCTTACGTATTTCGAATATATCATTATAGAGTTAATGTTCTATCGATTTTTATATATTATAAATTGGGATTTCAATATTAAAAAATATATCTATGTGGCTTCGGTTCATCAGCGTGAATTGAAACTGAATCGCAGGCTTATGAATATTATATACACACACACACACACACATATATATATATATATATATATATATATATATATATATATATATATATATATATATAACTTTAGTTCTTTCAGCTGAAACCGAAACCAAAACTCATGAAAAATTCTTGATAAAATTATTTATAAAAAAATAGATTACTAAGGTACCATCAGCTAAAATCGAAACCGAAACCGAAACCAAGACTTATGAAGAATTCTTGATAAAATCATTAAAAAAAAATAGATTATTGGAGTACCATTAGCTATTATCGAAACCGAAACCGAAACTCATGGAGAATTACTGGTAAAATCATTTATAAAAATAATAGATGACTTAAGTGAAATCAGCTATAATCGAAACCGAAACCAAAATTATGGAAAATTCTTAGTAAATTTATTTATAAAAAATATGCATGACTTCAGTGCCATCAGCTATAAGCGAAACCGAAACTTTTGAAGAATTCTTAGTAAAATTATTTATGACAAGAAATGGAAGTACATAACAATTAAACGACCCGGATGTAAGCGTGACACAGAAAATAACACACACGCTATCGTATTAATATATAGAAATGTATCGTAAAAATCATTCTAATAACCAACAAGATCTTTATAATTGCGTTATAAACATTCTTTGACAGAAGGAAGGCAGAGAATAAGTAACGGACCCTCCTTCCCCACATTAAGAATCATTTTATGCATAGTAACATCATTATGTAAAAACTCATTCTTGACATGTGGACATTGTTAACTATTTTTTGTACTAACACCGTTTTCCTATCTTCCATAGCATTCGTCGAGTTGTTTACTTGTGTATAAAAAACATTAAATAGCATTAACAACAAGCAGATGTAAATCGGCTTGGATTAAAAAGAAAAACAAACCTTGTCTCACAACATTCAATCAATTACAAAAAAAAAAATAAATAAATAAAATAATAATTCACAAAAATGTTTAGAAAAATCAACTCTTTTAATATAAGCAACTTTACATATACGCATATGTATATACACATACGTATACCCGTATTTGCATGCACAAATACACATAGATGTATCTATAAACATTTATATATACATACATGCATATATACACATTTATACATACACACATATAGACATACATCTATTATTACATACACGCATGTATATATATACATTTATACATACACACGCATATATATATACATTTATACATACACACGCATATATATACATTTATACATACACACACATACATATACATTTATACATACACACACATATATACATTTATACATACACACACATATATATACATTTATACATACACACACATATATATACATTTATACATACACACACATATATATACATTTATACATACACACACATATATATACATTTATACATACACACACATATATATACATTTATACATACACACATATATATATACATTTATACATACACACATATATATATACATTTATACATACACATATATATATATACATTTATACATACACATATATATACATTTATACATACACATATATATACATTTATACATACACATATATATACATTTATACATACACATATATATATACACATTTATACATACACACATATATATACACATTTATACATACACATATATATACATTTATACATACACATATATATACATTTATACATACACATATATATATATACATTTATACATACACATATATATATAAATTTATACATACACGCATATATATACATTTATACATACACGCATATATATACATTTATACATACACGCATATATATACATTTATACATACACGCATATATATACATTTATACATACACGCATATATATATATATATACATTTATACATACACGCATATATATATATACATTTATACATACACGCATATATATATATACATTTATACATACACGCATATATACATTTATACATTTATACATACACGCATATATACATTTATACATACACGCATATATATATATATATTTATACATACATACGCGAGTATATATATATACATACACGCATATATATACACATTTATACATACACGCATATATATACACATACATTTATACATACACGCATATATATATACATTTATACATACACGCGTATGTATATATTTACATACATACACGCATATATATATATACATACATACACGCATATATATATACATACATACACGCATATATATATACATACATACACGCATATATATATATATACATACATACACGCATATATATATACATACATACACGCATATATATATATACATACATACACGCATATATATATACATACATACACGCATATATATATATACATACATACACGCATATATATATACATACACCCATATATATATACATACACCCATATATATATACATACACGCATATATATACATACATACACACATATATATACATACATACACACATATATATACATACACACATATATATACATACACGCATATATATACATACATACACGCATATATATACATACATACACACATATATATATATACATACACGCATATATATATACATTTATACATACACGCATATATATGCATTTATACATACATATAGATTTAGAGATGCACGTATGTATATATATATATATATATATATATATATATATATATATATATATATATATATATATATATATAATGCTGTTTTCAGGCGTCTCACAAAATAGCATTTTCCAAACATGTCTTCGAAGTGCTATAAGGTAATCGATAACAAACACGTATCTCGTTAAACATCAATATATCCCGACGTACTCCCTACAGTTATCTTTAAGATTATACATCGAGAGGGTCCAAACAAATACGCTTCCCACTCCTTGCAATCACTACGGCGGCAGTGTAGCAGACACATGTCTTATAGCAACGCCGCACACTTCACTCTTGCTAATTGCCCAGTGAACCCGATGGTATATATCACGCAGTTTACCGTCTGCAATGCAGCACATGCAACAGTGTTTATGTTGATAGCAAATGTGACGCAAAAAGTCATGGCGAAATCGCAAACACGTATGTCTTTACAGTTCTGAAATTTTTAGATGAGGGCTGATTGTTTATATCACTGACATTGATTTGACTATTGTTCTCATCTTGAGTGCAACGTTTCTGTCGGTGTATCTTTCGACCCTCGTCAAGTTCGTTGGTTTTAATCTTGGAAAAGAAAAGAGAAAGGTCACTGGGTTTACAGATGGTTTCGTATTCTTGGAATTGTTTTTTTTTTTTTTGCTGTTGTTTGCCGTGGTTTTGAATGTGTGAAAAAATGTCGGGACTAGCTGATCACATATGGAAAAAAAAGAAACATACTTCTCTTTGTGGAACGAGGTAAAATAGTTGACAGGGATACAGGATTGAGAATCAGACGACTCAAAGAAGCAGCACATATGCTAAAAAAAAAGAAAACTTACTAAGCAGACCAGCACAGAACTTGGTAGCATATGGGAACATCTGTTGTAGGAAAAACAAAAATTTGTATAGCACATTAACACTTCAACGATAAAAGGGAGTTTATTCCCTGTCGAACTTTAAAGTTACCTCCCCTTTGTTAACCAATTTTTTTTCACATACCCACCACAAAACCAAAAACAACTCCAAGAATACGAAACAATCTACGGATCTAGTAATTTTTCTCCTTTTTTCAAGATAAAGACTAACATGCTCTTCGAATGTCAACCGACCGAAGCGTTGCACAAATAACACTCGAGATGAGAACAGTAGTCCGATCAAAACAAGTAATATAAACATATATCTTTATTCTAAACACGTAACACATGCATAAAAAACAGGACAATCCACATTGACATAGTAGCTAGACATAAAAAAATTGTACAAATACAATCCGTCCTCATATACAAACTAAGTTTCACGTTTAACTGTAGAATTGAACGTAACGACGTACTCCTAATTCGATACATACAATCGCACAAAGCTTTCCTATCATACATTCCTATTTCAATCATTATTTAGATGAAATTAACCATAAATTATAAACACGTTCTTTAACATTAGTAACACATCTATTTTACTTCGATAATTAAAAAAAAAGCTGAAAGTTTATTAGGCAAAACACAAAAAGCCATTATTAAATATACAAAGCTATATTTATTAATTCAATGCAAATAAAATAATGTGTATACGCGTATACTTAAATGCATGCATATGGGCACATATTATAATTATGGAATATCCAATAATTGATTACGCCTATTACTTAATATACTTGATAAATAATTTCTGAATATATATAATTACTGACGGATAAAATTAATTTAGATTAATAATTAACAGCTGAACTCTCTACGGTTAGATGTGTTGAATTAGTTATCAAATAATTATGAAGCTTGTATTGCTTGACAGGTTGCACATACGTCTAATAGAATCATAATATATAATTAATCTTAATAAAATAAACATAATGAAATACTACCAGAAATAAAAAAATAACGCATAGCATTTAGTAAACAAAATATTAGAGATGAGCGAGAGAGAGAGAGAGTGAGAGAGAGAGAGAGAGAGAGAGAGAGAGAGAGATCCACGCAATTTTAGGGTGATATGTGACTGTGATCGAAGAAGTAATCAACCATCTCAGCAAAAATAATCTTCTTAGTGACACGCAATATGGATTCCGTTCTGCTAGATCGACAGCAGATGTGCTTACAGTTATAGCTCATAGGATTAGCGGATCTCTCGACGGAGGCTTCCTTTCTAGGGCAATTGCTCTTGACATATCAAAAGCCTTTGATAGAGTATGACACAAAGGTTTACTTCACAAGATCTCCAGCTACGGTATAGCTGGAAATGTCTTCTCAATTATTAAATCATTCCTCTCTGATAGGTTCATAAGAGTAGTGGTTGATGGGCAGAAATCAGAAGCTCCCAGTATTAATGCTGTAGTCCCTCAGGGGCCTATCCTGGGCCAAACTCTCTTCTTGATCTACATTAATGATCTTCCAAATCACATCCTTATATCATTCGTAATCATTTATGCTGATGACACTACTATCTATGGTAGCACATCTAAGACCGTAAACAACCAAGTTCTCTGATTCTCTCTCCTCTGATCTTGAGCATGTGGTACAATGGAGAAAGGAGTGGCTCGTTACTTTTAATGCATCTAAAACCAATCTTTTATCTTTACATCATCAACACTCTGATCCCCATCTGGCATCAATTGAAATGAATGGATCTCGTCTTGGGGAGGCCTCATGTTTTGAAAAGATTCTGGGCTTGACTTTTACTCCTGATCTTAAGTGGAACACATACATTAAATCCGTTGCTAAGGTCGCTGGAAAAATGGTAGGATCCTTCTATCGATCCAGTAGATATCTCACTGCTGATGCAATTCTCTATCTATATAAGAGCCATGTACGCCCAAGGATGGAGTACTGTTGCCATATCTGGGCAAGAGCTGCTAGAAATGATTATCCTGCCTTGATAGAGTTCAAAATAGACTTCGTAGCCTCGGATGTTCTTTTTCTCTTCCCTGCAACCTCTTTCACACAGAATAAATGTTGCGAGTTTGTCTCAGCTTTATCGTTATTTTCATGGCAAGTGCTCGGCTGAGCTTCAATCTATGGTTCTCCCTCGCCAAACTTTCACAAGAAACACCCGTCTAGCAGTAATCACTATCAATAATTTCCCCCGCTCTTTATCTATACCTAAACCTAAACGTAGATTCCATGAGCAAAGCTTCACGCCTATGGAATTGTCTTCCGTTTTCCTGCTTTCCAGCTGATTACAATATGGTTGTCTTCAAAAGTTTTTGATAAGCCGTTCCATATAAGTTAATAAATTCACTAAATTTCCATTACTATCGATTACTATATTGTCCAATTTCTACTGTACACTCTTTAAGCCTTATCTTCGAGTGGCCTCAAGGCCTTGATAAGTGGTGACGCCTATGTAAAAAAAAAGAGACTAAGGCTAAAACAACAGCAGATTATTTCTATTGTTTTTACTCTCTTGACACAGACACAATTAATCAACCGAGAACCACATCACTCTATATGAAAAACATAAGATATCAATGGATATATACCTGAGAATCCAAACAAGGAAAAGAATATGCTGTTGTCATAGTCCGAGTTATAACCTTCTAATTCTCTTTTACTGTACACACGCATACCCATATACGAGCGGCGTTCTTTGGAATGTCTCGTATTTTTTTTTTATTCCGCCTGAATTAATCAGAGGAGATTGCAAATTGCATTATTATGAGGACATGCGTTCATGACCTGAGAGTTTTATCACTCTGTTGCAGATATTGACGGTGTAAGACTAAGAACGTGCGCCAGAAGTAAAGATGTCTAAATGAATTCCAGGCAAAATAGCATTGAAAATAATGGTAACTATGTAGAAAAACAAATTTTACAGCGCCAAGGTCGTTCATCTTAATAGTATCACTCCCGCCTTCATGTTATTTAAGTTCTTTTAGTTAAAGACAGGATACTTTACTTTTGGAACAACCCTCATATATATAAGTAATTTATTAGAAAACTTAAAAAATATAAATATAATAACAAAGTTGTAATAAAACTACACACATATATATATATATATATATATATATATATATATATATATATATATGATGCCAAAAATATAACATAAAAGGCTATAACACTATGTAATACAATATATATAACTATGACTACTTCATTTAATCACATAAATTAATATATGTATGTATAAAGTATTATTTTATGTATAAACTTTAAGTATTTACTTCAACAGTGCTCAATACATAGGTAGAGCTAGGTAGTACGTTATAAAAATATATATGGCAATTAAGCTACACAGAATATTCTAATGAAATGCATCTAATGATTAATTCAAATGGTTGGTTACTACGGCGCACAGAGATTTTAACGAATGAGAGAAAGCGTGTAATAAAAATGAGAATATTTTAAAACGAAACAGTTGTACTGAATCTTATAACAATTTTGTAAGCATAAGCCTGACGAATCCAAGCGTGAATGAAACGCAGAATATTGTGTGTACCTTAATTTTCACACACACACACACATATATATTATATATATATATATATATATATATATATATATATATATATATATATAACAGGCCTTTTTGGAGGAAAAGAGGGTAAAGAATTAAAAAAAATTTCTACTAAGATCTGAAGATTGCTGTGTTGGCGGCTTGAAAGTTTGGTACTTAAATAATTCATCGTTTTACATTTTTATGATTATATATATATATATATATATATATATATATATATATTGACATTCGAGTCTAGGCTTCCTGAAAAAACATACAACTGATCTATAATGCACATACATGATTAAATATAAACTTATGCATATTTGAAATTAAAAAAAAAAAGAATTGCTTTCAAAATTGTAAAGAGATTCATACATCTGTTTCGTTTTAAAATATTCTCATTTTTATTACACGCTTTCTCTCACTCGTTCAAATCTCCGTGCGTCGTAGTAACCAACTATTTGAATTAATCATAAGATGCATTTCATTAGATTTGTGCATCTAATTCGTTTACATATTTTTTTTCAATTTTATTTTCATTTTTTGTTTTGTTTTGAAAACGACGCAGCGAATACTCAGTGGAAGATGTGATTCCAGGCTTATATATTCAGCATTCGTTTTATCCCTTGTTGTGAAAACATGATTTGCAATGGACACGAAATACGTAACATTTTCAGGTTTATTTTGAGTTGGTCAATCGCATAATTAAATGGACACAAGATATCTTATTAAACTAATGGAAATTGTGTAGACGGACGTAATACAAAATAAAAAAAAATTGATGCCGAAGCTCTGATTGGTTTATCAGGATTTCATATTAGAAAGAGCATCTTTACAGTAGTCAGCAGCAGCTTATTAATCACCTGACATTACGTTTCGGGATTTTTTTTGGATGAGGGATGATCGGTTATATAAATTGGATTATTAAACATACTATTATTCTCATATTTCATATTGTTCTCACAAAGTTTCGGTCGTGTAAATATCAACCTTCTTGAGGTGGTTCTTTTTGAAAGTCGTGAATCATTATTTCAAATCCGAATACCTGCACGAAATTCTTAACTGAACGCATTATTTTATCCACGAAGGTAGTTTTTTTTTTCGTTACGTATGTCGTAACCGGTGAAGGTTTTTGAGTAATTCTTCTTTACTTAAGTTTTCAAACATTTTTGTCCAGCAATTTAAAATTGTCGAAGACACTTGAAAATTTAGTATGTTATTGCTATCCATCTTATGCAATGTGTAACAATTTTTTATAATTTCAGGTGCAAATAAAGAGCTACATCAGGAATTGGAATACACCCTATTAAAGTCCGATTGCCACAGCTGGCGAATTTAAAAAAAATGTAATTTGGATGTGGAGAGATTTAGAAGAACAATATGCAATAAAATTAGGTTTCAAACTTGGAAAAAAATGGCACAGAAATATATAGAATGCTTCAGACTTCTTTTGAACCATCTTGCCTGAATCGAGCATCAAGTTATGAGTAGAAAAAGTGATTCAAAGGAGGCAGAGAGATGAGAGGGGTGGGAGGAGTAAGTATCCCAGAATAACAGAGTTGATTGGCCAAATAAAGAATTTCATTGATAAGGACCAATGCACGAGTCAACAACTCAATTGCCACAGACTATTTGACCAAGATGGGCATCAAGATGGTTCATCACCTTCCCTATAGTCCAGACCTGGTTCCCTTAAACCATTCCATTGGTTATTCTCTAAAGCTCAAGGAAAACCCTTGAGACCGTCATTATGAGACAATTAGATAGATCAAAGAGGCTGTGACAGGGATCATTGACACGCTCACACAAGTGGATTTCCATGGGATCTTCCAGAAGTTGTTGGAATGATACAACAGATGCATTGCAAACGGAGGAGATTACTTCAAAGGGGACTAGAGTTTCATGTATGGACTATGAATAGAAGTACCCATACGAAAAAAAGTCCAGACACTTATTTCAGGCACCTTGTTTATTCTAAAGAGCATTAGCTTTTAGTACTCCCACATCCTTCCAGTGAACTGCTCGGTGCACTATCACCTGGTTATTTCCATGACACGTTTATGTGCTTCAAATGTAATCATCCAATTTATGGTCCCATTTCACTAACGATTGGTTCTTCTGCATGTCTCTTTTCTTTCTGGCGCCTTTGTTTTACTTGATTAATTATTGTTTGTAGTAGCACTAGTATTTTCAATATGCAGATGGTGGCACTAGTCTTGCTTGGTAACATGCAGAATTGTTATAGGATAGAAATACTGAGGATAGAGAGCAGTAACGCGATATGCTTCACTGGAAGGGTTTTAAGAATATTAGGACTTTGGAGAGATTTATTGCCACTCAAATTCTAATATAGAGCAAATGATGTTCGAAGAAATTACTATAATTTATGGTTTGTAACAGTTACCGACAGCGGATGAAATCTCCAGAGACTTAATGTCATCTAGCTTCTAGGGAACGAACTTACTATTTTCAGCGAGTACTCACTTAAAACTACTAGAGTTGAAACTCTTAGTTAAGGAAATAAATAATTAATAAAAATAATTATAAGAAAGAGAACATTAACAGTACCAGAAAAAGAAGAAAAAAATTAAAACGAACCCGAATACTGCTACTATTACTAATAATAATTACACCGACACAGAACACATAAGTATCCTCTCTGATTTAAGGTACGAAAACAATACAGATAAAACATAGGAGAACGAAATTAATAAACACCGACTCAAAAACCGAAGGATGAAATGGATAAAAAAGAGAATAGACCGCTAATGGAATGCTATTACAAAAGCCACCCAAACACCCAGAATATCGCAAACAGATGAAAGAGTTATAGGACATGTCCAGTTGCTACCATACATCTGAATAAAACAATTGCAGACTAAGCGAAACTTATCCTCATGAGAGGCTGGCTTTCAAATCTAGAACAAAATGAAATACATAAGATAAATGATGGGACAGACGAAGAAACGCCCCTCGAGGAAGACCGAAAGATGGGAACTACAGAGGCAGAAGCACTGTAAATCTCTGATACCAGAAACATGGAGGCCGAGACCCATGATGCAACAGAACTAGCTGACATCAGGAAACTTATGAACGAGGAAAAATCAAAACTCCCATTTTAAACCCTACTAGACCGAGTCACCGATATACCGGTAATTTCCAAAAATGCTATATATCGAGTTAATGTTAAGCCGATATTTTCCCGACCACATGTTTTTGTGTTAGGGAGCTAAAAATAGCTACCAAATCGCTGCTTAGCCTCGATTTAGCGCAAGGTTAAGGTTCTGTAAATGGCTTCCTTTGTTTTGGCGAAGTAGTGAGGTGTTTTGTAGACTAAATTAGCCTTGAAGCGAGCTAGTGACGAATAAAGAACTTGGACAGGTAAAATAGTGAGATCAAGGAGTTTCACGGTGCAACAAGTTTTAGATGAAGTGAAAATTCTGATCCAGACGAAGGCGAATTTGATTTGGGGTATGTTTCTGAATCAAGTAACGCTAATGATGATGAATATATCGATGAAGGAGAAAGTGATGATAATTCTGATGATGCAAGTGGGCATATATCAAAATCGAGTGTTCAAAGTAGGCCAGGCACAACAGCAAATTGGGCTTAGTAGCTCAGGTCTGGTAGGGCTAAGAAACCAAGAGTGGACGAACTAAAAACTGAAACAGAGAAGGTGAAAACACTTCTCCCGTACATCCCAACATGGACCATTACAAACCTAAACTATTTAATCTATGCAGCAGCCAAGACAGTAAGTATCAAGTTTAAAGAAAAGAAAAGACTAAGAAAACGCATCAAGAAAACCTGGATGGGAATTGAGGCTGGAAACTCAGATCAACAAACTTAAGAAGATCAAAGCGATAAACAAGATGAAACAAGAAAAAGAGGATGGAAACGCAGAAATGCGACCAGCGAGGAGAGGCTCAACAAGAAACAAGAAGAAAAGAAAAAATAGAAGCAAAAGAAACGAGATTAAAATGATACCGATACAAATCTGAAAAATGCAAGCAAAACAGGACTTTTGAAAATAATGAAAGCCAATTCTACCAATGTGTAAATAGAGGAAAAACAAAAACGCAATAACTGGACCCAAAGGAAACAAATCGCTACTGGATCCAGATATATGATGAACGAAAGGATCGTAATAGAAAAGCAGAATAGTCGGAAAAAAAAGAAAGAGTCACAGCAAATCCATGAAAAAAAAAACCCCAGAGAATGAAATCAGCAATGAAAAATACGTAACGCAATACGCCAAAAATATAATTATTGCAGCAAGAGATACGGAATAAACAAACGAGATAGAAAAAGAGACAATGAATAAGATGAGGAAAATAGGAAGGGAAACAGCCAAATGGACGATTCATTGGGATGACAAAAGAGACTAACGAAAACACTTGGAAATGGCCACAAAAAAGGAAACCTGACAGGGAAACTAGCTCACTAATAACAGCTGACCAAGATACCGTAATTAGAATCAATCACATCAAAGCAAGGGTTGACAAAACATAAAACAGCAAATGCAAACTCTGTGGACAAAGAAACGAAACACTAAACCACATAAGTGAATGCAGCAAACTAGCCCAAAAAAGAATGTAGGGTGAATGCTCTGACGAACTGCAAACACTTGTACCTCCCCGACGTAACTACCCCCGACAAACCCGACAAGCTACTAAGTCTCATCCCTTTACAGTGGAGATCCCTAGGTGCAAGAAAGCCTTTTACTCCAATAGTTTCTTCCCCAGAACTGCGGGTCTTTGGAACTCCCTTCCGGGATTCTGCTTTCCCAACTGCAATGATATGCAGAAGTTCAAGTGTAATGTTAACAAACATCTTTCTACTCTTCTCCCTTCATAATGACCCCGCTAATTAATTCCCTAATAGTAGCCCCCTGCTTCAAAGTGGCACTGTGCCTTGTTTGGGGTGAAAATTGAATAAAAAAAAAAAAAAAAAAAGATACGATTAAGGGGGGAATGCAGTACATTGGCAATCATGCATACAATTGCATCTTTAATATTACAAGTACAAACCGGCAGCAGTACTGGAAAATGAAAGCCACAAGATCCTAAGGGACATGGATATACAAAAGGATAAACCCATTCAAGCAAGAAGACCGTGTGTCATAATAGTTAACAATAAGGAAAAGTCTTGCCAGATTGTAGAGTTTGCCGTACAAGCAGACCATAGTGTGAAGATCAAAGAGATTGAGAAGCGGAGCAAATACACGGAACTCGCCAGAGAGCTCAAAAGGATGTGGAAAATGAAGAAAGTAGGATAACACCACTAATAGTAGGAGCGCTAGGAATGATACTGACAAACTGTGAAAAAAGAATGGGAGAAATTGGAATCAGAGGAATGGCCGAGAAGATCTTACGGATTTTAATAATGAAAACTGCAGAAATTTGAATGTGGAAACTAACACAACACATAAACTATACACAAAATGGACACAGAAACGAAGATGCATAACATAAAGAAACATTGCATAGAATCATGAAAACTGAAGCTTTTTCTTTGAGCGTTACCATGAATCGGCACCACCCCAAATACTGAGGGTAAAGGAGGATGGAAAGACCGAGGAGAGAAAGCACTAGCCAGACCTCCACTAACTAAGTGCAAAGAGGTCTGGGGGCTTTGGGGAATCCCAGTGAATACCAACGGTCGTCGCTAACGAGAAATCAACGGTAAACGGCTGTTGAGATAACGCAAATCTTTCCTGCAAAGGTTATCGAAAGAGGTGGAAAGTACTTGAAGTCTGGGGAGACTTCTTGTCACTCAGACTCCAGGGAACATTACAAGTTGTTCTCAAAGAACAATCTTGTGTGATTACTCCTAGTGAGTAAATAATAAGAAATAATAAGAAGAAAAAGATGATTGACACCAAAAACTAGAAGAATAAGAAACAAGAGTTGGTAATGAATGAAAAAAGAAAAGTAGAAAAAAGTGACAAAATAACAAGGAGGTAAATAAGACGAGCTCATTTTCGTTCACCGATTGTTGCGAGTTGAAAAGATTATCCCCCAACAATGGACGACAATTCGACACGTATGTAACGCGATCTGTAGACGTTGTTCAAGTTGCCGACGATAAAAACAATGGAGGATGAAATGCGGCGAACAAAAAGTTAGCGATAAAAGTTCTAAAATAGCCGAACGGAAGAAGACGACGATGTCGCGGGGCGGGATAGGGCTGAGGTGTACATGTGTATGTGGAGGGGATAGTGGCTAATTCTTCATCCGAAACCGAAACCGTAACACATTTAGATTTTGGTGAGAAAGAGCGAAAATGGCCGCAAGACATACAAAATGGACAGCCATCTTTTTATTTTTATTTGGGGAGTTTTTGGGCGTCCAGAATCAGAAAGACTTTTTTTTTTTTTACTTTTATTGTTAACTCGGGCCACTGACCAAAATTTGATACAGCAGCTGTCGATAACGTGAACGTGTCTTATTCAGCTAAACACTTGCCCCCCCCCTCCCTTGCTCACAGAACTCACTTTTTCGTTTGGTTTTGGATCGTGACTACTCCCTCCGCTTCTACCTTTTTGGATTGTAGTTCCGATTTAAGACTAAGACAACGTAACAGATATGGCTTCATTTTAGAAACAAATAACCCAAAATGTGTCTGAATGTATATGCCTGTGTGTGTATGAGAGAGAGAGAGAGAGAGAGAGAGAGAGAGAGAGAGAGGGAGGGAGAGAGAGAAACATAAGGAAAGAGAGAGAGCATTACAGTCATTATATACTACGGTAAGGCCCGAATTATTCTTCGGCCATAGTGCATTCTACGAGATCATTAATTTCCTCGTGCTCTGTTTTATATGCCTGGATTCGTTTGTACACCTTTGAAGAGTTTGGAATATCTTAATAGCGATAATGACGAAGCGTTTACTCCCTTTATCAGGTTTCTACAAAATAGTGCGTTCAAATAAGATCACCCTCTTCAAAATAGATCCGCGTCTGATGCAACCTCGACAAAGTTTAAACATCTTATCTGCGCAATATAAAAGTATTACATTTAAGCAATAGTAAGTTTTTTGTCTTTTTTTTTTTACTTAGTGAGAGATTTGTATGATGTATTTCTTGTCAAAGTAAACAAATGGCAATGTTTTGTTTTATGTATAGAAATGGAAAGCGATGATAAATGCAAAAAAAAAAGTACATCTATTAGGTTGGTGCAAAAATAATGTTATATATATATATATATATATATATATATATATATATATATATATATAGCTGAACGTGAAAAACGACGTTATGTTTGCACCAACCTAATATATCTGTATAACGTAAACTTGAGTTCAGTATTTATAAAATAGAGGAACGAAACCATAAATATCTAAACACTTTTACACCTTTTTTTTTATAACGGTGTCGTTTCATGTTAACGAACCCAATGCATTGTAGACTCCGTCGCAAGGAAAAAGCTCGACTCACTTTCTTTTTTAGCAAAAGCCTTTATATCTAGAAATTTCAACAACGATTTTTTTAAATATGTAAACAGCTCATTTCTCCTTCAACCACGTGTGCTTTTTAATCTGTGCTATGGCGTCACCCACGTGACTCGAGTACGTGTTTATCTCGTCGCGTCTCAACTTATGTTTCTGCGGTCACACGTTTTTTTATTTCTCTCACTTTGCGCACCCGGCTTGGTAATTCGTATATCTTAATACGGCTGCGGTTTCTCTGTTATATAACCAAGCAAAAACTAATTTAACCAAGCAAAAACTTGCCTAACAAAGCAAAAAATAACCTAGTCAAACAAAACCATTCTGAGTAAAGATATTTAATAGCTCCAAATACATTTACTATATATTTATATATATATATATATATATTTATATAACTTTTGGTGAATGCAATACACATTTTAAATATGCTTTAACAAAAAGCCACCTACTCTTCACATCCTTCAAAATTCCGAAAGAGATGTATATTAAAAAACAGTTAAAAAAAAGCAAAAAATATCTATTATAGTTACACCTAAGAGCATTTGCGCAAAAATATTTATAGGCTCCTTTTAAAACGTTTCGATATCTTCCGGTTGTATATTTTATTTTTGCATGAATATGTTTTGTATAGAAAAAAGGCTTTTCGTGGAAATGAAACATATTGTTGGCATTACATGACCTGACAAAGAATAAAGGTGAAAGGAAGAATTCTTCCAACTAATAAAAAAAAACTACTTACCTATCTGATATATTTTAAGAACTATGTCGCCTATTTTGACAATGCGCTGTAAACTAAAATATTAATAGTTTGAACAAGCCTTCGAATACAAACAAATCAATGTTTTTTTCTTACAAATATATTAACGTACATATTATTAATGTAGGCTCCAACACACACACACACACATATATATGTGTCTGTGTGTGTGTGTGAATGTGTGTGTAATATTACAAGATTTCAGATGAACATGGTATCTAAAATCTCAACAAACTGTTAGACTTTTTCTACGAAATGGAACGAAAAATGAAATATTAGACTTTTCAGAATATAAGATGATGTTATGTTTTTCTTTTAATTAATCTATCTTATATATTGCGCATTTGATCACCTTAATTTAAATATATATATATATATATATATGTGCGTGTGTGTGAAATTTGTGTGTGTATGTACATTTCCCAACCAAACTACTCTGTCAATTTTTAGTCTACAGACTCACGATTTGATATAAGGGGTATTGAGATTTAGAAAAATCCTTTTAATCAGTTTCCGACCAGAAATTCGGCTGCCAGGGATCAAAGATCAACGATTTCACCTTTGAAATCTTTACCAAACGCCTCCGACAATTTTGGGTCTAAACACTTGAAATTTTAGATGTAGGTTACCTGGACATGAGTCACACATATTAATATATATATATATATATATATATATATATATATATATATATATATATATATATATATATATATATATATAAACATATCAAGTTATGAACAGTATATAGGGCCGGGCAAAGTCCGGCTTAACTGCTAGTAATGTACAAAGGTAATTAACTGTTTGAGACACAT
>NC_136492.1:54729490-54751990 GCF_053919585.1 Euprymna scolopes | reverse complement strand
GTTAAAAGATTCGTATTTGGCATCGAAAAATCGGTTCGAATCTTTCGATTCCGATACCGATTCTAAATTAATCGTCCCTAGTGTGTGCATGTATATATATGTAGGTATTCACATAAAAAAAAACATAAGTATATTTACAGACATACAAGAATCCACATGTGCATATATGTATATATATATATATATATATATATATATATATATATATATATATATATAACTACTTAATTTACTCACATAAAATTAATATACGAAAGTATAGATTTATGCGCAAACTTTAAGTATTTACTTCAAAAGTGCTCAATACGTAGGTAGAGCTAGTTAGTAATTAGTAACTAGATTAGTTACTATATATATATATATATATATATATATATATATATAGTGGCACAAAAAAGTCCGCACTGGTCATAAAAACGCAATTATAAGCTAAATTAAACCTCATTTGATTGCTTTTTATTCTTCTGTAATGTTACCTGTTCATATTTGACTTTTAATTAAAGTATCCTAGTGTTACGGTAATTAAAAAAAATCAAATCGAAAAGGCAAAAAGAAACTCACCACAATAGAATTTATTATTTTAATGTAACATTAAAACTTTAATGCAACACAAATACAACAGAAACACAATGAACTAGTTAATATTTAGTAGCATAGCCCATCTGAAATTTGACAGCCTGTGATCTTTTGGGTATTCCTTGAATTAGTCTGCGGCAATACTCCAGCGAAAGAGCTTCCTACTTCTCTTAAACTTTTGTCCAAAGTTCTTTCAGATTTGAAAGTTTATCATTGCGTAGGTGTTGCTTGATGTAATACCATACGTTTTCGATTGCATTGAGGTCTGGAAATTGTGTGGGCCAATCAAAACACGGAATATTATGTTCTTGAAGGAACCTCTTGGCATTGCCAGCTGTTTGAATGATAGCATTATCCTGCATGAAGATGGGATTATCATCCAAATTCCTGCCAAAGTAGAGTAGAAAATGCTCAGTCAACATATTAATATAATTGGTCGAATTAATTCCGCCTTGCAAGCGAACAACAGGCCCTGAATCATTGGCACTAATAATGCCCCACACCAAAACTGAGCCTCCACCACCTTGCAGCGGTGAAACTGTGCACCTAAGATTAAATTCTTCGTCTTTTCCTCGACGGGTGTACTGCCTACCATCACTGCCTAACCTATTGAACTTGCTTTCGTTGCTAAAAACAACTTTGTACCAATATGAAGAGTCATGATCTTCATTGCATCTGACGAAGTCCAGACGGCGCTTCTTGTTCTTTATAGAAATCATTGGCTTGTGCCTTGCAACACAGCCTCGCAAATTAAATTCCATCAATCTGTTAATTGTAGAAAGAGAACACTTTTGAATGAGATCACACTGTAGTTGGATTTGGAGAGCCGTTTCAAATCTGTTTCTGAGGCTGCAGATCTTGATAGCATTGTCTTCTCACCAGATTTAGGGCATCACTAACAATGCCAGTCTTTTGATGCTTTTGAACAGTTATTCGTACTGTTTTCTCGTCAAATTTCCATCTGCGGCCGATTTCTCCGTTGGATAAACCAGAAAGGTAAAGATTAATGAGCTTCCGACGATCACTAAGAGAAAGTCGAGGCATATGGATTAAATGTTACATTGTATCACTTGGAACAAAAAAAAATACCATTAGATACTTTATTACATGGTTGATATTGTAAGCTGGTTTTAAGCTCATTTGTGACTGGGGAGTTTCTTTTTGCTTTCTCGTTTGAAGTTATTTTTTTTTAATTGACGTAAACACCAAAATACTTCAATTAAAGTCCAATATGGACAAGTAAAATTATAGAAAAGTTAAAGGCGAATCAAATGAGGTATATGTTGTTTAAACAGTTACATTCAATTTTGGGCGCCACTATATATATATATATATATATATATATATATATATATATATATTTATATATATACATACAAGGAATAAACTGACATATTTATAGGAAAACGAATTCATACAAAATTTATTTTTAAAGTTGGGTTAATACTTCTTCCTTTACACTCTATAGTCTATTAATTACTATATGTATGTGTATGGATGTACACACACAACTGACACACTTTATCTACTTATGTACTTAGAAAAGAACAAGAGAAGCAAACACACACTGAACTGCACACAATGTTATATAAACTTGTATTGATGTTTTTTGTTTGTTTGAATTCGCATATCAATACACTTGTTAAGTGTAATATATTAACATATAAAGAGTGTTATTGTAATTCACGCTAGATTTATTTTCTATTCGGCAAGAACCAATATTTGTGAAAGTGAATATGGAACTACGTAATAAATATATTTAATGACTTGACGTGGATTATATTTCCGGCCGACCTTTGCGATTTATTCCTACGATCATAGCGCGTTTGTATCACTTTATGTTTTATTTAACAATTCATTCTCTACAATCAATGCGTTTCCGATTGAAGGAATATGATAATAAAGAGCCATCTGGAGTCTGAAAATGTAATGCACTATTATCATCATATATTTGAACAGTTATAATTTAATGATCGCTATATATTTATATATATATATATATATATATATATATATATATATATATATATATAGAGAGAGAGAGAGAGAGAGAGAGAGAGAGAGAGAGGGAGAGAGAGAGAGTAGACCACAAGGTTTTCGCATCAGTGTTTTACCTTCTTAACGGAGACTGGAGGTCTCATCTCTCCCAGTGACGTTCCCAGATACCAACCTGGAAATTTCTAAGACTCGGCGCGGTGTATAGAGCGCACTGGCCAGGCTCATCGTTGCTTAACTTCAGTGATTTTCCGACAACAAGTGTGTCAACTTGATTGTGCAGTCCTGTGGCGATCATTTGCACCGTAAAAGATTAGTAGTAATACCAAAAAAGTGTGGTTGATTCTAAACAAGCTGTCATCACTATAAAACTATCCGTATAGATTTCATAGCAACTTAATTGTTGTGGAATAAAATCATACGTAAAATTCGCAAGAGAGCCCATATATATATATACATAAACAGGTTTAAGTGTATTAGCAAAATAAAGAAAAAAACATGTGCTCAATACATGCTAGAGTCTATATATATAATATAATAATATATATAATATAATATATATATAATATATATAATATAATATAATATATATATAATATATATAATATAATATAATATAATATATATATAATATATTATATATAATATAATATATATAATATAATATATATATAATATATATATATATATATATATATATATATCTGCCTACCATCTCTGCCTAACCTATATAGATATAATATATCAATATAATATATATAATATATGTATAATATATATATACTATATATACTCTATATAATATATATATATATATAAAATACAATATATATATATAAAATATAATATATATATAAAATATAATATATATAAAATATAATATATATAATATATAATATATATAATATATAATATATATAATATATAATATATATAATATATAATATATATAATATATATAATATATAATATATATAATATATATAATATAATATATATAATTTATATAATATATAATATATATAATATATATATAATATATGATATATATATATAATATATATATATAATATATAATATATATTTAATATATAATATATATATATATAATATATATAATATATAATATATATAATATATAATATATAATATATATATATATATATATATATAATTTAGTCATTCAATGAATTTAAAAAAATTATGACGTGAAATGTTTGAGTTTCAGATCCAAAGATTTTTATTATTCTATGTAAGACAAATAATACGTTAGAAATATTTTTACTCCTTAGCCTATATGATTTCGATGTCATCCATCTCTTCAGAGGAGAAAATGGTAGGCATCGAAATCCTATGATTGCTTTTGGCATCGATGTGAATGTGTGGGAGGAGCTAGCCGAAGATAGACCAGCATGGAGACGTGCCTTGTGAACCCCTCTGTTCGAGAGGCTGTCGCAGAGAAGACAAAACTAGTGACTACGTTTGCTGTTGCTTGCATTAATCTTTCGTAGGTTGCTTGCCATTATTATTATTATGAATTTACATCATGCATTTTTGGTCTCACCAAGCTATACTGAGTAGTGGATCATGATCAGTGCAGACATTTCTGTTCTCGTTGGTTCTAATATCTCGCATTAATAAGTGTCATGGTTAATGAAATAATAACTGAACTATGTCAATGCGTGGCTATGAAGGAGGTGGCATTTTGATCAGTAATACGGGAGAGCCATGCATATTACAAAACTTCTTATTTTATATCTCAAAATCAGTTATATGTTAAACAGCGTATAATTCCATTTTCTATTTAACGATTAAATATTCCCTATTCATAATTTACTGTTGGTATAGTCGAGTCCCGTTTTGTATTTGCGAACGTTACGAACGTTAGTCAGTTTATTCAAGACCTATGTCTACAATTAAGCTAATTTACTTAGTATCGCTCGTATTCGAAGCCCATTTATTAAAAAACACATTCAGCTTCTTTTGCGTTGTGTATAAACGATTATAAGCTTATTTTTCACACACACACACATATATATATATGTGTCTGTGTGTGTGTGCGTGTGTATTCAGTATTTATTTAAGAGTGTACATTATGTGAATAGAACTTAATAGTAGTGTGAAAATATATCTATTGCAAGTAAACAATCGGAAGCAATAAATCCACGCATGTAATCTGATGAATTCTTGGAATGAGCATGGGCTCCTCTATGCAGCTCACATGGCACATACACACATAAATATACACTGATGATTGCGTAAGCATGCAACACTAGTGCCTGAAGGTATAAAAGAATAATTATTATTTAATGATAAAATATATATACATATATATATATATATATGTGTGTGTGTGTGTGTGTGTGTGTGTGTGTGTGTGTGATATTGGGTAAGTCAATATACCTATTTCTGGAATAATTGACTGACCCAGCGATTATAAATATATTTGCATTTAAAAACTCGCAGGTATAGATTAGTGGCAGTGATGGTTCCCATATTTGTGACATGTCATTCTGTAATATACTTTGGCTAATACAATTTATTAACCATACCATTGCGTTTCTCTCGGTTATTACTTGCTTACAAAGCTATAAGAGTATGTATGTAACACAAATACCTTGAACCGATGTTTAATTGCATTATTAGTTCTAATGGCGAACCGCTGTTAGCACAATGTAAATACAGATAGGACAATTACAAAAACAAAGGCATTTTAATATTTAACTCGGACGTAGACAGAAATCCTATTGGATACGTAGGCGAGCCCTTTCAACATCTGGGGTCGTGGAGGCGCTGTATTATTTCGTGTAGCATGTCTTGGGCAATAATAGCCTGGTGGCACTCCTCCCTCTCCAGACCTCAGACAACATACATATAATCACGTTAACAAACGGGTTCCCGTTGGATAACTGAAGTTCAGTGAGGTTGACACTGGTTAGTACTAAAATGGGTGACCATTTGGTAATGCCAGTTGCTGTATCACATTAAAATGTACTATATTTAACTTTCTTGCTTCTTGTACTCCCCTTTGGGTTCTGAGTTATTGTTGCTGTTGCGTTTATGGCATACCATCCATCAGTTTGTTCAATCTATGTCGAAACCCTACAGGGCCTCTTTGTTTTTACAAGAGTGTCATTAAGGCCTGAAGGCCACTCGAGGATAAGGGTTATTGAGTGTAAGTTCGTCAGCAGGACAACAACCCAGAATGGCAAATTATTTAACTAGAGATGGAAACAAAGTGGGTGTTTAAAGAGTATTGGAAATTTCTTAAATGCCGAGATTGTTAGAACAAATTGGGTTGAAGCATTTGGTACTCCAGCCCCCAAACGACAAACTATGGAATTTATGTCAAATTTGAAGCCGTACAAACTGTTCGACCTCAACTGTCTGAAGAGAAGATAATAAGCAACTTCGCGAACTCCTGATTACTCGAGGTCTAATGACTATGGATTTAATTTAGTGGAAATCTGATGCATCTTGATTTTCAAATACATCATTGGCCGATATTACGCCCGCAAAAACCCCATAAAATACTGGAAAATAATCGAGATTTAGAAAAAAAAAATTTATTGATGTTCAAAATTTCATTAAAAATTCGGTGGTTTCTGAATTTTCACCAAGGGTTTCTACCCTCTTAAAAACATTATAAATGAATTAGATTAAAGTAAATATAGCTTATAGTTAGCCCGTTTACGCCCCGCATTATTATGCCAAAATTCTTATCTAGTTAATCATTGTGTATGCAAATATATAATCATACTTAACGTATGCACACCAAACACACACGTGTGTGTGTGCATGTCTGTGATTTAAATGTAATATATATATATATATATATATATATATATATATATATATATATATTCAGAGTGGCGCAAAAGTCACGTATTATTTTCAATCAATAATAACTTTAAGATTTAATAAAATAATAAAAATATATTTCCAGAATTTAGCAGATAAAATATTGACATTTGATCATGGAAAAATTTAGCACTGAGCAACGAACCAAAATTATTGAGCTTTATTTTGAAAAACGTCGTTCCATAATCTTAACTCAAAGAGCCTATCGGCAGCATGGCCCAGTCACTAACCTTCCACGAACTGGCAAACCCCGTTCAGTACGTACAGCTGAAAATGTATCACTCGTAAAGGACAGCATGGCTGAAAACCCAGACACTTCAACTTGAAGAAGGGCCGCTCAGATTGGGATGTCTAGAAGGTCACTTCAAAGAATTCTGAGAGAATTGCACTTGTTTCCATACAAAATTCAAATAGCACTGGCATTGCAGCCCACAGATTTGCAGTCTCGCTTAGCTTATACTATTCACAGTCAGCAATTAGCGAGAGAACAAAATGAGTTCATCCACAAACTGACAATGAGCGACAAAACCATTTTCATCTGAACGAATTCCTGAATAAGCAGATCTGCTGAATATGGGCAATTGAAAATCCAAGAGCCGTTCACCAGCGTAAATCGCATCCAATAAAATGTACTGTATGATGTGGTGTTACCTCGGAAAGATGACAGGGCCTTATTTCTTCGAAGACGAAGAAGATGTTGCCGTGACGGTAACCGCACAACGATACCAAAATAGAGGTTGAAAATTGTTTAAGGCCAGCTATTTAGGACAACCTGGAAATATGGTTTCAACAAGATAGTGCGCCTGTCCAAACTGCCCCATCAAAGTATGGCGCTCCTAAGGCGATAGTTTGGCGAGCGTTTAATCAGCAATTTCTCTGATTTAACTGACCTTCTCGTTTACTGGGTTTGACAACCTCTGACTGTTTCTTTTTGGGGTTATCTTAAAGAAAGCGTATTTGGGAAAAATCCAAGAACCATTCAAGAACTTAAAAACATATCAGACATGAAATCCAAGAACTAGAAGTATAATGGAAAGTACCAAAGCTAAAGGAGCCTTTGTTAAGCCGACACTGGTGGCCATTTAAAAGATATAATTAAAAAAAAACTAATGTAAAAAAATTACAAGGTAAATTATTTATAAATAAACTATAATAAATTGCTTTGAATATTGATTTTTTATCAGCAAAACAAAACAATACGTGTGTTTTGCGCCAACCTGTATATATATATATATATATATATATATATATATATATATATATATATATATATATATATATATATATAGTTATGTCTCGGAAGTAGAGTGAAAAGCACATCTTATTTTTATTTTATTAATATTATTGTTTTTCCTTGTACACATGTTTGTGAATTATTCCATGGATTTCTGCCTTTGGATGATTATGGACCATCTTCTTCCAATTACGGGATTTCCTTGGATTTTTCTTGTACAAATGGAAATTCTTTTAACTTTCTTGAAGTTTTACATTTGGATTTTACCGTCACTGGATTTTTTATCTTCCACCAGACTATCCATTCGTGTGTAATCACCTTTTTCTTTACCATATTCCCTCTGCTTAACTTATTTTGTTTTCAAGTAAGATCTTTGACTTACTTGTTGTTTCATCAAATACTTCTGCATGCAAAATCCGATCCCGCATTTTGCTAATTCCTACCCTTCGATGAGAAGGAGAGTATTTCTCCGAAAAGAACTATCCACTTATCTAGTGTTTCCTTTTCAGATTAAATATGTTTTTAACTCATTTTAAACTGTTTTTTAACATATTTTATTAACTGTTTGCTCATATATATATATATATATATATATATATATATATATATATATATATTTACATGCAGATTATATATAATTCCAAAACCAGAAAACGTGTTTAATTCACTTCTAATATAGCTCCATTATTATGAAATGCTCCTTACACATGTTTCATTTTTGCTTTTGAATAGCGGAAGCCCACTAGACAACCGATTGGAGACGAATGCATATTCCTATAAAAAGTTGGGAAGTTTTTTTTTTTTTGGAATGAAAGCGGATTTAGTAAAAAAGAAAATAATAATAAAAGGAAATGGAAATATTTAAGTTCGCAAAAACATAATAAATCAATTACTTATTGCAATGTTTATCGGCATCCACATCGCACAAATAATTGAATTCAAAGCACACGTCTATGTACATCCATATATGTTTCACATGATTTTCGTTTTATTAGATATGTGTATACACATACACGCACATATATATGTGTGTGCGTTTATATACATTTATATATATACATACATAATATTCTTATCAAAGCTATTCCATTTGATTCAGTCTGATTTCCAAATCGTCTATTCAAGCCGATAAAACTGATAAAAGACAAGACTACCTTACGAACAATTAATCAAATTAGTCTATATTCATCGTGTGAATTCTATGATCAGACAAATTTCCCGCCCTTTTTTCGTTCTTTCAAACAAAGCTAATATGGCTGATATGAGTCTTCATTGGCGCCATTAACGTTTTGATTCAACGTCTGTTTTTTCGCTGAAAATGAAAGGATGTTTAGCGCAACTTTCCACAAATGAAATCTCAATGCTTCAAACCCAATATCCATTTAACTGGAATGCAAGATATGTAATATTTGACTTACCAGAAAATGATAGCTTGATTGTCTCATTGAACGTATAGTCCGGATCATGTGCTTCGATTGTTGGTTCGATTGCCAAGGCTGCGCCCTAAATAAGAAAAAGAAAATTTAGCACACAGACAGCTTACATATATGTATGGTTACTATCGAGATTATATATATATATATATATATATATATATATATATATATATATATATATATAATAAATGACAGCAATTTATATTCCAAAATTCATGATGTTGACAATCTTATAGTTTATTCCTTTAAATCAGTGGATTTATAAAATTCTTGACAGTATCTGTTTCGTAGCGCAAAATCAATCACTTTATTATTATATCAATTAATGATATAATCAATTGTCAAATCACATTTTAATTCCTTTTGACAGATTGATTGTTGCTATTTCTTCTGATGAGTTAATGGCATAATAGGTTCACTAATTGATATAATAAAGTGATTGATTTTGCGCTACGAAACAGATACTGTCAAGAATTGTATAAATCAACTGATTTAAAAGAATAAACTATAAGATTGTCAACAGCATGACTTTTGAAATATAAATTTTTATCATTTATTCTATATATATAAATATATTGCTATGTATTCATATTGAGCGTGTTATATAAGGAGTAATATATGATAAGAAAAATATATTTCTAAAGAAATATATATATATATATATATGTATATGTAGAAATATATTAGCTGTTAGAGCACTGTAAAAGTGGTGGACAAATATTTGTTTAAATAGACATTTGGCGAGATAATTTACGGGCGCCGCTTCCGCGGGTCGATCGGTAGAACTGCTGACTGTCAACGCGATGGTTCTAGGTTCAATCCTCGGCTTTGGAGAGGTGCTAATCTAGCGGCACTGATGAGTTATGATACAACGAAACAGGATTTTATGTCGATGACTACATTATATATATATATATATATATATATATGTATATATATATATATAGTAGAAATGGCAATTAATAAGAACTGAAGAAAGTGCTCAATACTGTTGTAGAGCAAATATGCTTTTTATTTTTATTACCGTATCTTTCTGTTAAGTTACATTATTGTTTCAGCTACCCGGCCGTTTTTTTTTGGCCGTCTGTAGCTTCCTCAGACTTTTACAGAAAAGGGTTTCTGTAAAAGTCTGAGGAAGCTACAGACGGCAAAAAAAAAAAAACGGCCGGGTAGCTGAAACAATAATGTAACTTAACAGAAAGATACGGTAATAAAAATAAAACGTATATATATATATATATATATATATATATATATATATATAGACGAGTACACACACATACGAGATGCCTTCAATAAGTTTACAGACTTTTTTCGTCGAGGCACTTTTATTAAAAACTTGTTCCTTTTCGAAGTAATTTCCTCCGGTTACAATGCACTTGTAGCATTCGAACAACTTCTGTAAAACCTCACAGAAGTCCTTTCGGGTGAGCGTGTGAATGACCCTCGTGACAGCCTCTTTCGCTTCCTTAATTGTCTGATAATGACAGCCTCTCAGATTTTCCTTGAGCTTGAGGAATAACCAAAAAATAACAGGGAGTAAGGTCTGAACCAGAGGGAGGGCGAGGAACTTAAAGCACATCTTGGTCAAGTAGTCTGTGACAAGGGAGGAGTTGTGGACTGATGCATTCAAGCAAATCTTCCGCATTTTCAGTTCATCGAGAATAATTGTGTGCACAGCTTCACCACTGACATCAACATGTGCACTTATTGTCTATATAAACAAACGACGACCCTTATCCATGAAATTCTTTTGAACAATCAATTATGGTGTTCCGACTTCCTTACTCCTTTCCAACCTCTCATCACTCCCACAAACTTCCTGCTTTCCTTGAATCTCTTATCCAACTCAAAAACTGGTGCTCGATTCATTTCCAAGGGTCTAAAAACAGTTTGAAGCATTCCACAGCTTTCTGTGGCATTTTTCCTAAGTTTAGAACAATTTTAATTCATACTGTTCTTCTACAATGTCCTCACGTCCAGATTGCATTTTCTGAAAACACCAGTTGTGACACTCGAGCTTTAGTAGGGTGTATTCCAATTCCTGCTGTAGCTTTTCATTTTATCCTGAAATCATAAAAATTAGTCATCTTATAAGATGTATAGCAATAATATCCTGAATTTTCAAAAGTCTATGACAATTTTAAATGCCTGTACAAAAGATATGAAAAAAATATATATGCATATATATATATATGCATATATATATATATATATATATATATATATATATATACACAGTATTGCAGCAAAATCTGACGCTTTACAACATGAACACAAAATAGGCAAAAACAAAAGTGGTATATGCAGAGACCCTATAGTTTATTCTATACCGTTTGAATTACATACTGATTTTTTTTCAATATAGCTACCACTGGCAAATACGACGGAAACAGAGTCCCACCTGTTGGTAAACATGTCTTTGTTCATAGTGAGGAACGCCTCCACTATAACGGCGTGCGGAGGGTCCATCGTGTTGTATACGAGCTCTTTGGCCTCGGCATAAATTACGCCAAAGAAGAAATATTTAAGGAGTTACCAGTCAAACGATGTGGACTGCCACAATTCAGTTGTGAAAAAGAGTATGGAACAGTCACCCTGTCACCGTGTTGACCTAGTTTAAAGAAGGGGAATTCCTCTATAAGACGCAGAAGCGTCCAGTTGAGATATTTCATCCATGGATTCATCATGCTCCTAAGCACGTTCTGGTATTTTAGTTTACATTTTGTCAAGTGTTTCATTTTCTGCAGTACAATATATATATATAGTGCAAAACTTTATTGAAATTCAAAGACTTTACTCGAAATTAACGGTGATTCAGTTTTGTATCATAACAGTCTCAACATGCTAAAAGAAAAACGGTATACATTGAAATTAACAATATTTAAAAATTAAACATTATATATATATATATATAACTACTTAATTTACTCACATAAAATTAATATACGAAAGTATAGATTTATGCGTAAACTTTAAGTATTTACTTCAAAAGTGCTCAATACGTAGATAGAGCTAGTTATATCCACTCTAGGACTCTTCAGGCTTATGCACATAAGCCTGAAGAGTCCTAGAGTGGATGAAACGCGGAATATTCAGTGTAGCTTAATCGCCATATATATTACTGTATATATATATATATATATATATATATATATATATATATATATATATATATATATATATATATATATACAGTATCGGCCATAATATAAGGAACGGAAAAAAATTACAATTATTCATGTATATTTAAAAAATTAGAGCATGGATTTTTCTGAAATACTCAGAATAAACAAATAGAACCAATGTGTATAAACTAGTACCAAAAAATAAAATAAAATAAAATAAAATTACGATTCAATATTGAGAAATATTTTAGTTTTAAATTATATCTGTGGATTTATCCTGACCAAAAGTTAAGGAACGAAATAAAAACTTTGTTTTTTTTTAATGCAAATGTTTAAAAAAATAAATTAATTCAATATTTAGTGAACATCCCTTTATTCTTCATGACCTCACTGCATCTTCGACCACAAGACTGGATTAGTTTCTTGCAAAATTCAGGATTTATCTTTTCCCACTCTTCCTTCAATAAATCCCACAAATGATTTTAATTTTGGGGATTCCTCTTCTGTGCTCTTTCTCCAAACATTTTCTATCGGATTCAGATCCAGACTCTGGCCAGTCCATTACTCTTATTTCTTCTTCCTCGAGGTAACTTATCACTTTTTTAGCTTCATGTCAAGGGGCGTTATCTTGCATAAAAATGCTTGGCTGATTAGGTGAAAGGCGTAAGCTCTCAATGACATTGTTGAAGGAGCTGCTTATAAGTCTCCGCATTAACTCTACCATAGATTCGAACTAGAGGGCCAACTCCTTCCGAGGATATCATACCCCACACCATTACACTCCTCCTCCGAATGTAAGTGTCTTTTTAACACATTTGGAGGATAATCGTTCACCTGCTTTACGCCGTACATGCTTCTTTCCATCAGATCCAAACAAATTGAACTTGGATTCATCGCTGAAGTGAACCTTAGCCCATTGTTCATCAGTCCAGACGACATGCTCATGGGCAAATTTCAAACGGCTATTTTTGTTCTTCTTGGAGATCAAGGATTTAGATACTGGCACCCTGGTATGCAGTCCGGCAGCTGCTAACCGTCGAGAAACAGTTTTTCTCTATATATTTTCCCAGTCTGTTCATTAAAATCACGAGAAATTGATGTTGCGGATTTGAATCGGTCACTAAGAGCTTGCCTTACCATAATCCTATCTTCTCTTTCAGACGTTTTAGGGGGTCTGCCGGTTTTAGGGGATGCTTCTAATGTATTTTTATTCTTATATCGAGCTATCACACGATGAACAACACTTTTTGATCTTCGAACGATATTAGAAATTGTTGAAATTGATTTCTTTTCTTTGTAATTGTCTAAAATTATTTTTTTTTTATCTTGGAGAGATAGAGTTTTGCGAGTCGGTGACGCCATTTTTCTTTGTTGTGCTTATCAGCAGTTCCAATATTAAAAACTAGCTATTTTTATGTAAAGTTTAGTCTCTTAAAAATACATTTTCTATTTCGTTCCTTAACTTTTGGCCAGGGTAAATCCACAGATATAATTTTAAACTAAAATATTTCTCAATATTGAATCGTAATTTTTTTTTTGGTACTAATTTATACACATTGATTCTATTTGTTTATTCTGAGTATTTCAGAAAAATCCATGCACTAATTTTTGAAATATACATGAATAATTGTAAATTTTTTTCCGTTCCTTATATTATGGCCGATACTGTATATAGTCTTCGTTGTCAGAACTCTGATACGAGAATACATTTTGGTTATTAGAATTGAGTTAGCCTCAACTACGAATTATTTTATGTGATGCACGAGGCACAACTTGGTGTTGCACACACTTCAGATGTCACCATTCGCTGCGGCAAACGTGTTTGACATGCAGGTTCAGGAAGGCATCTTGTAGCAGGTTGCCAGTATACACTTACGTGGAGTAAGGTCTTGTCTCCTACCCGCCAGGCGAATTTATTCGGGAGTTCATCCCCGCCTCCAGTGAATTAAATACGCCTCTAAATATCAACCTGGAAATTTCTACGATTTAGCGCAGTAGATACAGCGCATAACCTCCCCAAATGATCACATCTGTTACTGGTTGCTTCGGTGATCTGGCGAGAACCGCTATCAAAATGATTATCCCGTACACACACACACATATATATATATATATATATATATATATATATATATATATATATATATATATATATGGAGAGAACTTGAATACCTACGAGACGGTTTCCTCGAGTGTCTAAGGTCTCTCTGTACAGGTTTTTTTTTTCGGAACAACCTTGCATGAGGATACTTTTCCATAGAAATACACCCTGACCAAATATTCAAAACCACATAGTATTCGCTGCCCAAATAAGATATCCTCACGATGGCTAACTCACATTAGCTTTTACGAGGAATGGATCACCTTCTCCGAGTAATAGCACGAAGCTAGATACTCCACCAGACTTAATAAATTCTTGTCCTGAAATCCAGTAAGACCAAGAGACCAAAACGAAAGATAAACTACAACATACTAAAATGGGGAGAGGAAAAGTATGCTTTTAATTTCTTTACTAACTCAATGTTTGAGATATAAAGAACTTTAATGAACAGTCGAATATCTATGAATCTCATATAGAGTTCATATGCTAGCCCCAGGTAGTGGGATCCTTGATTTATGAGAACTTCGACTGGAATAAAATACAACAAAAAATATATACACGTGTTTGTGTATATATATATATATATATATATATATATATATATATATATATATATATATATATATGCACACGTTTATATACAGAGGAAACAAGAAAGATTGATGATGAAACTAAAAATTGAATTAGCTACAATATATATCAATCCACCAAAATTTCAAACAAGAAATTATAATAATGAAAAATTCTTAACTCACAAAATGTCAAAAGATGGTTTTCGTAAGAGCATAAACAGTTGTAAATGATGCATCATTGATTAGCATGAATTCGAGGATATATTTAAAAATTGCTCGTTAAGTATTTAAAGAAATTAGGACATCATTATATTTGTAGATGACCTAAACCCTTATCTAGAAATGTACTTTTATTCAATCTTTACTATGGCCATCGACTTTCCATTAGTTAACACGTAATTTTGTCTAAAAGCAGAGAAGAGCGAACAAAGAGTCTGATCTAGCATGCCCGTTCACTATTATATTTAGCTGCTAAAGCTATAAGTGTAACTGATCTTTCATTTCAAATCCTTTCGATGTCATCTGATCAAGGAAACGAATCAGCAACTTTAGGCATATCGGTTAATATGTAACCTTGGGGTTAAATTATGTCAATTATACACAAACAAGCTAATATCTTTTGCGGATTCTTACTATACTTAATAATACGAAAGACTAAGACGAGTTATGGAAACTACAGAGAAAAGAGCATTCAATAATGCAAGTCAAAAAACGGCGAGAACATGATTAAAAAGAATCAGTTCTTTGAAGATAAATAAAAAAGACCATTCTTTTCTAACATAAAAAATAGGAAAAATAGAAATAAATTCAGGATAAAAGAAAAGAGTTTAAAGGCAGAATTTTAAAAACAATTAGATATGAAAAACAAAACGAGATAAAAAATTATCATGAAAAAATGTTAAAGCACGAAAAGAAACAGAAAAAGAATTTAAAAAACGCAAAAAGGAGAATGAAGAGAGGCTAATGAAATTGAAACAAAACGTCTTTAAGGAATTATATATTCTTAAAATACGCCCATTAAATCTGCGATTTTACCACTGATAATGCGATGTCACATTTAAACATTACAAGGCGGCACCGGTACTGTTACAAACCGAAGTGTGACAGACCGACTGAAATGTATTTCAAAAATAAAGCGTTACAAGAAATAAAATATTTCAAACCTCGAAATAAAAACGATTCATGTAAGGGAAGCGTGATGAATCGACTATAATACTATTCCAGATTTAAGTGTGACAGTCAAAACTATAATTATATTTCAAACTTTAACATGCCAGACTAACGAATATTCCTTTGAAAGATAGACTAATAAACTGACAGAATCTCGTATGGAGATGCTCAGAATAAGATATGTACATTAAATGTATACGTTTAGCATTTAAATGTTATTTTAAATTTAAGTGTGACAGACCAACGGAAATCTTATTTCAAAAGCCAGACATACCGTCATAAATATTTAAAATGAAACGAAAGACAGACGAACTTTCTACCTGCTAACAAAAGCCTGGCATAGCAATGATTGTTCTATGTCAAATATAAGCATGAGAAACATGATCACAATAAGTTAAAATTTAAGGTACTGACAGCAATACTTACAAAAATGTTACAATGAATAGAAATTTAGATGTGTCCATTTAATGTAGTCATTTATCGATGAAAATGATATTTTAAATTTAAGTCTGACAGACCATAAAATTGCAATGTGAAACTTATATATGACGGATCAACGGAAATACTCTTTAAAAAAAAACGCGTTACAAACTAACAAAATCCTGTTTTCAAACTTAAGGGTGACAGACCAATACAAAGTCTACTCCAAGCCTAATGATGAGAAGTAAAAACAAACACCATTTCAAACTTAAGTGTGATAGTCCAAAGAAAATTTTAGACTTAACATTAAGGGACCAACTGCTGGCAGACCAAACCTCTTCTGGCGATGTGTGGACTCGTCTAAAAAATCGAACCAATCATATTGTAAATGAAACAACGAAGGACAAAATCCAACCCCCTCAAAAGTGATTCGGTTATTTGAAAGATAAAACGATTGGAATTTTTCACTTAAAAATAATTGCATTAGTTGATAATTTAATATCGCAATTTTGATAGCCTCAAAAGCCGCGAGATTGTCGGACGGTTGGAGCAAAATGTTCTGACAATCTAATCGGTGCTGGCAGTACGTGATAAGATTATGGTATTATCGGATTCTTATGGTGAAAAACACTTTCCTTTCTCTTCGGGGACATTTTTATTACTGCACATCAAATTCATTTTATCAATTCTGAATTCCACAAAACAGAGTCATTCGAACATCTATTTAGTAATACTAATGTCACTGGTCACACACGCACATTCCATAACGTTTAAACTGCTTCACATGCACTTCTTAAACAAGTAATGTTACTATCTTTGTCCCTTTAGAGAATATAATATGACAACGATGCAACATAGTGATTCAGGTGAAACTGCACCATTTTACATAAAATTAAAGTTCAAATTAAAAACGCTGAATTTAAAATTAAAACAAAGATCGATTAAAAAATACAAAGACTCTACTTGATATTCAGAATATCAAACACAAATCATAAAACACATCATCTCTGAAATAAAAAATTGGGTATTTTAAATAAAAATACATAAAAGTAAAATTAACATAAAATTCCTAATCGCAACATTGCTCAATTCATAGCTAAAACTGACAACAGCATATCCTTTGCCTTGATTTGATTCTCAGGTATATTTCCATTGATAGCTTATGTTTTTATGTAGAGTGATGTGGTTCTCGGTTGATTAATCGTGTCTGACTGTGTCGAATATATACCTGGGAGTCAAAACAATGAAACGAATATGCCGTTGTCATATCTCGAGTCATAACATAGCTCAACTTCAGATCATAAAATTTAAAAATGAGCTCATTATTAAGCTTTAAAAAATCAACCTCGATTTAAAATGAAATTTCAATTCACAATAAAGAACGCTCACCTTCAAATTGAAAAGCTCAATGCCAATTTATATAACTTCAACATAGAATTTAATAGGTTCAACCTCAATGTAAAACAGTAGCCGAACACGAAATTAATAAAATCTTATTTCAGAGTACTGTTTATTGCTTATTTCTGTACTAAGTATACGAATGATGCATTATAAGTTTTTGATCATAAACAATTTATACTTTGTTATCGACGGATCCAAGTCACAACATTGAAAAAGCAACTCCGAGCTGATCTGAAAGTATCGTTAAACCTAACAAAACGCACATTAATACAACAATACAAGACGTATGTGCCTAATTCATGTTGAGAAATGTAAAGAAATAAGAATGCTAGAAAAAAATAGAAAAGCAACAGGAAAAAAAAGGTGATGGATTCAATTCCCATACTTTAATTACCACTCTCACATGATTGATAAGCTGTGTATGAAATTATTTCTCTTTCACGGACAGGATGACAAGGGCCGGGAAGCGAGATAATAAAAAGCCAACACCCTAGAGGAAAGGTACTCTGGTCTGCAAGAATGCCTGGACAATCCTATCTGCATCCTCGGTGGAAACACTTCAGGCAATTAGTTATAAACTATTCCCTTTAAAGTAAGAAAACAAAATCTGGGATGGTGAACCACCTGGTACTGTAAAAGACCAGAGACAGACCTCAGTTTACAGATAGCAAGCCATCTGAAAAATTGTCTAGACTGTTGGTTTTGGCGCCGAAGGAAAACCTCGCATGAAAGCCATCCTTATCAAGCACAAAATGATACGCCATCACATTTTTTTACGAAACTTTTACTTGATGATTGATGCTTTATTATTAAATTTCAGTAGGCGTAAAATCAATTACAGACCACCCTTTGCATTTCCATTATTGTTCGCTGATTAATATATAAATAAGTTTTAATTGTAAATAATCCATTGAAACTGAACTACTATTTAACGAATATTTTGACATAATTGAGATGTAACGTCCTTCTCATCGGTTTCAAGGTCTCAGCGGTTATAACTAACCACGTTAGATTCGCGCTTGGTTTGCATATTCCCATAGGGTTCATGAATTCCATACAGAACTACATAACTAAATTAACAATTGACTATAAAATTGTCAAACGACGCTAATGTGAATGTTGGCTAAATACATAAAACGGCGTACAAGATTCATCGCAATGAGAAGTTGTGACATTTCACGCAGTCACATGCAAACTTGTCTTTCACATTCCCACTACAAACCCAACCACCTAATGTAATTGAACGTAAAAAATACTAAATAGGGTAGAAGGTTGCAAAACCAGCGCGAGGAAAGGCTCCTCCTATCTGGCATTAACTAACCTAACTAATCAGCTTCATCTCATGCACATTTATCCACTATTTAATATAATAAAATCGCTCAATAAATAACAAACTTAGAACTTACATATTACTAGTAACAAGTTCAGAGAAGTTTTTGCACAATAATAGAATGAAAATATTTACAATGTAAAAAACAAACTACGTGATAGTATTAGTATAAGAATTCTCCACTTTTAAATATACTTCTCACGCGAGCTACTTTGTAAGCTAAACTTATTTGCCTATGAATTAGACATTTCATTAAGAAACTATCCTTTTTATTTAATATAAACTATGACCATTCTGATATGAATAAAAACACACACACACACACATCGTTTTCTACGAATTCCGTCTTCCTTCCTGAATAAAGTGCTCACAATCAGGATTCAAATGGTATTACCTGTTATAATCTGATTAAGCTAATTATAAACTGAAATCCTACCAAGCCAGAGCCGGATTTACATTAAGAACAGTTTTTGTTCATCAATTTTTCCGGCTAACACGCCGAGACACGGGTACTTCTAGTTATAATTTGTGTATACAACTCAAACAATAAGATTACAATTATTAAACAGGTATACTACGTATCAATCTACGGCCTCCACCCTATAAAAGAGATCATGTTAAAGACTCGTCCAGCAACAACCACCATCAACAATTCCCCCTTACTTTCTATCTATTTCTAAAACTAAACAAATTGCTTGACAAAAGCTTTATTCCTAGATCTACCCGTCTGTCGAACACGGTATCAGTGGACTGATTTCCAACTGACTACAATGTGACCATTTTCAATTCCAATGTAAAATTCTTGTTGTGCCGTCATTTTAAATTATTATTTCTACCCAATTCCAACCATTTATGATCGTCACGATGTTTCCTCTCTTAACACCCATTAACCCTCATCCACGAAGTGCCTCCAGGCCTTGGTAAGCGATGATGCGTTAGTAAAAAAATTATACGTTTTATTTTATATTCTTATGAAAAGACATGTAGCAATTCCATAATTTGTTTTGGTAGCTTTTCAACCAGTTAAACCTTCCGTCAGACAAGAAATAAGCGTCTCATAGCATGTACATATCTGTAAGATTATAGTCAGTCGAGATCGAATTACGTTTTATATTCATTCGAGGCCTCGGACCAGTGAGCTGTACACGCGACTCTGTCGCTTTTTTGCCGGTCGTCCATTTAAAAAAAAAAAGACAGTGGCTTGGTTTGCCTTACAATTAATCATTCCTGCCTCTCCATTAGACTGACTAGCCACAGCCGAGTTACTTAGTCTGTTTGACAGCTAAGTTACATTTGTCGTGTCGGCTGTGCGTTGATGGAGGAGACAGTATGGACCATTTACTAAAAACACAGAAATAGGGAGACGCGACGAGAAACGGTAAAAAGCAAGTATCAATCAATGACTGAAACACTCTATGAAGTAATTTATAAAAATGTAAGACGTGAAATAGAATATGTCCAAACTTTTTTTTTTTGTAAAAAGACGGATCAACACTTTTACATACATAGACCTAATCCCGCGAATTACTCCTTTACGACACGCCGTAAGTCGATTTCCGAAGTAATTCAACGAAAACATTGTGAACGGTCCTATAATTATATTACTTCTGTCGCGCTGGTTGTAGGATCTGTTTGTTCATAAGGTCTTAACCCATTTTGGCTTTATTCTTTCACTTCAACTTATTGGTTTTATTGCTAATTCCAATCGGGGAAGTACAAACCGGGCTTCTTAGCCAGTTTTGTAAGCCAGATTTTACTTCCTGTAATGTGCTCGATTTTCAAAACCCAACCATTATCTTGCGAGGAGAAGGTAAACAATACTTCTGCACAGAAATGATTATGGTTGGATCATTCTACCGCTCCAGTAGATATCTAATGTCAATGCAATCCTATACCTGTATAAGTACTGATGCACTGTATGTGATGCTAGGAACCACAAATATCCCACTTTATAGTTAATGCAATCCCTCCATCAGCTCTTAAACATTTCCCAGTATCAGCATCCCCGTGTTGACAGTAAACTTCCTGCTCGTAGTAGTAGTAGTAGTAGTATATCTTGTCTTGATTTTCTTTTACACTTAGCTTTCTCCTTTCATTTCCCTCTGTCACCTTCTTTGGATGCTGGAGCAACTCCCATTATCATCAAATATCTGCATGAATTTTGTGATACACTAATTTTCTGTGAGGCTCTTCTCAAGGCGGTATCGTTGTATTATAGCTAATCTCTCTTTTGCTGCTAACTGAAATTGTAGAGTCATTTGTTTGAGGAAGAAGTCTTTTGATCAGTTGAACGAAGATAATGAAGTCAGCAAAGAAACCGACCTGTTTGAGGAGGAATGTCATAGAGAGAGAGAGAGAGAGAGAGAGAGAGAGAGAGAGAGAGAGAGAGACAAAGAGAGGGGGGGGGTTGCAAACGAGTGTACTAGAGTGGCGGAAAGTGGAAACACTGGTAAGATGGGTTTGACATCAGATGTGGAGGGCTTTATCCAAGGGATGACATAAGGCTGACTTTTCTAGTGACCATTTGGACACTGAAAATACAGATACCTGTGTAACAGAATTTTGCTTTGACGATCTTTGGTTTGAAGGAATTCTTTAATCTAGGCCATAAGTATTATTACTTGATGAAGACAGAACCTCTTACAAATGAATTCCAAGCCCCACATTGTATTATCTAGATGCTCTCAGCAAGCTCATTTTCACCTGAGAGGCTGTTTGCTTTCCAATATGTTTATATTGATTTCTTCAAACGTTATTCTGGGCAATGACTTTTTGTTGATTTGAAAATATTTGGTCGCTTGAATGACTTGCATCTGCTTTTCCATAAGCGCCGTATATCCTCATATTTACACCATTAACGATTACTAAACTACCAGCTTAAATTCATTAACTCTTATACTCGAGTGGCCTTTAAGTTTTGATAAGTAGTGATATCTAAGTAAAAAAAAAAATTGCACAGACTACCATTCCAGTCGCTATAGATTTTAAACAGGATATAACACACACGTGTACGCAAGTATTATTTTATATCTCTTGATTAACAAGAAAAAAATAGTTAAAAATTAATATAATGTTTCTCATGATTTACGTCAGTTTTTCAGAAAATATAGAATTGGGAAGTAAGCACCTCTTATTTTTTTTTGCAAAGATCAAGGTATTCTCTGGAGAAGAAAATTACACACTATTACATGCATTAGGTTTAAATGACTATAAAGTAATTAACTTACTGAAAATAAAATAAATATGGTAAGTTGAATTTTGCAGCATATTTATGGA
>NC_136492.1:54606990-54724490 GCF_053919585.1 Euprymna scolopes | reverse complement strand
ATATATATATTACTACATTATATATATATATATATTTGTACATTATATATATATATATTTGTTCATTATATATATATATTTGTTCATTATATATATATATTTGTACATTATATATATATATATATATTTGTACATTATATATATATATATATATATTTGTACATTATATATATATATATATTTGTACATTATATATATATATATATTTGTACATTATATATATATATATATATATATTTGTACATTATATATATATATATTTGTACATTATATATATATATATTTGTACATTATATATATATATATTTGTACATTATATATATATATTTGTACATTATATATATATATTTGTACATTATATATATATATATATATTTGTACATTATATATATATATTTGTACATTATATATATATATTTGTACATTATATATATATTTGTACATTATATATATATATTTGTACATTATATATATATATTTGTACATTATATATATATATTTGTACATTATATATATATATTTGTACATTATATATATATATATATATATTTGTACATTATATATATGTATATATATATATATTTGTACATTATATATATGTATATATATATATATATACATATATACATATATATATACTAGCATGAGTACCCAGCGTTGCCTAGGTTTACATACAGTTCCGTTTGGAACACACCTGCTACACTAATCATTTTCATCATGGGTAACATGGATACCCTCACAACAATTCCATAAATAAAAGAACGGATAAAAACATGTAAATTTAATCGTTCCTTAAAAGAAGAAGTACATGATACCCTCTCCACCAGATATTTCGGCAGAATGGATACAGATAGAAGAAACTATTTCCCGGATATTGAGTACTATAAATACCCACCCTAAAAATAAATAATTAAAAATAAATCATTAGAACTTTTGTTTCACTAAAGACAACAGCGAATGCCCGCGTGATCGCAAAAATAAATTAATAATTAAATAAAAATAACCAAGTAGATAGAACTCTTAAAAAATGAAGACCTATCAACAATAATTTAAAACAATTGAATTAAATTTTTTCACCATTTTATGCTTCTAATGTAATCTTCCTCCAAAATAACAAAAATGAATTTGTCATATGTTGGGGTTCATTTTTTTTATAAAAGTGTAAGGTGAAAGTACAGAATGGTGTCATAAAAATTAATTAAATTTATAATTATTTTATGTTTCAAATGTAATTCCCACGTATGTATTTGTCATGTTTTGCCCCATCCATCTCCATCGCTAAATTTGAAAAAAAAAATGCTAAAGATGATATATCTCGTTGAATGCTTTGTGGCAAAAAAGCTGTTAATTTTTACGTTAAATTTACATAGAAAAGTGATCCCCCACTTTAAAATGTTAATTTTCTTTTTTTTTAAATTATTCTTTCATATTATTTATAAAGATTGTTTAAACGTATTAGGCCCCCCCCCAAAAAAAAATAGGTCCTAATTTTTTTAGGGGTTAAAAGACGCTGAGTCGCGTCGTAAAAATTTACCTTTTTTTTTAATTAGAAATTAAAGTTTGTAATCGATTAGATTAACGTGAAAAAAAAGAAAGAAAAGTGTAAATTGTGGAATTCAGAGGGGGGCAGTGGATCCTATTTTTTTAGGTATTAAACAACGATGGGTCACATCGTAAAATTTGCGATTTCTGTATAGCTGTTTAAAGAATAATAACAACAAACAAATGAAATGATCGGAAGATTCTAAGGGGCAAATAACTCTAAAAGATTTTTAAAAATTCGATGTTGAAATAATAATTCCCAAAAAAAGTAAATGTTATCAATATAATTATTGTTTAAAATGTATTAAAAACAATTTTAAATAAAACACTGAAAACAATTCTCTCGCTAGAAACATTAATTAAGATACCGCTGTTTAATAAAATCGATTTTTCTTAATGTCATATGCAAATCACATAATCTTTTTATTGTATCTAGTTTCCAAGAATGAAGCTATATATAGAAATAAATGAAAGAGTAAAGTAAGGAAACTTTTGTATATATTAATCAAATTGTGAACAAACAAACAAACAGACAGGATTACGGATTTATATATATAATAGATTTGCACATTATATATATATATATATATATATATATATATATATTAGTGAAGGGATGATTCAAATATTTGTCTCGATTCCGTAGTAAATTACCTATTCCGATTCTTTATAACTCTCTAAATATTTAACTATAGAGTTGTTTTTCCCGATTTCTGTAAAAAACACATGTTAAATATTTTCCTAAACGTAAATTTACACTTTTGAAAGATGGTCTATAGATTTTAACTTCACTAGTATTTTAAAATTAAGACATACGTATTATTTTATCATTATAACCAGAAATGGAAGATTTTTTAAAAAATAAAATCAAATAAAAAAAGACAATTAAAAGAATCATTTTAGCATCGGAAATAGGCACCAATTTTTTCGATCTAATAGAGATTCCGATACCCCCATATTCGTCGATTTTTCCGACCCTTCCTCATTTGATTACGGGATGTGAAAAGTTAATCATGTCAGATCTACTCGGAAAACAGATCTGGTGAAAATATAGGCGAAGTCAGCATCAGGATCCGTTGTCGTTTGGTCGTCTCAGCCTCTTCGTGTAGCAAGAGAAGACGTGTCAAGGTCAGAACAGTTAAGCATTATATATATATATATATTATAAGATGTAACGTTGCTTTGCACCATTCTTATTTATTCTCCCAACATTACTTGCAACTTCTGAACTTTGCTTTTCCTGGTGACGGTGAGGAAAACCCGTAATCTTACAGCCTAACAAATGCTTGCAACTGACATGCAAAGCTTCATGAAGACCAGACAATGATGGGGCATGATATTTGTGAGCCTTTTGCAGAAGTCTGACTCGTATAAACACAACACCAAAAAAAATGCAACATTATTAAACACACAAAGGATACCACTGTGGTAGTTACACGGGTCTCGCTTATATTATCTTTCTACAAGAAACATGTGTTTTACACACCGTCGAGGTTTTACAGTATTCGTAATAACGCTGACTGCGAATCCATTTTCGCAATTTTCTGTTTTCGAGTTATGTTATCTCGACGCCAACACCACCTTAACCTGTGCGAAATTCCCAAGAGTGTTTTACAGTCACGCTATGAGATTCCCCAGCATAGAGATGCTATTGTTTGTATTTTGTATGCGTCTTTTTTCTTGCCGGACTATTTTCGCGTGTCTGGAAGCCGGGACTAAATAATGTTATCGATATTTTTCTTATTAATATATTTTCGTGCCCGGTCTTGCGAAGAAAGGAAATATTTTAAATCAAAGAGACAAAAGGATTCTTGGGAAATATGATTAAAAACAGCAAAAAATAGTAATAATATGAACGAACAAAATACGTATATCGCAGTAAACAAAGTTTTACATTCGGAGAGAATAAAAAGTTTAATGCACGCGCATGTACACGCGAAGATAGGTTTTATTTTATCAAATAATGAAAACACACACACATTATATATATATATATATATATATATATATATATATATATATATATACTATTATTATTATTATTATTATTATTATTACCATAAAGCCTTATTCCTGTTGTTTCACATACGTCATATTTGACATCATTACACACACAGTATATATTAGTTATATTTTTCGAAAAGAAAAAAGACTCCGGCAGAGTGCTCTATTATAAGAAAATTTTCCATTATATATATATATATATATATTAGTGATGGGGCGATTCAAATACTTTCCCTGATTCCGTAGTAAATATCTGATTCCGATTCATTATAAATCTCTAAATATTTAACTACAGAGTTGTTACTTTTCCCGATTTCTATAAAAAAAATAACATGTTAAATACGCAGATATTTTCCTAAACGTAAATTTACACTTGTGGAGGATGGTCTATAGATTTTAATTTTACTGGTATTTTAAAAATCAAGAAATATTTATTATTTTATCATTATAACCACCAATGGAAGATTTTTAAAATAAAATCAAATAAAAAAAGACAAAAGAATCGTTTTGGCATCGGAAAATAGGCACCAATATTATCGATTTCGATAGAGATTCCGATATCCCCACATTTGTCGATTTTTCCGATTCCCGATTAATGGACCCAACAGTAATATATATATATATATATATATATATATATATATATATATATATATATATATATATATAGTTATCAAGGTTTGGTGTGAATGTGTTTTAAAAGCACACTGATGTTTTAGCGTCATACTGTGCTTCTCCCAAGCAAATCAAACCTATGTCCACGTCATGACTATTGCCACGCAGACGGGGCTATGATGAACGGAGAGTGCCTTGCACCGTATAAAGGGGCCCCCGCTGCATTGTTGGCCAAGGTTTTTTAATTAAAATCTAATGGTGAGGTAGCCATAACAGAAACCTCCAGAGGAACTTCCGTAAGCCGTGGTTAAGGCAACCTTTCAAGGAGAAGCAAATCTCTGGCTAAAAAAAAAAAAAAAAAAAAGCAAGAGACCAGTATCTGGATTGACTTGTTGCTTAATCTTAAAATTTTGAACAGAGAGAGAGAGTGAGAGGTCGAGTGAGAGAGAGAGCGAGGGCGAGAGAGAGAAAGAGGGAGGGAGAGGGAGGGAGAGAGAGAAAGAGAGAGAGAGAGAGAGAAAGAGAGAGGGAGGGAGAGAGGGAGGGAGAGACTTAGCTGTCGTACAAAGCTAAACCTTTGTAATAACATTTTTGTACGAATACTCCCTCAGACAATGACTTTTATAGACAAAAAAAAACAAAAAAACAAAACAAAAAAAGCCCTGTGCCGATGGAAAAGTTGTGACGCACGTGGGCCAGACAGCCTGGACGTATGTAGTAACTGATCTGCACACAGCGACAAAAACAGAGGGGTTTCATCAGCACTGCCTTAGACAGTTTTGTCCCTGATACATATGTCTTAAATAAGGCAAAAACCACCAGTATTGCTACCATTGTTATTAGGAACCAGATGCGTTGGGCGGGTCATTTTGTCCGGCTTGATGACTATCAACTCCAAAAACAGTTGTTTTATGGTGAGATCCTTCTTGGCAAAAGACCCTCGCACAAGCCCCCCCCCCCCGCGAAAAAAAAAAGTTTTATATAGCATGAAGGAGAATTTGGGAAATTTTCATGTTCCTGTTGATAGTTGTGAGTCCCTAGCGTCTGATCACAAGCAGTGAATGTGAATGGCACTGATATACAGGGAGGAAAAACAATTTGAAGCGGCCATGATAGACCGAGCGACGTTCAAGAGTGCACACTAAGCCTTGCCACCCAATCATGGAGATCTCTGGAGCTGTAAAGTGTGTGACCGGGCTTCGTTATCCAAAGCAGGTCTCATTAATCACATGAAAGCGCACGATGATACAAGTTCCGTTGCTATTGATTTCATCCAAACCAATGACCGTTATCAGTGTCATGTCTGTTTGAGGATGTGCAATTCACTGGCAGGACTGAAAAGTCATCTTTTGGCACATGGACGTTCAGTGGCTGAGAGAGTGGTACTCGTTTGATAAGACTCACAATCAATCATCGTATATATATTATGTGCAGTATACGTCATATGACGTCATAGAAAAAAGGCAGTTTACAAACGAGGGCAAAATAAAGTTTCCCGGGCAACGCCTGATAAGTTATCTCGTATATATCTCTACAAATATATAAATGCAACTTTGTGTGAGTGAGTGAGTTCCTTTTAGACTCCGAAACGGCTGAAGAGATTTTCTTTAAAATTAACAGAACTTTAGTGTATAAGTCTGGGAGTGATCTTAGTTAAGTTTTGTCTTAGGATACCTCCGATAATTACCGATAATCGAAACCGTCATTTTAATTCATCTATCATCTTTAAAGCCATCTTATCCATATTGTCGCTTAGCAACAATAATAGAACACTGGCCGTGAAAATTCTACTGTGGGTAAGTTGATAGCGTGTGTTTTTTTTTGCATGACGTGTTCTGTAGGTTCAAACTTCGCACGTAAATTTATTTTCTGTTTTTCATTAACTGCAAAGAATTTTATAAGACTTGAACATTTACATGTTTTCTTTTGCATGACGTGGTATATAAGTTCAAACTCCGCACGTAATTTTCTTAATGTTTTTTTTTCGTTAACTGGACAGAAGTTTACATGAAATAATTTCATAAAAGAAACAATAGGTTTTCTAGAGTGCAATGTAGAATAACATATTTTGGACTAAGTTACTGAATCGAAATATGTGAAACTTCCTTCCGGGCGATTTCACGGATTTCAATGACAATAGAATTATAGGAGTGTGGAATATTAGTTGATCCTCATTCAATTTCGGGCAACGTCTGGTCTCTCTGTTAGTGTGTATATATATATATATATATATATATATATATATATATATATATATATATATACGTACTTATACACACGCACGTTCGGTTATACATATTATTTTAACATCTTTCACATCTATTTTCAGAATCGTGATCGTTAATGATGACATAATTGCAAAATATGCGATGACTTATGCCAATTCAAAATGAAATGTGTAAAAGCACAAACGTATATACGAGTTGAATCATACAATAACATTATCGGTATTAACTTGCACCCAAGTTAAGATCCAAATGTATCATTTTCCTCACAGCAGTCAGAAAAACACTCACATATACTTGTCTCAGCACAAAAAGAAATATATCTAAGCACCAAAATGTAAGAGACTTAATTAGAACACAAATGCCTGTATGTTCATGTTGCCATTCTACCAGGAACACCAAGCTCTTTTGCGACAAAATATACATCCATTAATAATATATACAAAGCAAGGATGATCGAAATTTCTCGAATGAGAACTATATTGAATTAAAGAGTAGGTTTTCACAAAGCTGTTATTTTTTTCAACCAACTGCGCCCCACACATAGTGCTCAGTATTGTACTCTGGTGAAATTGTTAAAATTCAAGGACACTTACATCCAAGTTTTCCCGGAGGCTTGACAAAGAGCTGACTATGTTTTGCTTGGTTGAAGTTTTATTTCAATGTTCTAGATGATGTTATTCATTTTGTTACGCAATACTAGTTTGTATTTTTCTATTTGTCTGCGATTTCAAATTGTTGTTTTGCATCGTTTCGCTCATCGATCTTTAAATCCTTCCAGATTCCTGCCATCACCTTCTTAGATATCAACCAATTGTGGTGTCGCCGCACTTGTTTACTTCTTTTGGAGGAAGCTCAAAGTCTATTATTGTTCTTATATACCTCTCCAGGCAGTCTCAGTTCTTTTGGGTTCCCCATAAATTTTTCTATCTAGATTTCCAATTGTGGCTATCTGTGGCTTATCGATGCCATCTAACTGCATAGAATAGCTTCAGCACTCTGTGATGTTCTTAATATTTCAGACGTAAATATGTGTCAGAATTTATGGACTCGCCATTCTTTTTATTACGAATTACGATTATTAGGTATCTCTAAAAATTAGTTATTAGAACAGGAAAATCAATAACACGCAGCAAATATGCATTTATTATCATTTCTATGACAACAGTGTCCATTGTGTTGAAAATATAGAACTCTCCAACATGAGACAAAATAATAAGTATTAATAGATACTCTGAAAGAAATATTGTGCTAAACGGTTGAATACAAATGAAAAAAGAAACAATCACATTTTTGCAATCTTCAATTTACTACTTCAGTGCAACAGCTTTTGTCAGACAATGTTCTTTTTTCCTTGTTTGTATCAAATATTAATTTATTTTACATAATGTTTCGCTGACGTGGATGAAAAACGCTGCAAGTAGAAATTAATACGAGTTACTTACTCACTCCATTGCACCAATGATTACATATTGTTATAATAATATTCGAAAAGAAGGCTACATGAAAAGGGGGTTACTCTCATATTCTTGTCCAGGGTTATCAGATTATCTTTTTAAAGCAAAATTTCCCGAATGTAGCCTTTTTAAAACTGTTTTGTCTTTGCAGATTGGTTTGGGTCTTTTTCAACGCGTAAAGTACAGACTAACAAAAGAAACTATATATATATATATATATATATATATATATATATATATATATATAACGTGTATTAAAGCAATATTATTTAATGTAAGCCAACATTGTTCAAAATAAAAAAGTTTTCAGTCCTGTTCCTACTGTGCCTAAAAGTTTTAGCATTACTCTAGGTCTATTTTAAAAAAAAAATTTTTACTGTTCGTAAAATGACCTTAGTTTTAATGATTATTTAGAATCATGGAATATTACTGGTTTAAATTTAATGATTATTAAGAATCATGGGATATTAATGGTTTAAATTTAATGATTATTTAGAATCATGGAATATTAATGGTTTAAATTTAATGATTATTTAGAATCATGGAATATTAATGGTTTAAATTAAATGATTATTTAGAATCATGGAATATTAATGGTTTAAATTTAATGATTATTTAGAATCATGGAATATTAATGGTTTAAATTTAATGATTATTTAGAATCATGGAATATTAATGGTTTAAATTTAATGATTATTTAGAATCATGGAATATTAATGGTTTAAATTTAATGATTATTTAGAATCATGGAATATTAATGGTTTAAATTTAATGATTATTTAGAATCATGGAATATTAATGGTTTAAATTTAATGATTATTTAGAATCATGGAATATTAATGGTTTAAATTTAATGATTATTTAGAATCATGGAATATTAATGGTTTAAATTTAATGATTATTTAGAATCATGGAATATTAATGGTTTAAATTTAATGATTATTTAGAATCATGGAATATTAATGGTTTAAATTTAATGATTATTTAGAATCATGGAATATTAATGGTTTAAATTTAATGATTATTTAGAATCATGGAATATTAATGGTTTAAATTTAATGATTATTTAGAATTATGGAATATTAATGGTTTAAATTTAATGATTATTTAGAATCATGGAATATTAATGGTTTAAATTTAATGATTATTTAGAATTATGGAATATTAATGGTTTAAATTTAATGATTATTTAGAATCATGGAATATTTATTTATATATCATTAGTACTAGAAATGGTAAATTGTATTTTAAACAAAACAAAACGACAATAATCGTTTTTGAAATCAGAAATTATATTCAATTTCTTTCAGTTCTCTGGCTGGTTTAATTATTGTTTAATTTTACTTCAATGGTCGCTCTCACTAATCAAGCCCCTCTCCCATTTCTGGAGCATTTAAATATGTTAAAGTATATATTTCTTGTGGCCACTTGGTTTTACCGGATTCCCGGACAAGAATTCTTTTAGTCTAGTTGAGTATCCAGCTTCATGCTGTTATTTGAGGTATCATCACTTGGAGAAATTACATCATCTATTATATAAACGACAAAATGGGCGCGCGCCTTTGTTTATATCCAAGCTAGGCTTTTTTTCGTGGGGATTTTCGCGTGCGTTACATGCCCTTATACTTCCTAGATTATAATATCTTAGAATCGAAGCAAAGTCAACAGCCTCCTGACCTTTCAGGCCGGAACGTCTTAAAGGCAATCAGCTTTGATCAATGCGGAGGAAACCCTTCACATCAAGCAATTGCTATTCATTTGGACACTGCCAGAGTTCCCCTTTTTTTCCGTGGAGCTGGGTTTCCCTAACATCGTGCGGAAACAAATACGGCAGAAAGCTGAAAGCTTAACTGGCCTACAGCCAGACGTTTGTTTCTGCGCCTGCGTGATTCTTAACTCATTCATTTCTTTTTGATCGCTAAATTTCAACGCTTTACGCGTCCGCTCGCGTCATGGCGTAGCGGTCAACTCTCAGCTTTTCTTTCACTTTCTTTTCCGCCTTCGCATCACGGGTTCGAGCCTTCCTGACTACTAACACTTGTTTTTGTTCACACACCTACAAACACCCAGGCAACGCCGGGTACCCCCGCTAGTTCATCATAAAAGCCCGTGCGGTTTAGCCAAACCGATGAAATCTCAAATGTTGCTTTAAATACTACGTGATTTTGAATATTTAATCAGAGTTTATGCGTATGGAAAAGTATTCTCATACCAAGTTGTCCTGACAATTCCCTTTGCAGTGAAACCTCGAGGATAGTACCTAATAGGCATTCAAGTTATGTGTATTTCGAAACCGCTAATGCAAGCGTTAATCCATTTTATATAAGAAGATAACAGGAATGAAAGATGATTATCGATAAAATGGAAGACATCTATTGACTTTAATATTGAAAACGACTAAGGCTATAGGTAAGAAGAGACTACTATAATTTACTTATTTTTGTTCTGTTTGCTTAAAATAGTGATGGCTTAATCTATTATTCAACAAGATATTGTTATTGCTTCTTGATCATTATCATGTACAGTTTTCCTGCATGAAAGTAATTGCCCTAATGTATTTAGGGCAATTTCTTAGAGGATTTTATGCCTTTCATCTTCCAACAGTGGCTTCAGTTTGTAACAGTTATCTGTATTGTCAGAACGTATGCGATTTCACAGTTCCTAATGGATTCAATTATTATTATCATTGTTCATTGGAAGTTGTCAGTTTTACTCACAAATTGTACATTGAAAATAACAGGTGGTGCCACCTAAGATCTGGATGACAATAAGCTTAACTAGATTTCCAATACTCTCCACTGCTTTCGGTAACCTTTGCAAATGAATTTGCATCATCGCAACAGCTGGTTTTCAGTCACATCTAACTGGCAATCATCATTGTTCATCACTGGAATTTAGATGGCAGTAATCATTCCCAATGTCCCGGAACTCTTCCCACACGTCATATGGAGGTCTGGTTATTTCGTTCCCCTTCACCGTCTTCCAGTCCTTTACTCTCCACAAGTATTTGGTGCGAGGTCAGTTTATTTTAAGGGGAGGTGGGTGGTGGTTGTGGTGAGGTTACAATTATACAGTTTCAGTTTTCTTGATTTCATGTGGCGTTTCATTATATTTGTTTTTACTCTTTTACGTCTGTTGTGGTTTCTTTACGTCCGGTTAGCGTTTATAGCTCATAGTTTCTGCATTCAAGAAGTTTCCTTAATATTTCAGCCATTTCCATTGTTATCCGTTGTATTTCGTGAGTTATCTATCTGATTCCAATCTCTCTCATTCTTTTTTTCTAAGTTTTTCGGCACTGTTATTAATGCTCCTAATAATATTGGTCTTATCTTTATTGGCTTTCTTCATTTTCCATATCCCTCTCTAGTCAGTTTGTATTATTATTATTATTATTATTATTATTATTATTATTATTATTATTTACATATTGACAAAAACACCAAACTTTTTGGTAATGTAGGTGTTTTGATCTTTTTACGCTTTCTTGTATCATAACGTACTTGATAAATCGATTTTCGAAGCAGACCGAATTTAATTCAATTTATTTCGATGAATGTATCGACAGTATAATACGGTCAGCTCAGTATATCCATGCGTTCTTTATTCTATTTTAATATACTTATTGCGCTTTATTAACTTTCCTTGTTTTTTGGCAAATTTAATTTAATCTTTGGTTTCTCCGAGGAAAAGCTGTAGAATCTAAGATGGCGTTTGGGCAGAAAGAAAAAAAAATAACTGTGACTTGTCACGCATGCGTCAGCTCATCTTGATTGAAGTCGATAAGCATATATAAACTAAGTTAATGATTTTTTTCTCTTTGTTTTATTGCATTAAGTTTCTTCTTTTTTATCAAGAAGAACGTATTACGTTTTGCAGTCGAGAAGAGCAAATGAATGTGAAATAACTATGCGAATAATAAATACAAATAATCTATCATAAATACGGCTAAAACTAATGGTCAATTTTTATTATTTTATTAATTTAATTTGAAGGACATCTTTGTTGTTCTGAAAGTATTCTGATCTTCAATTGCACCAGGTAGAAACTAGTGATGGGACGATCCTAATATTTTTCCAGGTCCCGATACAATTTCCGATTGTGTTCTGAATTTCCGATTAAAGTATGGATTCAAATTTTAAATATCGGCTCATGAAATACTACCATTTAAAATGAGAACTGATTTATCTGAAACTTTACATCTGCTTTTAAATTTGTTAAGGTTTTCGATTTTGGTATTGTATTCAAGATTTTCGTGAACTCTTTGTGAGCAGTTTATGTTCAATTACACTAGCGTAGAAATGAGTTACCTGAAAGAATCAATATTTTCCCCCGTTTCCACTACAACTACCGATTCTGAGCTAAATTCCAGATTCCAATACAATTACCGATTCTGCTTAACCATATCACTGTTATACGAACGTTATATTTTGCTTAAAGTCATATCAACCACTGTAATGATTTAAACTTTGGGACAAACACCTTTTCTAAACGAACTTTTAAACGAGCAATAGCTGTAACATTTAACCAAAAGATAGACGGAATGAGCGGTTTAATAACTTTTTCTAAGTATTAATTGATATTATTTCAGGATAAATAACTTTTCAATATTAGAACAAAAACGAATCAAGATAGCAGATATTGCACAAGCAAGATGTCCAATAATCACTTGACTCAGGCTATATCAATAAAACATTAGTCAATTGCATTTAGTGTAATATTTTACTGAAGTTTTACAATATTTGGGATTCTAGAAATTATATATAACCTTTGGAATTTAAATATAAAATAAATATAAATATATTTATATCCAAAATTATAATTTATAAGAATCTCAATATATTAGATAAAAAAACTGACAATCGAAAATAAACATTCAATAATTTAAAATATTATTAATACAAACTAAGGAAGCAATATTTACGACATATATCGTAAATAGTGCTATATATAAGAATTTTCAAAACGTGAGATATTATTTCCACAACTAAACGCCGACGCTCACAAAAGCTATGAAAGACAACAAACTGGAAGTCCAAGACTATATATATATATATATATATATATATATATATATATATATATATATATATATATATATATATATATATATACCACATATCTACAAACATCTTTAGGAGTCTTCTTCGTCTCCCTTTTACACTGGTCTGCGGAGGTTTGGCCTTGGTGAGAAATTTATAATCGAAATGTTTACAATATGTAGTTATAATGTTTGGCCAAATGAAAATTTATGCCTTATGTATATATATATATACATATATATATATAAATAAATATATATATATATGTGTGTGTGTGTGTGTGTGTGAGGGTATGACAATTTTCGGTTTTCCGAATATTTGGTGCACACCAATATTTTTAAATAAAAAAATCTCGATGTTTATTAAAATATTATAACTGAACATATGAGTAAATAACAATATTTCTATACTAAAATTCGAATATTTTATTCATTTCATCATATTTTTGTTCTAAAGACCAGTTCTGGGCACGGTGAACAAACGATATTTGCATGTCAATACTGCATATTTATATAGTTAATTCATAAAAAGAATACTAAAAAGACAATAACTGCACAACCATGTAATATGCAACATTCGGATACGCGGGCACACGCACGCGAACACACACACACATATATACATATATGGTATATATACATATATATGACATATATACATATATATGATATATATACATATACATATATATATGATATACATACATGATATATATACATATATATATGATATATATACATGATATATATACATATATATATGATATATATACATGATATATATACATATATGTATGACATATATACATGATATATATACATATATGTATGACATATATGATATATATATACATATATGTATGACATATATATGATATATATATACATATATGTATGACATATATATGATATATATACATATATGTATGACATATATATGATATATATACATATATGTATGACATATATATGATATATATACATATATGTATGACATATATATGATATATATGCATATATGTATGACATATATATGATATATATGCATATATGTATGACATATATATGATATATATGCATATATGTATGACATATATATGATATATATACATATATATATGACATATATATGATATATATACATATATGTATGACATATATATGATATATATACATATATGTATGACATATATATGATATATATACATATATGTATGACATATATATGATATATATACATATATGTATGACATATATATGATATATATACATATATGTATGACATATATATGATATATATACATATATGTATGACATATATATGATATATATACATATATGTATGACATATATATGATATATATACATATATGTATTACATATATGATATATATACATATATGTATGACATATATATGATATATATACATATATGTATGACATATATGATATATATACATATATATATATATGACATATATATGATATATATACATATATATGATATATATATGATATATATACATATATATGATATATATATGATATATATACATATATATGATATATATATGATATATATACATATATATGATATATATATGATATATATACATATATATGATATATATATGATATATATACATATATATGATATATATATGATATATATACATATATATGATATATATATGATATATATACATATATATGATATATATATGATATATATACATATATATATATGATATATATATGATATATATATGATATATATACATATATATATGATATATATATGATATATATATGATATATATACATATATATATGATACATGTACATATATATATGATATATATATGATATATATACTATATATATATGATACATATACATATATATATATATATATCATATATATACATATATATATGATATATATATGATATATATACATATATATATCATATATATCATATATATACATATATATCATATATATACATATATATCATATATATCATATATATACATATATATATCATATATATCATATATATACATATATATCATATATATACATATATATCATATATATCATATATATACATATATATCATATATATACATATATATATCATATATATACATATATATCATATATATACATATATATCATATATATACATATATGATATATATACATATATATATGATATATATATGATATAAATACATATATATATATGATATAAATACATATATATATATGATACATATATGATATATATATATACATATATATACGATATATATATGATATATACATATATATACGATATATATATGATATATATACATGTATATACGATATATATATGATATATATACATGTATATACGATATATATATGATATATATACATGTATATACGATATATATATGATATATATACATGTATATACGATATATATACGATATATATACATGTATATACGATATATATATGATATATATACATGTATATACGATATATATATGATATATATACATGTATATACAATATATATATGATATATATACGTATGTATACGATATATATATGATATATATACATGATATATATACATGATATATATACGATATATTTATATATGATATATATATATATGATATATATATATGATATATATATATTATATATATATATATGATATATATATATATGATATATATATATGATATATATATATGATATATATATATATGATATATATATATATGATATATATTTATGATATATATATATGATATATATGATATATATGATATATATATATGATATATATATATGATATATATATGATATACATTTATATAAGCTATATATGATATATATATCATATATATCTGATATATTTATATATATATATGATATATATATATATATATGATATATATATATATATGATATATATATGATATATATATTTATGATATATTTATGATATATATATGATAGATATATATGATATATATGATATATATATATATGATATATATATACGATATATATATGATATATATATATGATATATATATATGATATACGATATATATATATGATATACGATATATATATATGATATATATATATACGATATATATATAATATATATATATGATATATATATATATATATGATATATAATTATATATTATATACACACATATATATAATATATGATACATATATATACGATATATATATATTATATATACATATATACATATAATCTATATATATACACACATATATAATATGATATATATTATATATATATATATATATACACACATATATATATGGATATATATGAAGCTTTTAGATTTTGAAAATGTAAAACATATAATGAAAAGTTTGAACCAAGCCAAGGAAAAAATATTCAACTTTCTATATTTAATATATGATAAACATGTGCTTATATTATTCCTTTAATTTGATTCGAATATTTGAATAATAATAATGTGCTGAACGATGGTTAGCAACATGGACTGAAAACCTGGGCCTGCCAAGGTTGAATGAAGTTTCTTCTTAAAAAAAAAAGAAAAGAAAACACTTATCAAACCAGGTAAAAGGGTAAAAACATGATGGGTATTTTCTGAACTTTGAAATCCACCGAATTCATATATGGAACGTCTGATTGAAATAACTTATTAATTCCAGAGCTCATATTTAACTGCAGTGTTCAGACTTATCCTTACATATTTTGCTAAAAACATATAATAATACACTTCATCCAGGGTAAATCTTGAATTATTTTAATTAACTTGCTGACTTATCTTTCTCTCTTTCTCTCTCTCTCTCTCTCTATATATATATATATATACACACACACAAACTAAACGTGAGACATTACGTTGCCCCGGATTCAGTGAGGTTCAACGGAACTTTTTACTCTCGTCGAAATCGGCGAAATTGCCCATTTTTCAATCCAGTCGGAAGGAAAATTGACATGCCTCCCCACAGTCACTTAGCCCAATGTTTCATAGTAGTCTATATTGCGCTGTAAAGGACCTACCGTTGATTTATAAAAAATATTGTTTTATAATGGTTTGAATTAATGTTTAAAATGCAGAACTCAAGGATCATGGTTTAATTGTGCCCTAAACAGAAATATTTATTTCGAACGCGGTTCTGTCTTATCAGAGAAAATACTGTTGATTTTATAAGCCGAACCATTCTGTTTGTGCGGTGATAAAACCTCACAAACGCACTTGTGATGTTAGGCTTTAGAAGGCGTTGATCTTGTTCAAAATCGGATTGCTCCTTCTTTAATCAGATTTTTCGATTATCAACTACCGATTTTCGATACTTATCAGAGGCATTCCGATACAAAATATATCTTAGAACTCTCCCATACACAATGCGTATTAGTGTAAAATTTCATAAATATTGGCTCAGCCGTTTTGGATTCCATAGGGAATGAATTCATTCATACACAGATACGAAATGCATATACATACGTATATATATATATATATATGTATATGTATATATATATGTGTATATGTACATATATATATATATTTATGTAATAATACATTGTTTCATAAACATATTTGTCGGGTGTTAGTGTGATGTTACATGAATAGATAAAAGTTTTATTTTAGTTCCAGTGTTTTGCCAAGAAGGTTAACGTCATTTCAAGCTTCGTGTGTTAGTTTGACGAGGTTAGAAAAAGGTTGTAAACCGTCAATTTCGATAAACAGATAAAGATCTGTGTATTTGCATCGGGAGAGTGCCGCTAACCTTAAGCATCGAAAACACAAAGAAAGTCAATATAAGGTTAAATTCTGTTCTTTTGTAATGGCGGGTGTTCATCGTGCCGTATTTGTACTCTGAGTGCGACTGACACCCAAGGCAAAGCAAGTAAAAGTGACGACGGGGCTACAAAAAGGGGGGTGAACAATAATAGCCATAGGTCCTTTTTGTATTTTTGATTTGTTTTTCAAGAGAACACAGAAACAAAAGCGAACAGTTTTTTGCTTTTGTTTTTCGAGACAAATTATATCAACAAATGATGTTTAAAACTTTGCTGTTTTAAAAACAAATTTGCTAATGCTAAATACTCGCTGTATAGTTTATGAAGAATTACAATTCTGTGTACTGTAAGATGTTTATTTTTAGTATAAGAAATTAAAAAATTGCAAGCATTTATTTTATTTCGAAACAAAGACGAATCTATATACTATAACATCGTTAACCTTTGTTGGTTGTTAGGCGTTTCAGTTTTACGGCATCTTCACCATTTTCGATTTATTTAATGCACAGTCCAAGAATTTTGGAGGAAAAAATGTTTTTATATTTCAAATTCTTGATATCTCCGAATATTTATTAATATAGTTTTGTTTATTTTATAGCAGAAAATTTGTTTTTATTTTACTTTGAAGAAGACGATTGGGTTTTGAAAGGTATATTGCAAAAAATACCCCCACCCTAAAAAAAAAACAAAAAAAAAACAATATTTGGTACATTTTTGTTGCGGAAGTAAATATCTTGAGACACCCTGATCTCGCAGCACTAGATGCCATTACATGTAGCTAATGCCATAATTCAAATATCACGTACAGTGACACCCACACAAGTATTGTATACGTGTTATTTTATGTTATAATTAGTTTATATTCGGTATTTTGCCTCATATTCGATAAGTAATATGTAAAGATGTTGTAAGTGTATGTGGAAGGTCAATTAAAAACTCATAGTTGAATCTATGGTTTAATTAAAGTTCAAAATTATCTTATGCAAAAGTATTGGACACATAACACTTTCAAATTTTCAATCGAAACATCGTATTTTAAAAGACTTTATATGTTCACATTTCCGATTGTATTTGAATGATATCTCTGACCAATCAGCGAAGCACACAGTTGTTTACAAGATAATGCTACTAATCATCTGACTCTTTGATGCGCATTCTGCAATTCAAGGATTAAATGACAAAAACTAAAGAATTATCCAAAAATCTGAGAGATAGAATCAGTGAACGTTACACAGGAGGGCAAGGTTACCGGAAAATTAGCAATACATGAATTTAACACTAAGTACGGAAGAAAATGTCAGTAGAAAGCATAAACAGTATGTTTAACGTCCCAAAACATGGAAGACCGAGAAAGGTAAATGAGAATATTTCAAGGTGGCTCAGCAGACGTGTGCAAAACTTCTCTTCATTACTCGTTTTGAATTAAAAACTTTTTTCAAGGTGCTATAATTGATATAAGTAAGGATACCATTAACATATCTTTATATCGTACAGGCTTTCATGAATGGATCAGCAAGGAAAGCGAATTTAGTGAAGACCAAATGTGTCAAAGACTGATTAAAGTTTCTAAAATCTTATGAAAAGAAAAGTATGAAGTTTTGGGAAAAGGTAATCTGATCGGATGAAAACAAAGTTGAACTATTCGAAAGAAACGCAGCGTCATGTGTTTGTCAAAAAATGTTATTACCACACATAAGCACTATATTATATGCACAGTAACGTTTGGGCTTTGTTTTATTATGATATGGGATGCGTTTTATCTAAAATTTTAGCTTAGTTATCCATGGTAGAATGAATGGTAGTATATAAAAGAGGATTCGAGAAAAGAACCTTAAGAAATCTGCAACTTGTTTAATACACGGTCGGAATTTCGAGATTCAACACGACAATGATTCCAAACCTAAGACAAAACTTTCAAAAGAATGGTTTGAAAATAATTGTATTATTACTTTAAATTGCCATGTCAGACTTGAATTCAACGGAGAAATTGTGGAATACTTTGAACGGAATCCAGAAAATATCGAGGAATTATGGATGGAATTATGGATGGAAGAATGGGGGTAAAGTAACTTGTGGTCAACTATAGAAAGCTACTGGAAACAGTGAAATGAAACAGAAACTACACAACAATATTAAATTAATATATCCAATACTTTTGTATGGGATTATGTTGAACTTTGATAAAAAAAAGAGATTTAACGATGAGTTTTTAATTTTACTTTCACAAACAACTAAAACAATTTTACGAGATATCACGTACCAAACATCAGACAAAATGGTGAACATAAACTATAATTATAACAGCAAAAAAACATTTATCCCATACTTAGGCGTGTTACGGCACGTCGAAAAGATTTTTAGCCGGATAGATTTAAAAAATTTTTTTTAATAAATTAAAAAAAAATTAGCATAATGCTACTAATCACCTGACTCTGATGTGCATTGTGCAATTCAAGGACTAAATGACAAAAACTAAAGCATAAAAGCATTGCATGAATATTTTTTAACAAAGTGATACTTTGGTTAATTATTTGCATTACAAAAGACAAAGTATATACGACATTTATTTTAAGGGAATTATTATTGCTTAGAAATTACTCATGATTTTGACAACAAAATTGCTACATATATTTATACATTGTAGTTATTTACTCTCTCATATATAATGCGAGGAAGCGTATTCTTTTCATAAAACTTCACAAATACTTTTCTTCACACTCGTTATAGAGACGTTTAGTAACAATAGAACATATGAGTATATTATTTTTATTACTATTAATTTTTTCTCATGTCTTTTAGACTGTTAAAGATAATACCGAAGCAAAATTATATATACTAGCAGGACCTGTGGAAATTCCACAACGGACTCTTTCTTATGTAATATATTGATATTCTGTGGATGTTTAGTGTAAACGGAGACGCCCTGATATCATAACTCTCTTATTAAAACTGCAAAAGTATTTATCTAAGCTAGTAGGGACGCCCGACGCTGCCCGGTCGTAAAGTACGCTTAAATATGATATTTTAATTAATGCAAATTTCGTATATATTAATATAGAGTCAATTTTCTACCGATTCTTATCTATATATCTATAAAAGTGAACGTGTCTGTCTGTCTGTGTACATTTCCCTACGCAATAACTCTGTCAATTTTTAGTCTATAGACTCGAAATTTGTAAATACCGGGTACTGAGATTTGCGAAAATCGATGTGACGGGTGTCAGCCAGAAATTTGGCTGTTAAGCGGTCAAATTTCAACGATTTGACCTTTAAGAACTCTACCAAACTCCCCCGACAATTTTGGGTCTAGACACTTGAAATTTTAGATATAGGTTCCTTGAACCTGGATCTAACTTAATAAAGTGATTTGAGCCCGAAAATATAAATTTTAAGGGGTCATAATAGGGATCAAATTAAAAAAAAGTTTACTCTTTTTTTTTTTTTGCTCAGCATACACCTCCAAACACCCGGGCAACGCCGGGCTGAAATGCTAGTATATTATAAAGTTGTGATTTAAAAAATAAAAACTATATTAATATGATTTGGGTGCATCAGATTGACTCCAAACTGGAATCAAAATTTATGAAGAATTCTTGGCAAAATTATTTATTACAAGAAATTGAAAGTCATAATAATAAAACGGCAGTCATTAAGAAAAAAGATATAAGTTTGATACACAAAATAACACATACGATATCGTATTAATATATAGATAATATAGCATATCCTTGATAAGCAGAAAGGTAGGGTTAGCTAAAAAAGCAAATATATACATGCACACATTCATATGTGATAGAGAAATAGCAGTACGTTGTTGTTTAAATGGCAATATGAACTAGTTGAGCTAGTAAATTAAAATGGGTCAATAGATAAGCCATGAATGTCTAAAAGTAAAACTTGATAACGCAATTAAATAAAGAAATATACAAAAACTGAAGGAACAGAAACGAACTTGGAACAAAGAGACGTATAAAGGATTATGACGTCATTCAACACCATGTGTAACATATACATTTTCATCCAGCAAATTAATATTAAAAACATTTCTCACCAGTTTTTCATTGTGGCTGACAATTGCAATGTATTTGTTTCTTGTAAATACTGGAGGTTGGTCATCAGCGTCTGTGATTGTGAAATTCACCGTCGCTGTGTCATTTAATTTTGGTTGGCCGTCACTGTCGGGTTGATCCTGAAATGAGAACGGGTTAAATAAAGTTTTTATGTAGTTGGACGTTATCCCGAACACGTAAATACCGAGGTATAACCACTTTCACTATAGACGTTGGCAACTTTCACGTGGCCAAAACTGTTAGTACCCGATTCTAGAAACAATTAACTAAACTAATGCTCACAGAATTCAGCCAGTTAAAATGCCATACCACGATGGCACGATATTTGTCTTTTATACAATGCACATCATGGGAAAACGATCACCTCCTTATGGTTTTAGTCGTAAAACAGACAATAGTCGAACTAAAATTAAAACGAGTTTTTGTTTATTTGTACCTTTTTGTACAAAGGGGGTAACCACTTATCAAAACCAGAGGCCACTCGAGGATAAGAGTTTATGCGTACAGTAATCATTGAGACAATAGCGTAGCAATCGTTAGTAGTGGAAATTTTGTACAATTAAATTATTTAAGGGGACTGTTCAACAAGAATTTGTTTACGTTAAACTTGCAGACAACAATATTATAGCGAGCTCGAAACCAGACCAGCGGAATATAGTGTTATAGGCGGGCTATTCTAGGAAAAAGTTTTGTTCATGGAATCCAGGTTTAGGTTAATGTATCGATAGAAAGGGGGGAATAATTAATAGTGGTTTTGGTTGGATGAGTGTTTTGTGAAAGATAGGCAAGTGTGACCATAGATTGGAACTCAGATGAGCACTTGCCTTGAAAACAATGACAGAGCAGATCAAAGCTCGTAATGTCTCTTCTGATAGAAAGAGATTGCAGACAGGAGAAAAAGAACCCAATCTACTAGGTTGGGAAGTCAACTACTTTACACAAAAATCTCAACCGGCTCCACATAGACCTCTAGGGAGCCACAGAAGCTTTTAGTGGATCCTCAAAAGTAAAAATACCCCGAGGTTTATGGTAAGTAATGGATATAGACATCTGTTGACTATAAATAATAGCATGTATAACAATGATTTTACGAACGGATACTTGTATAAAAAGAGCATGTAAAATAGATAAATCCTGTTTTGGGGTCAGTATATATTTTAGAGCAAAACTGTCTGATCACGGCCTTTGTGGCATTCAAGTTTTTATTTTCTGAGCTCATGTAGGCAAATGACACTTATAGATTTTCATTATTTTACAAGCTATTTCTTACCTTTTAATTCATTGTAATTGTATTTTCATGTTTATAAATAATGTGTGTATGTATAATAAAAAAAATGCTATTAAAAATATGTAGAACCCACAGCTATCAGAGTTCACAAGCAAAATAAAAAAGAGAATCCCTTTTTACAGAAATTATAAACGCACCAACCAAGTCTGTTCGTTGTTACCTTTTTCAGTAATGGCGGATTCAATTCTATAGGGTGATAAAAACGCGATAAAGATTACACACTATCTTCAATAGCGCAAATAGCAATCACAGGACACTTCCGCTTTATAAACATTATCTAAAATCAGCTCTATGCTATGTAGTATATCTCAACCGTTTTTTAAGTTTATTGATAGTCCCATATTTCGCACCATATGTACATACATGCATAGACAACAATATACTTATTGGTAAAGACACTACTATCCCGTCTGAAACATCTTAACATGGTATTTCAACTGTTTTATTATTTATAACTCATTATTTATCTGATTGAATGTGAATATGGTTATCCATATGTGAATTTACTTAGGAGCCACATGACCGAATACAAAATTGCTTTAGCTGCAATATAACTAATAGCAGACAGGTTGGAAATGATGTCAGCCTTACAGCGAAAAGATTTTAATAATGATTAACTCATAATGTGGAATAGTGCCAGTGTTTTTTCCAAGGGTTAATCCTAAACATAAATATGCACATATCAAATATAAAAAAGAAAATGTGTTTTTATATTATCAGTAAAACTGTCTTACACATTGAAACGAATTTTCAAAAATCGTTTACCTTAGAAGACAAAACACCGCCATTACGATGATTCAGTAGTCACATTTATTTGCCAATTGTAATTAACTGTGTTACGATAATTCTTCATACACTTGTCGTAAAATCGATTAAATAATAATAAAAAAAACACTTACCTGTACCATAATGTCGATGCTCAAGTGTCTCTTGCTTTCATAGTCAAGTCTTTTGTTCAAGGTGATCAGAGGTTTTCCTGGGAGATTTATTGAAAAGAATTCCTGAAATATAAAAGAAAGTAATTCAGTTCAAAAGTGAAATCAAAGAAAACGAAGACCGACTCAATAAGACGGATGGAAGCGTAAATATTAACTGGGATAATTTTATTCTCCTGAAATATGTGTGTGTTGTTCGTCCGTCGGAACGACGAGGACCATCTGATCATAGGGTAGGGTGGGGTGGGGGAGTCATCATCGGTGAGGGCGGATATGGCTGATAAGCCCAATCTTTGCTTGAAAAGCTCTACTGCAGTGAGAACAGGTAATCGTTCAGATGTCGAAGGCTTCAAAACATTTCCTTCCTGTCCTTTCTACGCTTCTCTGTAGCAACTTTTCGGTTACTTTCATATTTGCAGGCACCGTCATGAACACTTGGCTCATGAATTCGTCAGATATAATTTCCATTCGGTGTTACCAACAAAAAGTTAATTTTGTACATGATAAACCTGGTGTTTTCGTTTGAGGAAAAGAAATTGCCATCCCATTAACGAAACGGCTGTAATGAAGAAATCCAAGAGGAAATAAACAAATGTTACAAAAAAGAAAAAAATGCAAGTCTTTGAATTTCAACAACCTTTTGTACTACATATGCTCTGCACCTATAAGCTAGATACATTGAGCTTTAAGCGAAATTAACGGTGATTCAGTTTTTATCATAACGGTCTCCACCCATTAAACGACAACAGTATACATTGAAATTAACAATATTTCAAAAATAAACATTTATATATATATATATATATATATATATATATATATATATATATGGTAGCTTCTTCAAGTCTGGATAGACTATGGATACTCACTGTAAGGGTACCTGCGCGTGGATAGTTTTTTGTAGCAAGAGTTGCCATTTACAATACCTCCCACGGGACACCACGGTGGTTTTTTAATGTGGAGAAAAGGAACAAAAATAAAAATTGTCTCAGTCGTGAAGGATTTCTCCTCCACTGAGAGAGAACAAGAAATTGAAGTACAGAATCTGAAGAACAGATACTACACTTTGATCTTGGCGGCTAACCACACGTCTCCTGAATCTGCGTTGTTAAAAACCAGAAGCAAGTGGAGGTTCAGGGCGACTAGAAACAATGCCGAATCAAACGGAGGGCACATACAGCGCCTAATGTTTATCATATAAAAATAAAGTTTTCCATGTGTAACTGTATGTTCAACTACAATAAAAAAAAACTTCAAAAACGTTCGTATACGCTTAATCAGCGCTGCCCTGAATAAATGATATCTTAAATTTAAAAAAAAAATCATTATTTTTGTGGAGCTACGAGGCAAGATTTCGCCAGAAAGTTCGGTTTTGCAGCCATTTTATTAATGTTGACAGAATTGTTGACACGCCATATCTAAATAGAGTGTGCGCGTGTATGTACGTCAAGGGAGAGCTATCAGATAGATGGAGCAGAAAGAGATGAAGAGAGGGAGAGGAACACGTAGTAGGAGAAAGGTAGAAAGGAAGACGGATACAGAAGTGTGAAACATAGGGATTTTAATGAAAATATGTGACACTTTTGACCTAACCCATGTCGGATAGTCATGCTAGCCTTCTTATAAGCTTTTTCTACCGACATTTATGTGGACAACAATAATCAGGAAATGTAATTTAAAATCAATAAATATTGATTATTTTCTTATCACTACCAGTAGTGAAAGATAATGTTTTAAACAAGATCAAATTAAAAAAAAAAATGTTTAAAGGAATCACTTTTAGCATCAGAAGATAAGCACACATTTTTCTCCCGATTCCGATACCTCAAAAAGTTCTGATTCCGATTAATCGTCTCAACCCTAATTTTTTACCTTATTTCCTGATCACTGTTGTCCACATAAATGTCGATAACCAACACTTATAAGAAAGCTATTACGATTAACTAATAAAAATCTATAGATCACCCTTCCACAAGTGCGATTTTACGTTTGAGAAAATATGAACATGTAATATGTTTTTATGGTAATCGGGGATAAAACAAAAAATTAAAATAAAATAATTAGAGATTCATAAAGAATCACTCGCTAATTGTATCGGAATCGGGGAAAATAGTGGAACATCTCATCACTAATAAATAACAATATCTATTGAAACGATCGTTTAAAATCTGTCGCAGAGTTAATATATTTTAATGCGATATAAATATCTAAATATTAAATAGCGTAGAATTTGAACTCTGCTCAGCTGATCATAATTTCAGCGACAGTGAGTGTCTATTGCGTCAGTTGCGTAACAACCTATGCAAAAATATCGGTAGAGAATAGAAAGATGAATAAAGTTTCTACTCACGTGATCTTTCCTTTGCAAAATGCTAAAACGTAAATTATCTCCCACGTCGGCATCGCTGGCTTTAATACCGCAATCAATTGTGCTACCAAGTTCCTGATCCTGAGAAAGAGAAAGAAAAATGTAGATTTAAGTACAAAGAGTCGTATAAATGAAAAAAAAATGCGCACTTACCAATATCAGTTCTTTAATTAAAAAAAAAAAGCAAAGTTAAAAATTAATTTCTTCCGAAAGTAATTACATTAAAGATACTCTAGGTTATTAGCAGCAGCAGCAGCAGCAGCAGCAACAACAACAACAACACTATCAAATAGATGAGAACGGGCGAAGAGGATGTTAAACCGAAGGAGAATAATCATTAACGTGACCATTTCTGGATGATTGCAAAGAGGAGTAATACTTTAGGAAGATTTATTGCCATACAAATACCAATGGTGATAAATGGTCAACGCAAACAAGAAATCAATGGCAAGTGGCTGTTACGAGGATACAAGTTCATTTGCAAAAGTTACTGAAAGAGGTGGAGACTACTAGAAATCTAGGAAGACTTTTTCTCACTCAGACTCCAGGGAACACCACCGGTTGTTTTCAGTAAACTTTCTCTTAAAATAGCCAGTGTGCTTACTCCTAGAGAATAATAATAATAATAATAAGATTACTAATAATAATAATGCTACTACTACTAATAATAATAATACTAGTACTACTTCTAAATATTCCGAACCTGGCTTAATCTTTCGAAAACAAAACCAAAGGAATTTGCTTAATCATCGAGACCAGTGTTCAAAATAAACATGAAAACACAAATATCAAGACGTAAATGGGGTTTAGACTATAGAACTGTATTGAAATCAAACTGATTCCAGTTGAAATTAAAACGCTTCGAATCATAACGAAAAGTCATCAAAATTCAATTCTGCAAAAGGCTTGCTTGTTAGGATCGGCGAAAGTCTTAAGGTATTACTCGAATGTAATAAGTAACATATTTGATATTCGAAAATTTAACTAAAACATTCAAAAGTTTAGACTACTACAAAACAATAACAATGATATTATTAATAATAAAATAACCTATAATATAAATCTCACCTGTCTGTCTGTCTGTATGCCTGCCTAAAACCTTCGACAGAAGCGACGGATTTTCACGAGATCGGTATCGCATTGAAGCTCGACCCTTTGGACGACAAATATCGAGAAATTAGCCAAAAATATTAATTCTCTCAGCCTCAACTGGACAGTTCTCTACAAGGAGGGGTCGATTTCTTGCCAGCCATTTTTGCAAGTCATCGTATCGGTTTGAATGACTTTGCCTAATTTCAACATTCCGAACTTCCGGACGCGTCATGGAGTAGCGGTAAGACGTCAGATTTTCTTTCACTCTCTTTTCTGCCTTCGTCTCACGGGTTCGAGCCTGCCTGCCTCCAACAACATTTTTTTGCTCAAAACACACCTACAAACACCCGAGCAACGCCGGGCACCAAGCTAGTAATAACTAAAAGTCAGAACGAAAAAACAAGACGGGGTAAGACGGCAATTTTTTTTTTTGAAATATTGTTATGGAATGATTATAAAAATTTGAAATATGCGCCTTTTTTTTCTTCAAATAAAGGATTTATTTACCTTTAAAGATATGAAGCAAGTTTGCACCTCGGTTAAAGCTATTTTAAGCGATTTTTTGGTGTATTATTTTTCTTTGAATTTCACCCTGTAATATACATTCTAGAGTCATAATTAATGAACCTTGGACTTACTTTCGAAAGCTTCGTATTTCTAGCTTCCCTTATTTTGTCATTTAGTTATCAGATTCCATGAGTTATGTTTCTGAGAAAACGGGAATAATTGGTGCTTTCATACCTTGTAATCCATAAATATAAAAGCGAAAATGTTTGTATGTGTGTTCGCTTTTTCTGTATGTCTACAAAAGGCTTTTTTTTTCCGAGAAGCGGTCGGTCGGCTAACAACTTTTTAAAACTTTTTATATCACATATAAATCGTAATATCTCACAGTTAACAACGAAGCTCGCCTGTCTATTAAATTTGCTCGATTTTGGGAAGATAAATATTCAACATTTGTCGCTCGCCGCATGTGGGTTAGTCTTTTGCCTATAACATCTTGGGAAGCGTTCCTGCAGTAAATGAAATACTATCCCGCAGCCAAACTTGACCCCATTAAGTCATTAAAACGGGCACCTGCCAAATCCAAGTAATTAAATAAATTCAAACGTGTTTCCGTTAGCATCTCGCGGTGGGGCAAAGGTTAACGTCGCACGTTTCCTCCCCCCCCACTTTAATTTACAACTTTGCCTGAAGGGTTCGGGTTCGATCCTCATACTTACCTACCAAAACATTGTTTTACCCCCCCCGGGGTTTCCACACACACCTCCAAACACCCGGGCAACGCCGGGTACCCCTCGCTAGTCTATCCATAAAACGTAGTTCTTTTTCTTTTTTAGCTTGAAGCTGTAATATTTTAGCTTCACGTGGCTTCATGCCTTGTCTGGAGCGATATTCACGAAAACATTCCTGTAAACCAAATGCTATCTTCATGACAATTAGAAACAATTTCTTTTGTATTTCTTCCCCAATACGTTAACCATTAAACTAAATAACCCAATGTTTTCTTTTCGATGTCTCATCTGATCGAGTAGAAATTCGTTCTGTTCATTATTCTACTGAAATAAATTTGAGCCTTTCTCAGCAATTTTTTTTTTTTTTTAACTTTCTTTGTATTTCCTTTCGGTTTGCAAATGTAATTTTGTTCCATATAGTCCTCATGTTTAATTAATGCACTAGAAGGCAGGAAAGTCAATGGCGGCCATTTTTGTTTTATTCGCAAGAATTCAAGCAACAACTGAATAAGGAAACAACAGTTCCATATTTAAAAACTAATTAAAGTTCGATGATAAATATTAATGAAGTCAACGAGTACAAGAAATGTTTCGAACAAAGTGAACGGGACTTGAAATACAAATAAAGTAAAGGATACATTGTATCCTTTACTTTATCAAAAATGAACTTGCAAGATATTTTATATATATATATATATATATATATATATATATAATATATATATATAATATCTTGCAAGTTCATTTTTGCTACTAATGTATCCTATATATATATATATATATATATATATATATATATATATATATATATATATATATATTACTAGCAGTATCCACTAACCGGCGTTGTCTAATTGAAGCGTGCCATCCTCGAAAAAAATTAAAGTACGGCTGTTGTTTTGTTGTTGTTGTTGTTGTTGTTGCTGCTGCTGTTGCCCAATCTCCTCATAGTGCTCGGCGTTGCCCGGGTGTGTGTAAGGGGGTTGGTTGAGCAAAAAAAAAAAAAAAAAAATAGCGTTGAGTACCCGTGGAGCGCAAAAAATATAGGAGTAGTAGGCAGTCCCGAACCCGTAACGCGCAACAGGAAAACGAGTTGAAAAAAAAAAAGAAAGAAAAAAGCAAACGGTCTTCTCGATGCGCCTACCGCAATTGTAACGTTACGGGCGTTCGAAATAACCTATTTTATGCAACATCCTTCATGCGAGGTTTGAATGACTTGCAAAAATGTCGACGAAAACAGTGACCACTGCTTGTAAAAAAACGGCACAGTTGACGGTCAAAGAATTAATCGTTTTGGCCAATTTTTCGATAGTTGTCATCTGAGACATGGATCATTGAAACGATACTAATTTTATCACGTTCCAACGCATATGTCGGAAATTATTGGCATACATACAAACATACATTTTTCCTTTTTGATAATAAACAATCAAGGGTACACGGCGTTGCCCGGATGTGGAGAGGGGGCGTAGTAAGGAACCCCGGGTGAAGAGAGGTGTTAAAAAAGTGGTAGTAGGGGGAGTGAATCAAAACAACAGTAGGCAGCTCGGGTGGAAAGAGGTGTTAAAAAAGTGATAGGAGGCAGGCAGGCTCGAATCCGTAGGGCGATTAGGAAAAGGCGGTGATAAAAAAAAAACGTAACGTCTTAGCTGATGCGCCCATGACGAAACCGAAGTCGCGAGCGTTGAAATTAAGGGTAGTCAATTGAAAGGAAACGATGACTTGCGAAAATGTCGAAGAATAAAACGACCCCTCTTTGTACTAAACTGCACGATTGAAGATGAAGAAATTGATGTTTTTTACCAATTGTTTTATATTTGTCGTCCGAGACGTCGAGGTAAAAACTATACTAATCGCATCAGAATCCATCGCGTGTGTCGAATGTTTTTGCCAGACGTACAATCACACACATTTTGTACTTTTGTATATTAGATTACAAGGCACAGCATTTCAATAATTATTAAAAAATAATTAAGTCATATATTTAATAATATTGAACTTATACGTGGCCAGCTCGTATCACTAATCCTATATTTACAAATTCTTTTTTGATAAAAAGGAACAAGGTTTAAATCTTAATTTTTATAATAACTGCTAGTAAAAAATAAATGAGTAACCATATATGCAAATTTAATTTTTGTGAATAAAGCGAACGTCTAATCTTTCTAGCTGATAATTAGGGCTATGACAAGAGAATATTCTTATTGTTTTTGCTCTCGAGTATATATCCGACACAGACAATCAATCGAGAACCACATAACTATCTAAAAATATAAAAGATATTAACTGATATATACTTGAGAGTCAAAGTAATAAAAAGAATATTCTTTTGCCATAGCCCTAGTGATAATAACGAAGTTTTGTTGATTTAATAGGAACAATACGTGATGTAATTTCCAGAACAACTGGAAACTTCGTAGGTCTAACGGAAATTATTTTGATTCAATTAGAAGTTTGACGGAAATTTATATTTAGAATATATAAAAATATACGTGAGACCACTGTTGGAGCATATTTTCCGTCAATTTGGAAAAAAAGACGTGTACACTAGGAATTTCATACGAAATCTAATTTTAATTTCGAATTTTTACATTCAGTTAATGTAACGATTCTTTCGTCGTAGCTTGTCGATATTTCCCAGTCTGAAGATCGATACGCAATCAAGCGTGATGTGTGAACACGTTTAAATCTGAAGATATTTCGAAAAAAAAAGCCATTAATTTCGATTCTTAAGTAGAGACAATGCTGTTTCTCGCATCATTTGTTTTCATTGGATTTTTGTTTTGATTTTTTTTATTGCGAATCTTCAAGAAAAACTAACTCGATTGAAAATGTCGCACACAAATACGCGACTAGCTTGGCGAGTATAGTTGAGCTGAAGTTAACATGGAAGGTTTAAAAGAACATGGAACAATGCATATAAATACAATTGTATAACAATAATTATTGTGAACTAAGTTTCTGCGGGGGGGGGCATTTAAAGCATCATTCCGGTACATCGTGGTGAGCCCCCGATTAGAACAGTAAATCGATCGAGTTGATTGTGAAGACGTTCCAACAGAGATACCAAGACGCTGTGTATTTTTATTATTCCAATATGACACAGTCTATTCTATTCTTAATAAATTAACAATCCTTCTAAAGCGATTCTTTTTCTCTTCCAACTTGCTTACTTTCATCATTCAAATCCGGGGTTGTTTCCGGCTTTGCATTAACGAGAAGTTAATTAAATATCAAAACAAACGAGGTTCAAGAAATCTTACTGAAGAAATTAAACAAGCTTCATTCAAACCATGCATCACTATTTATCAAATTTAAATGATGACTATATACGTGTTTAAATTCCAGTATATATTAAATATATATATATATTTTAAATCAAAGACAGTTATGGGAAAATAAGCTGCTTCGTATGATTAAAATCATTTTCAAAGTTCTTGATAACGTTTCCATATTTCTTTATTATTAGCATATCCCGGGAAAATTCCATGGATAAAAAATACTTAATACAAAAATGTTTTGATAGATTGCGCAAACATTACTTTTTAGAAAGAAAAAAAAAGCAATAACAGACAACAAATAAATTGTTAAACTTTTTTATGAGAATTTATTTCAATATAGAACTGACCCCAACGAGAAAAAAATACTAATAAATACACAGAAAATAGTATTCTAGTATGTAGTTCAATACAAATAATAAAATCACATTGCAAGATGTCATCTTTAATTTACTAATTCAGTTCAGCATATCTTGGCGGAAAATGTTCGTTTTTGCCATGTTTCTTTCGAATATTTTCTTTTTACGTAGCGTTTTGCTGACTTTTTTAAAACCGGGGCGCGGTTGAAATGAATGTTTCTGCTTAGAGCACAATTGAACTATTACACTTGACTTTTGCATTTTAAATCTTAATTTTAGCCATTGTATATAGATAATTTTATAAGCAATTGTATAGAAATATTTTTTAAAGTGTTATTTAGACTACAATGTATTGTGAACCTACTGCGGGGGGGGGCATGTAAAACTTCATTCCGGTACATCGTGGCGAGTCCCCGAGAACAGTAAATCGATCGACTTGATTGTGAAGACGTTCCAACAGAGACACTAAGACGCTGTATATGTTTATGTAGTTTATTATCCCCAGCATGCTATCTAACCACCCAAGGAGTGATTGCCGATCACTCCTTGGGTGGTTAGTTTTTACACTTCCCACGTCTGACGCGCTCTCTCCTTTTAGAGGAGACCCCTTTCACATCATTTACTGTTGACGTCCCAAATCCAACTCCCTATTTCCCCAGCTAAGTAGAACACGTGATCACATACACCATACACGTACTTCCGGGTCAGCTATCTGGCTCTTCCGGTGCAATTGATCGGTCACCGAATTTTATATGACTATGGCATGTTTTAAAAACATATAGAAAAGCCCCCCCCCCCGTTCACCACGCCAGCCAGATAGATAAATAAAGAGATAGATGGATAACTATATTATGATACACATAGTTATATAGATAGATTGACAGATAGATAAATAATTTCTTGTATTCGAATTACATAACAATTGAAAATAAGACAATTTCACAGATTTCGGGGACAATAAATATAGTGGCGTCATGCATTTATTAATCCATGAACCAGTGTAACGTCGGGTCTCCCTACTAGTAGACATATAAATAGAAAATACAAAAAAAAAAAAACACTGTCGTCCAGGACTTCCGATGTCTTTCGTAGTTTTCTATGGCTGCACATGTTATCTGTTGTGTTAAACATTATCTGCGTGCTACTGAACGCTGGCATGGGTTCTCACATTTGGATGATTGTATTTTTTGTTGAGAAGTTAAGATTCATCCAGAAACGACCATTCGCCGTAGCTCGAGCATTCCACTGTATTATATACACTTTCTAATATGACGCACGTAACCCCAGTTGGTAGATTTGTCACTTCACATACACGTGAGCCGGATTTTTAATCCTACGTTCGAACGTGTCTGACTCAAGAACAGAAGGAGGAGAGTAAAACCCTAGTCAAAGCGCTGCGTTTTGCGGTTTGCTCATTTTATTCATGTTTGTTTGATTGTTTGTTCACAATGTACGTCATCTATGACGTCACAGCAAAACAGTTGCATATTTTAAAAAGGACAAGAATTAAAGTAAATATTTCCGGGCAACGCAAGGTATATATATATATATATATATATACATAGGCTTCACCACATTATCAAGGCCATGAGGCCACTTAAGGATAAGGGCTACAGAGTGTACATTAGAAATTGGACAATATAGTAATCATTAGTAATGAAAATTTGGTAAATTTGATAACTTATATGGAACGGTTCATCAAGAACTTATTTACGTTAGACTTGAAGACGACCATATTGTAGTCAGCCGGAAAGTAGGAAAACAGAAGACAATTCCACAGGCGTGCAGTTCTAAGAAAGAAGCTTTGTTCATGGAATCTACGTTTAGGTTTAGGCACAGATAAAGAGTGGGGGAATTATTGATAGTGTTTACAGCTAGACGAGTGTTTCTTGTGAAAGTTTGGCGAGGGGGGACCATAGATTGAAGCTCAGTCGAACACTTTCCATGAAAATAAAGATACATCAGAGACAAACTTGCAACTTTCTAGCAGCTCCTGCCCAGATGTGGCAACAGTATTCCATCCTTGGACGTACCTGGCTCTTATATAGATAGAGAATAGCATCAGCAGTGAGATATCTACCGGATTGATAGAAAGATCCCACCATTTTTCCAGCGGCCTTGGCAACAGATTTGTATATATATATATATATATATATATATATATATATATATGTGTGTGTGTGTGTGGTGTGTGTGTGTGTATGGTGTTCCACAAGTGGTAAACACATTTGGACATTAAATATCTCGAAGTTGAAATCTAGCTGGAAAATCATGTCACTTTTATTTAGGATGTATAGTACAGTAGAAATAAATGCTTAAAATTTGTCCAAACCTTTTGGAACACCCGATATATATGTTACATGATAAGGGCTGTCCCCTTTTCATGTAAGTATAAAAATAGAGAGATTTAGTTAAATGTAAAAATGAAATAGAATAGACGAAATTCGAACCTCATAATTTAGGTTTAGAAATAGATTACGAGAGAGAATTAGCAAATGGAATGTAAAAAACAAACCATTGTTTAGCTTAGAGATAAAATAGTTTTAAGAAAAGAATGTGCATTGTCAATTCTGTTACGAAATTCAATTGAAGAATGCAACTATAAGATAATTTAATAAACATGTTTTTAACATATTGGAAATATAGGTTACTGGGAATATAGGTTAAAATTCCTTTTGTAAACAAAGGAAAAAGTTTTGGACACACATTTCCAGAACACGTGAAAGAAGACATGTTTTAACATGTGTATGACGTCATGGAAAATGGGAAGTTCTCGATATGGTTAGAAACTTTAGAGCTAATCAGAGAGAAACTGAGGAGAGAGTCTGAGAGAGAGCCTGACGACGAGAGACGACAGTCTGGAGTCCAGAGATGGGAGTCGAACGTCTGGAAGCGAGACGGTCACCTTTGAAACATAGAATGTAAAACTTTGAATTCCTGACTAAGAAAACCACGACCGGTCGGAGAAGAAATAAACCCATCATGTGTTTTTATAAACGTCATCTTTGTGTTGTAATTCTACCAAAAGTTAAAGTGAAAATTGTCATTATATGTCTTATATATCATGTGCTTTAAAATGTCTTTACATACACAATGTCTCAACACTCAAAGAGCTTCTACACTTCTAAGTATGAACATTTTATATATATGAATCTCTTCATACCACGACCCTAGAACGCAACATCTCTCTTAATAAGACTCTAAGACTCACTTTTAATAAGAATTCCTAACAAATAACAATAACAACAACAAAAAGAACAATAATAATAATAACATTATATATATATATATATATATATATTTTACACGCACTATCGTTACTGCATTTGTTACCTGTTCATAAACTTATTTGAGGGTTGACTTTTATCAAAGAGCAGTCTATTCCCAAGGTATGCAATACCTATCCAAGTCATACAATTAAGTGATGGCATATTCATTACAATAACTGGAATTACCTCTCCATGGGGAAAGGTTTATTTATACTAAAAACAAACAAAAGAATCAAACTTTTTGTTGTGTATGCATATTATTCCACCCTGTAAATCTGGCTATATATAATATATATATATATATATATATATATATATATATATATATATATATAGTATACAAAGGCTGATTTTGTTATAAAACGAATCGTACAAGAATAAGAAAAGGATTTTTTTTGTGTCATGAGAAGAATTATTCATTTCAACTTGACAGCTGTGTTTTTCTGTTCACTATTAATGACTAGAGATGCGACGTGACGTCTGTCAATCTTGAATACCGCGCTCTCACCGCCGAGATCTACCCTTTAGAGCGTGCAATTACGAACATGGTCGTGTGGGCAGATCGATGAAGAATTGCGAGACGTTCAATATGGCCGATAGTCGGAAATCAAAAGTTTAAAGAAGTGAACAAACAAGCTGGGAATTTCTTGGCATTTCTTATAAAAAAAAAAAAAAAAAAAAAAAAAAAAAAAATTAACCAACAACATAAAAACCCCAAACTCTAAATGTCAAGATTTATTCTTCTGGGAAGCTGTTACCGTTCGCTCCGAAAAGGCAAGAGAAGATGATAGAAAGAAAATAAAGTAAATAAAATGTCACTGCCAAATGAAATCGTTGGTAGCGGGTAAGGTGTCATGTAGGAATAGGATTATTAGAAAGAAAAATGGCGATAATAATGACAAGAAAGTGTATTCGTAAGATGACTAATTTCAATCTACGCGCTTAACCCTGAAAATCGGATTACAAACTTTAGTGTGAAAGATCAACTAAGAAACGATGCATGGACCGTTGAAAATGCTGTTTGAAATTTAAGCAAGGCAGATCGGTAATTTTTTTCTCCAATTAAAGAGCGATACACTGACTAAAACTCTTTGTATTATTCGTACAACTGTTATCAGTGTTATTTTCTATAACGTTTCGGTCAATGTAATCTCCGACGTTCTTCAAGTAGCTCTCGTTAACCTCGGGCATCTTTCTCTCGAATTTGCTTGGAATTTCGACAGAAAGATTTCCGAGTTCGAAAAGTGACACCTACAAAAGGCCGGAGGTCAGATCTGCAGAGTCGTTGGCCTTGTATGCAGCAACGGAATCTTACTGGCACATGTAGGTGCGTTCAGTAGTGATTTCGCCCATTGTAGGCATCACCACCTCACTCGACACGCTCTGGTGTTTCAGATTTTACTGCAAAGATCTGTTCCGTGCTTATACATTCAGTGTTTACTTTAAGAGCGCTAAGTACCTAGGTAGATAAAGTTTTAATATAAAAAATGTATTTATTGCAAGTAAGCTACACAGACAGTTCTTTTTCATTCCCAGAATAAATCATACGGATAGTTTCTTCCGGAAGAGTAACATGAACGATTCTGTGTAGCATATTAGCATTCGAAATGTAGTAGAATGAAAACATATCTATCCAGATAGATATAAAATTTAAGTACATCTCCTCTCTCTTTTAAAAGATCTATTTTAAGTCTGATTTAGATTTATAAAATAGGTTTCGTTTGTTTTAGTGTGGTTTCGTATTGTTCTGAGCTCCAATCTGTGGTCACTCTTGGCATAAAACACACGACAAGCTCCAACAACTACCACCATTTTCCCTCCACTCTCTGTTTGTGCCAAAATTAAAACGCATGATTTCACGAACACAGCCTTTTTTCTCACTTCCTGACTGTAGAACACGGTGACATTCCCAGCAGACTACAGTATGGTAACATTCTAGTCTAATGCAAACAAATTTTTGTTGAACCGCCTCTTTAATAATCAAATTGTATCGAACTTACACCATTAACGCTTACTACACTACTACATTATTCAGTTGTGACTCCTTTGTAAGAAATGGTGTCTTTTAATGAAGATCATATAACCAACCTGGAATACTTGTGCAATTTTATATATGTGTAAAACTCAAATAAGGATAACATCAAACAAAACGTACAACATGGCGGTATACAAGGTTCCCCTTTATTTACTTTCACGATGACTAATGTTTGTGTAAAATTAAAAAATACAAAGAGTGCTTATTGAAAAAATTTCCAACAAACGAACGATTTTTGGGCAATGTTACTCCTATAATGGCCCCGAGGGGAGCAACTAGAGTTATCCTAGAAAATCCGTTCTGGCAAAATTTTACTCTCACCATCACTAATGTTTGTGCAAATTAAAAAAAAAAATCCAGTGTGGTTATTGAGAAAAGTGCCGACAAACGAACAGGCGGGACAGCAGTAAATAGCTGGGTCCAATCCCTCATTCGTCGAGGAATCAAAAATATAAATTCAAACGTTGGCAAATCGTAAAATATGGAAAATAAATTAAAATCAAAAACAGATTCGTTTCTTTGTCTATAAACCTTGTCCATAAATTCTTTAAATACGCTTTAGTAAAGTTCTGTCTCCAACAAAATGAAATATCAGTCGAACAAATGAGTTTTGGATTTGAATCTTTGTCCTACATTTTGCAGTTGTAACTTTCCTCATTTTTTTTTTGTCTTCTAAACAATTTAAAATCTTAAAATTATTTTTGTCCTGGAGAAAGCAACCCTGGAAAATAGCATTTCAGTTCGACGGCACTAGTAGTTTAAGTCGTGTAATTACGTTCTATTTCCACTAGTATTTTTTGCAACGAGATTAAAAATAGAATATGAATTGGATACCGGGTATGACATTAATTAACTTCGGCAACAAGTTGTTCACTTTCACTCAGGAATCGATCTTATTGGGATTATTATGGATTTTTTTATTCGCCATCTTTCCGATTACCCCTACGATAGTCTCGTCTATGTAAGGCGTTCGCAATGTAAAAAGGGGGAAATTTGCACCATAAAATATGTTTACGTAGAAAAATAAAGTATTATTCGAAATTAAGTTAACGTTTATGAATTTTTGAGATCAGGAATGGTTTTTCGCATCATTTGGATACTTTGAACTGCTCATTCTCATAATTTTCACAACGTTTCGGTCCATATAACCTTTTTTTTACACAGTGAACACCACCTCTCAAGGCCCGTAAGCCACTCAGGGATAAGGGTTATTGCAAGTACATTACGTTAGTGTGGAGATTTGATGAAATGTTTACTTAAGGGGGCGGTTCATTAGGAATTTGTTAATATTGGACTTGAAGAGATCCAAGTTGTAGTCCGGTGGGAAGCAGGCAGACGGAACAGAGTTCCACAGGCGTGCAGTTCTAAGAAAGAAGCTTTGTTCATGGAATCCGCGTTTTGATTTAGGCACAGATATAGAGTGGGGAAAATTTTTCACAGTGGATTCAGCTAGACGGGTGTTTTTCGTGAAAGATTGGCGAGGGGGACCAGAGATTGGAGTTCAGACGAGCACCTGCCTTGGAAATAACGATAAAACAAGGATAGGCTCGCAACGTCTCTTCTGTAGGAGGGAGGTTGCAGGGTAGAGAAAAGGGCATCCCCATTAAGTCACGAAGTCTATTTTGTACTCTGTCAAGGCAGGATAGGCTGTTTTTAGCAGCTCCTGCCCAGATATGGCAACAGTATTCCATCCTTGGACGTACTTGGCTTTTATATAGATAGAGAATTGCATCAGCAGTGAGATATCTTCTGGAGCGGTAGAAGGATCCCACCATCTTTCCAGAAACCTTGGCAACAGACTTGATGTACGTGTTCCATTTCAGATCAGGAGTAAAGGTCAAACCCAGAAGCTTGTAACACACGGGGCCTCACCCAGACGAGAGCCATCCATCACAATTGATGCCAGCTGGGGATCAGAGCGTTGATGATGTAAGGATAGGAGTTTGGTTTTGGATGCATTAAAGGTAACTAGCCACATCTTCCCCCACTGAACCACGCGCTCGAGATCAGAGGAGAGAGAATCAGAGAGAACTTTGTCATTTAGAACCTTTGATGTGTTGCCGTAGATGGTTGTGTCATCAGCATAGATGTCAACGAATGATTTAAGTATGTGTTTAGGGAGGTCATTGATGTAGATCAGGAAGAGAGTTGAGCCCAGGATTGACCCCTGAGGGACTCCAGCATTTATATTGCAGGCCTCCGATTTTTGTCCATCTACCACTACTCTTATGAGCCTATAAGAGAGAAATGATTTAATGATTGAGGAAACATTTCCAGTTATACCGTAGCTGGAAATCTTGTGAAGTAGACCCTTATGCCATACCTTGTCGAAGGCCTTTGATATGTCAAGAGAAATTGACCTAGAAAGGAAGCCTTTGTCAAGAGATTCACTAATCTTGTGGGATATAACCGTCAGCACATCTGCGGTAGATCTTGCAGAGCGGAAACCATATTGTGTGTCACTAAGAAGGTAATTCCTGCTGAGGTGGTTGACTATTTCTCTATTTAATATGGATTCCAGCAACTTACTCATCACACACAGGAGACTTATAGGTCTGTACTGAGAGGGAGATGACTTATCACTTGAATTCTTAAACACAGGGCAAACTGATGAGGTCTTCCAGGGAGTCGGAAAGCACTTCTTCTTAAGGCAGCGCTTAAATAGTTTGGTAAGTATGGGAGCAAGTTCTAGTTGAAGCCTTTTTAACACTATAATTGGGATGCCATCAGGGCCAGTTGCTTTACTGGAATCTAGGTTCTTGATTAGTTTGGCGACCTCATGCACGGATATTTGTATGTTACCTAGCTTGTTCTGTGTTATAGGAGGAAATATGGGGAGTTGATGGCCTTCGTCGCATAGGGTAGAATTAGCTGCAAAGTTCTTTGCAAATAGTTTGGCCTTGTCTGACGCTGACGAGATGACCTCTGGTCCATTGATAATGGTTGGGATAGAACGCACACTTCTGTTCAGGATCCTATTTGTTATTTGCCAAAACTGGTGAGATCTAAGCCGTTGATCAGCTACCTTGGATTTAACAGACTGGGCATATAGCTCTCTTGCATTTTTATTACTCTTTTACAGTGGTTGCTGGCAGACCTGAAAGCAGCTTTAGTCTCAGTGCATCTATTACGTTGGTAGCTATGGAAAAAGTGATTTCTGTGCGCGATAGCAGCAGCACATTCTGGTGAGAACCATGGCTGGCTGTTAGGTTTTTGTTGGAATTTTTTAGATGGTATGAATTGGTCTATGCCCACAATTAACCATTCGGTCAGATCTGATACTATAGAGGACACTTACTTTTTAAACATGGAGTGCAGAGGTAAATCACATATGAATGTACGGAAGCTATCCCAGTCAGCCATAGAGTATCGGTATACAGTACGGTGGAGGGGTACGTCTGGGGGCTTCTTACATTTCGTTTTTATCTGAACTGATACGACGGAGTGGTCGGAGGATCCTAGAGGAGAATTAATGGAACATGAACATAGCTCAGGGGAAGTTGAGAGAAAAAGGTCTAGGAGGCTTGCATATTGACCGGGTGTATCGGCCATACGGGTGGGTTCGCGAACAATCTGAGTGAGGTCATAAGCAATGGCAAAATCATGACAAAACCTCCCCTCATCATCTGTCTTATTTGAATGGGTTAGCCATTCCACGTTATGGACGTTGAAGTCACCACAGATGTGGATGTTAGCCGAGGGATGTGCAGACACTCTATTTTCTCAGATATGCTCTTAAAGATAGTAACTCCACTGTTGTGGGGCCTATAAAGGGCAAATATAAATGCAGTGGTGTTAGCAAGTGCAACCCTGAAGCACATATAGGGTAAGTTAGGATCTTCTCTAGAGATATCCCTGCCACACGGGAAGCCATCCTTAATGTAGGCACATATTCCATGCCCATGGCGATCTTGGGTGTCAGATTTAGCTGTTAAATTAGAGTATCCGTTAATTATGAACTCATCTAGGTAAGTGGTCGGCCCTATTCCAGTTTCACTTAGAAATAATATGTCCGGTTTCGTCTCCTGTAATTGGGTTTCAACCTCTGGAAGGTTGGAACGTAGACCCGTGATGTTGGAGAAGGAGACCTGGTAGTAGGGATCTAAGTTGGAAGATGGGGTTCTAGATTTAATCGAGTTTTTATTCTGAAGATATTTCATGTTGAAGTTTTGGGATTTGTGGAATAGGTCGGCATACTTGGTTAGAGCAGTACAGAGAGGGAAAGTAAGAGAGAAAAAGACAGGAATCTTTTTTGTAGCACACGAAAAGGTAAAGCCGTAACAAATACCCACTAGTATGGCATCGAGAGGCCTCACCAGAGGCTACTGCACGGTCCAGATCCACTCACCAAATGGCAATACAGCAGTCCCAGTACTTTGCGCCTGCTGATAAGACAGCCTCCTTAGTGGTTAATCCAAGGTTCGGGTCCCTGACTATCAGGCGGATAACGTCAGCCCAGACAAAACGTTTACCTCCAGCACCCTTACTAGTGACATGGCCACAAGGACAGACAGAGACAAAAAAAATGTCCGACATCTCAGACTACTGGTCATCAAGTGCTACCGACCTTTAAGCAGCTTTGTCAGAAAAATCACTCATTGAATGAGGACTGAATGACAAAATAGGAGAAACAAGAGTTACTGGAGCTGCCGATAACACATCCACTGTATTATCTACTCTCCATTAAAAAACACGGGGGGGAATGGGGACAAGTGACTTATTTATATCCAAGTAGTGTCCGGTGCTAAGTTAACAATTCAGGACACTTTTGATGATAATCTCCCCTCCCATATTAATGGGTGGAAGTTTGTCATTATCTATCGAGTTTGAATCAGTAGAGTTTCACCTTATAATTAATTAAAATCCAATAATTAACTATTACCAATTTATAAAGTCGGCTTAATATTTGACCTTGTTCAAGTTTATCTTGTCGAACTAAGGAATGTTTCTGTCGAACTCAAAAATCTGGATGGAATTTCGAACGAAACCTTTTATTTACTTTACGGTGGTAGCATGATCTTGTTACGTCAGCCATGACTGGATAATGGTCCGAAGTAATTCGCGGTTGTAGTTTTCATCGCCCATACTGAGGATTGAACCTTCAACTTTTAGGAAAATGATTTTTCCAAGTACGCAACACATCTGATTACATCGATCGAAGCGTTGTGAATATGGCAATAATAATAAAAACAATAGTTCGAAGATTCCAAATTATATGATTAAGCTTACGTGTAAAATAATATACGATGACGAGAAGCCTGGCAAATGATGATCATCAGTAGCATGTGGGTAACTGTGGCTAACGGCATGGACTGACAGTGTAGGTGTTCCAAGTTCGAATCCAATTTGTACCACAAAACACTTTCAAATGGGGTTGTTGGTAACCTTCACGTAGTTCCTCCAATATTTACTCTGTGTTTCTAAAAATACTACTCACTAGAATGACATCGAGGAAACGAACGCCAATGATAATCATTTCATTCATTTGCAATGAATGATGCTGCACAACAGTAAAATCATCATCATCGTCATCAATTTTATAGTCTTATTTTCTTTACTCAAGATTTTGGTGTATTTTGTACAGCATGCAATCTCAGTATTAAAACATTGCCGGTTTTAGCATTAATTCCGTTCGACTTCCATAAGACATTTGTTAATTGTGCGCATACAATTTAACCTAGGTCGTAAAAATTTTTCGGCCTTTGAACCTCAAGTTCTCTGCAAGCATTTTCTCACCAGAGACCTGCTTATTCAATTTTTCCAAACCAATATACCGGGTCGATTGTCAAAAGTTCAACCTTTGGGATATCGAGCTCCGCCAACATGGTATTATAGTTAATATGTCGGGTTGCATGATAAAATTTAATCAGTTCTCTGTTATGCTGAAGTAGTACTCGTTATGACAATGTGAAGATATTGCACAAAAAAAAAACAAAAACAAAAAAAAACAAAAAAAAAACGCGATTCTAATCCAATTCTTTTAGGATGTTGTTTTGAAAGAAACCAGGCGCATTCTGCTGGTTTTACTCGCGTTCCAACGATGGACGGATAGCAGAAAGGCAATAATAGTGTATCTGGATGCCAAGAGCAATATAGGTATACTGTGGGGGATTAATCGCAATAAAAAATATGAAGCACCAAATGGATTAGTGCTGCTATCATTAACTACGGTTATGACAGTTACGAAGACGAAGTAAACAATTTTAAAGGAAATAAATGAAAGAAGAATTTTAATCTACAATTGTTTGAACCACAACATCACGACTACGACCACTACTAGTTACAGAATGTCAACAGATCGACTGCTATGCAACAATACAATCATGTCTACACTAACCTGATCTTAACATCTGTTGGTACAGCTCACATTTGGGGACCGCTGGTTGCGTTAAGTCATCTCTTACGTGACAATACTCTTTCCTATGTAGTTTCTCAATTAGGAAGATATAATTCGTCGTTTGATGACTACTAATTGACAAAAGATATTCCTAAAACCTGTTACTTAAATACGATATTAATTGAACAGAAGGTTTGATATGTTACGAAATAAAATAATCAAAGAACGTGAATATTAATGTATAGTTAGAATTCTTTATCATAGTTTATTTTCATTCCAAACGGATTATATAAATAAAGAATTATATACAATTTATTTATAACTAATATTTTGGGGTGACAATTATATAAGTCCTTAAAGTCTCAGTAGTAGCTCAATGTTCATATTTCCCTCTTCTTTCTTTCTGTTTTTTTTTTGTTGTTTTCTCACATAAGCATCTGTTTAAATATAATGGATTTTGGTTGGTTGGTCGTTTTTGTTTTACGGCATATCAACCCTTTTCAGGTTATTTAATGTCGAATCCAAAGATTTAAGAAAATGTTTTTAATAGAATATATTTGTTTTCAAGTCGGTTTCTATTTAACCCATAGTTGGGATCCTAACAGGTACTACCACTCCGGGTCAGAGTGGACCTGGGAGCAATGGCAATTAAAGGGTGGCTTCACACTCCCCAAAGCCCGCAAGCTGGGGCCTCACCACTGGATATAGTTTAAGGTCATATCTAGGACCTCAATATAATGGAATACATAAGAAAAAGGAAGATAAAATTAAAAAAAAAAACGAGAAAAAACATCAGTATTTTCCTATTTATTATTATCATTTTTAAACAAACACAAGTAAAAAACGAAAGCACTGTTATCTGACTTGCATATATATCACAAACTGCTGATCATTAAATGTATAAATATCATAGTCTTTTAATGCTATAGCAAGTTCAGAGTAATACCGACTAATTATGGTAGGTTTGAAGAGTATCTGTTGTAGTTTCTATATTTTACCCTGAAAGCAACACGGACGAAAATTGGAAAAAAAAATCTCTATGATATATAATCAGATTTTATGGTTACCAGTAATTCAAATATTACATTATTTTTCTCCCTCTTTATTTCTTTCTAGTCTAAGAATACTACACTAACAACCGACAGGAATTGTTACTCTACACCGATGATTGCATAAGCATAAAACACTAGTATCTATGGGTAAATGTGAATCATTATTTAATAAAGAATTATCAAGCACTTTTAAGAATAAAGGATGAACACTGTCTGCGGGTATTAACAAAGGCATACAATTTAACGTAGGTCGTCCAAATTTCTTCAGCCTTGCACCTCAAATTCTCTGCATACATATTAGTATCTATTCACTGTTAACGACTTCCACTCGTGCGAACACTTTAGATTACCTAATGTACTCGCACGAATTCAGCGTTTAATAGTTCTCGAGGCTCGAAAAGTGGAGCAAAATGGTGGCGTCGTGGTTGGTTCTAATCTCATGACCAGCAGGAATTGTTATCATACACTTAGAATTGCGTAAGCATGAAACACTAGTATCTGCAGGTACAAATGAATATTATTTAATCATAAATATGTATGTGTGTGTAAAAAAAGAAACTATTATGCGCCTATGAATGCGGTACAAAAAAGAGAAGAAAACAGTGAGCTATTATCGATAAGAAGACAGGAGAACGTATCGGTCAAAGGTCGCCTTCTTACAGTAAATTTATGCACACGTTTCAACTTTTGAACGTTCCGCGTATTTGAAAGGGAATTTATACGTCGCATGCATTGGCCATATTCGTCGGATACTTGAGCTTCAGTCTGGATTATTTCAGAACTGATAATATATTTTTGAAGATTTCGGATGGCAGGCATTGGGCAAACATAATCATGGAAAAGAGAACTAAGTCTCATTGTCAGTCCTTTCGAGCTTGAAGAATCAACCGTAGAAGAGACTTCAACTATATCCAAAGGGGTGTTAGCGCACATTAATTGTGAACTGCGAACAGTTTATCCTTTTAAATCTCCGTACAGCGATCATCTCCGTCGTCCACGCTTAAGATTTCAAAAGATTAATGCCAATATCAAGCCCCGAAACTAAAAGCGGTAATTGCCTACCACTTTTGCGGACGTGGTTTTGGTCCGACAGAAGTGGTAAGCCTTTTAGCGCTACGGCCGGCGCCAACGCTTTGTTCACTGACAAAGCTAATTAGCCGTTCAGTCTTCTGGTCAAATTCCTATTTCCAGAAAAAGGACTTGATCGTTATAACCTGATTTTATAATTCCTTTATCGGTCTCGTGTGCAACCTATGCTAGGTCGAACGTTTTATAACCGACAGGTATTTATCAAATCAAGGAGGTTTAACGGACAGGGGCGATGAATCGCGCATGTTTAAAACATTCCAATCAGCGTTCATTCATTCAACAACCGGGCCAATATATACCTACTTGTCGATGGATATTACGGCTATCTTGATATTTATACTAGTTTATCTTGGAAACCTACACCGGGGGTCAATGTTTCTATTATCTTAACACTGATTGATCGTGTGAGATTTTTATTTATCTCGTAAATCACGAAGGCACACCGTCTAATTCCTTGCCGTTCTTACAAAGAGTAAAGCGTAGTATCTGTTCTGATACGTAACCTTTTCTGTCCTCGCGCAGTGAAGGAGAAGTTCTTTTAGAATGGGTCGGTATTTAATTTGATCCCTATCCGGATTGAGTGTTTGAGGGGGGAAGTGCTGGAGTTTTCTCCACATAAAAGAAAACTACCTTGCGTTTATGTTCTTCTGAGTCAAAAATGCATCTAGGAAAACGTACTCTACTGAAAAACGCTTGGTCATAGACATCAATGAATCTCCAAAGATGCATAAGCGAGCTAATAAAGAGGAAATCGTACGCTTTCTCTCATGAAAAAAATGTTAAATAAACGCACAGTGACTAATATTTATATTCCAGGTTAAGAATATTTAAAGATAAAGACCAGTGAATTTAACGAGGTTTATATAATAGTATTAAATAATAAATAAATCAATAATGCCTTTATGTATATTCAAATACAGATTTGCATAAGGTCGCTACACGATGATAGAAATGTTTCGGTCAATTAATTATAAATAACTAAATACCTAGTAAGGTGATCAAGTAAATTCTTTTAAAGCTTAAGGATTGGAAATTTTAAAATAACCGAGTTGCATCGCCTGACGAGGTCTTTAGTTTCTTGTAATTAATTGACCGAAACAGGGGTATGATCGTTTAGTGACATTATAAAAAACTTTATCTAAGTATAAATAATATATATAAAACTACTCCCATTTCGTAGCTCTTTAATTTTTTGAGTTAAAAAATAGGAGACTTTACATTTGGAACGACCCTCGTATGTAACATGGATATATATATGTAGTCAGACATAGATGGCTACTTGTCGAAAGCACGCAAGAAAAACTATTAAAAACTGTTTTGTGATGACTTGACCTGAAACGTAATTTATTTTTGTGTTGTAGTTCAGCCTTTTTCTTTAACGGATATCGCTTTTTTTTGTGTGTCGAGACGACTTTCCGCATTCATCGTCGTGGAAAAAATCCGAGAAGCAACAGGAAACCGTTTATTCCCGTTCGTTATGAAAAGATTCATTGTAAACCTAGAGAAAAATATGAAAAGAGAGATGCGGTTCTAACGACAATAGCCAAGAAAGATTGCTTCGAAGTCAGAAAATGGTCAACAAGTCCGGGCTAAATTCTTTCATCATAGAAAGGATGTCGACAAGAAATAAACAATGAATATAAGTAAAATGTTTTTAACTCAGAATCAAATATGGACGGCAGAAACTCTTCCTAAAGGGAAATAACCTGCGGCGACAGCAGCAACAGCGACTAATACAATTAATGCACTTTGAAAGGATAAAAGAAAAGATTAGTATGCTGGAAACTTAAGGACAAAGCTTAAACAACGTTATTTGAAATCAAAAACTTTTCTTGAAAAACATCCTGTGTATTTTTAAAAAGTATCAACAATGATAAATATCTCTATCAGTCTATTTATTAATCTATATCGATTTATCGATCTAATATTAGTTTCTATTTCAATCGCCCTCGGTGCACTTCCATGTCTATGTAAATATTACAATTTATTTGTATTATTTAGTTTATTCAGATAACTGTTCTCATTGTGCCATTTTCACAACATTTCGGTCGATGTAACCTTCGACCTTCTTTCTTGTTGAATTTGGGAACATGGGCGGAATTTCGAACGAAACCCTTTATTCATTTCACAGGGGTAGCAATCCCTCATTTTGTCAGCCATGACTGGATAAAAGTCCTAAGTTGTGAGTTATTTGCAATTATATTTTTCCGTCACCCACTGAGAATACTAACTTCAGAATAATATCACTTATATAATTGAAATTTTTTAAGTACCATAACCATTGCAGCACGGGTAAGAAAAGGAATACGGTTAATTTATTTATTAATTCCCATCTTCAGTCTACCAATTAATTTCTTTTTGTATTTCTCTCTGGTGCGGTGGTCAGTTGCCGCCGCTTCATATGTGGCTGGATTATCATCATCATAAATTAAGACGTGGTGTGTAATAAATGGAAATATGACAATAGCATATTCTATTTATTGTCATGACTCTCTAGTATATATACGACAAAGTAAGACAGTTAATCAACCAAGAACCACATCACTCTATATAAAAGCATATAAGATATCAAGGGATATACACTCGAGAGTCAAAACAATGAAAAGAATATGCTGTTGTCCTAGCCCTAGTAATCACCTTTTTATGTAAGGATTCATTTCGGAGATAATAGATGTTCAATCTTGATTCGCAGCCGGAATAATGCGCCTGGCTAATAGGAATAAAGTGACGCCTTCTATAACCTCTCCCACGGTCCTCTTCCGGGGTAGAATGATAATGAATTCTATTTCAGCACCATCTATTTCTAGAGATGTGTATAGCCAAACATAAAGATTGTAGAGTCTTTCAAATATTATATCTATTGTGTGACGTACATCGGAAAGAATATTGTCACAATTTTTAGTATATTATGAAAGTTTAGAATACAATCAGTATCAGATATTATTCCTGCAACAATGCTTTGATATTTCATTTTTATGACCAAGAAACAATTTTATATATCGTATAAATGAATACTCTACCTATTTTATAAAGTGAGCTAAATCCGTAAAAGTAAGTTTTTTCAAATATAATATTCTATTTACAAACGTCTTTTCCTAATAAATCTTTTTTTTTTCATTTTTCTTCCTTTGAAGATTGTAATGCTGGGTATAGAGCAGCCAAACCAGTTGCCAACATTGCCTTGATTTTTATTGAAACCAACCGAGAGCTCTTTTTAGTATCCTCGATGTTCCCTTAAGTGCAATTGCCTGAACCTCTTTTGCACTTGGTTCACAAGGAATATTAGTTAGGTAGGACTTCAGGTTCTTCTTCATAAGCCCTGTGGCACCTATGATAACTAGTATGATTGATATCTCCCTAAGATTCCAGTTTCTTTTCATATCGTACATGAGACCTTGGTATTTGGTCTGTTTCTCTCTTTCAGCTCTGTTCGGACCGCCATCATTAGGAACACTCGCTTCAATCAAGGTTGCAACTCTCTCTGACTTATTCCATATAACTATGTAAGGTTTCACAGCAGCATTTTCAAGCATTTTCGAGGTAGGTGGCTGTAGGGATTACATGGTCGTAATCTATGGTATATAAGTCATTTCCAACTGTTCTTTCAGGTTGATGTTCCCAGGACTTGCTGCTACACTGGATGTTTAATTTTAAGAATAGACACTCAGATGTTGAAGGACAATATACTTTGCTAGTAACAATAAACAACTTTGATAATTTTTTGCTACAGTGCATAGGGTGTTTTATTTAATAGATAGAAATTTGCTAGACAAGAGTTAACGTGTTATCTTCCAGTTCCGTCCGTAGTTTATAGACCTCAATCCAAACCTCGTCTGCTCTGCCGTTAACCTACATTTTCATTGTCTGAGTGACAAACTTCCATTTTCGATAGATCATATCTTTTGCTATCGCACCAAACAATCTTCTTTTCTTCAAACTCCAGTTGATGACAAAATAAAGTATGGTTTAAAAAAAACTTTAGCACAAGACAGTGTTAAGGACGTAAAAAATGAATCTAACAGGGGAATGACCACATTTCGTTTTCTATCAAGAATCTTACCGCTATTTCAAGTATTTATTTGCTTAGTTATATTTTTGGCAAATGATTTTTAAAAAAGCCGCAGAAAAACTGTACTAAAATAAGCACATAAACACGGCCTCGGATGGACTATTAAACATCTCTAGATCCGTTTTTTTCGTCCTATTGATATCTCTCTCTCTCTCTCTCTCTATATATATATATATATATATATAGCCAGTAGAGTTTAGTTTCCTAGAAGTACATCCAATGAAAAAACATGTGTCTACCAAAATAGTGCTCAATGAGTGACCAGAGCAGGTATATTAATTTTATTTATACAAACATTAATGGCTACATATGTGTATACATGTTTCTGTAATCACCCACGTTGGGGGATTACGTCTTCAGGCCAAGAATTATCGTAGAAAATGATATTCCAACCAAATACATTTTCCTATTTCGTTTATCAAGTCAGAATGCTACCTGGGTGGGAGTCATAAAAACGGTTAGAGGACAAGTGAGGTCTTTGAAGATAGTAAACATCTTTTTCATTTCCCTGTCCCCCTATCCAACCTAATTTTTAGTTTTTATGGCATAAGGTACTTGAGAATTTAGTTTTTTTTTGTCTTGGAGTCTGTAAATTAAGAAAATTAGCCATGGTCACTACGTACTGACCGGTGCCTTTCAATCTACATCCATCCACACACATACATGCAACACACACAACACACACATACACAGACACCGCCACACACACACACTCACGTTAATACATATATTCAAAAGCGAATTTATGCTGTTCGCTTTTATTTTACTCAAAACATACGTACTGAAACTAGGCAATAACTCTAAAACTACGCATGAATAAAGTTAAAAATGACAATAAGGTAAATAAACCAAAACAAAAAATAAATAAAAATAAATAAAAACAAAATAAAAACAAATAAACAAACAAAATATGAATAAACATAAAACACGAAATTTATCTAAACCCCACATGTACATATATATATATATATATATTAATATATCAATATACTTATAAACGCCTACAATTTGCTACACTCGCGCATATATACACACACATGCAGACATACAGAGACAAATAATGGCATTTTTCTTTACTTCAGTAGCGTGGTAACCCCTTCATATATGAAATAGTATGCTCCTACACTCCAGACGGATGTATATATATATATATATATATATATATATATATATATCACATACACACAGATACATATACATATAACATACATATAAAAAACATTCGGACATACATACATTCTTGTAATCTATATTGTTAAAACAATCATATACGAGACAGCCTATTCTAATAGTTCAGAAATATATATGCATATACATACATATACATACGTACACACATACAAATACATCCAAATACTAACATACACACAGATATATAGATACACACAAATATATATATATAATCATATAATAATAAATTGGCGGAGGAGTGTGGTAGAATGTCAAATCGGTGACATTTGACCCCTTGACAGACACGTTTCTGGCTGAAAACCAATTAAAAATATTTTTCATAATCTCAATACCCCTTATGTCAAATCTCGAGTCTGTAGACTGAAAATTGAGAGTAGTTTTGTAGGTAAATGTACACATACAGACAATTTTACTTTTATATGCGTACTAGAATTTCAGCCCGGCGTTGCTTGGGTGTTTGGAGGTGTATGTTGAGCAGAAAAAAAAAATAAAAATAGCGGTCAATTTCTTTAACTTTGACCCCTATTATAACCCCTTAACATTTTTTGGGGGGGGCCTAAATCACGTTATTAAGTTAGATCCATATCCAAGGAACCTATATCTTAAATTTCAAGTGTTTAGACCCAAAATTGGCGGACGAATTTGGTAGAGTTCTTAAAGGTCAAATCCTTGAACTTTAACCTCTTAACAGCGAAATTTCTGGCCGAAAACGGATTAGAAAGATTTTCCCAAATCTCATTACCCTGTATATCAAATTTTGAGTCTGTAGACTAAAAATTGACAGAGTTATTGCATAGGGAAATGTACACAGACACACATACAGCCACGTTCACTTTTATAGATATATAGATATAGACGTAACAATATGCCTAGAGCTCCAATTTAGGATTTCACTTGACTGATAACTTATTAAGGAAGTGATACTGGCAACGCTCATTTTAGGCGGTCCCTATTCTGAGGCATTCTGTGCGTGTCTCATTATTAATATTATCAAATTCTTAGTTAATACGCATGTATTTTAGCAGGACAAACGCAAAGAGCCAAAGCGATCGAGGTTTCACTGCACAATAGTGTTTCTTGCCAGAGATCCTCGGATTTGTGGTCGCCATAGATTCCCGACTGCAGCACACTTGACTATATATGCTGGGTGTGAAAAAAAAATGAGCACAATTACAATAGGTCGACATTTCCCGGTATTAAATGATCAACGAATGTTCCACCCTCCCATATGTTCACTGTCATCGAAATCGGTTTAATCGCCCATTTTTAATCAAATCGATTTATTGCCTGCTCTAATTAAAGACCCTTAGCAGTGCGCCAAGAGGAAGCTTCATCTGCAACCCCGTAGCGACTTAGTCCACAATACATCATAGTCTACATTGCACTGTAAAGAACATACTGTTGGTTTTACAAAAGCATTTATATCTATAGAACGGTTTGGATTAAAGTTTAACATACAAAATGCAAATATTATGGTTCAATTGTGTTGTAAACAGAAACATTCATTCTGAACATGTTCTAATCATATGGAAGAACTTACTGTCGATTTTATATGTCTGGCCTTTCTGCTTATGCGGTGATAATAGCTTGACTTGACATTTAAAATGGAAAAGTCAAGTATTATGGTTCATATGTGATCTAAACAGAAACATTTCAAACGCGCCTCCGTCATATCAAAGAACCTACTGTGGATTTTATATGCCGGGCTTTTCTGTTTGTCTGGTAATAACACATTTTAAATTAAATGATGATCGGCTGTATAAGGAGTTAACTTTGGTCAATATTGCCTGTCCATTCTTTTATCGATTATAGATACTTATTGGAAACATCCCGACAGAAAACTTTTCTAATAGAACGGCGTAATACATGAAGTAGATTTGTGTCAATATAAAAATCGCTTCAGCCTTCGCGGAGTCTATAGGGAAAGAACCTACACACAAAGTTCCTCATACATACATATATTTCGTTTTCTTTTCATTTTTATTTTTCCTCTTTATTCCCTTACGTCTTGACGTTCTCGTTCCCCTATCGCATTCCGTTGTTTTGAGTCTAAAATGTCAACTAACCTACTACCCTCCCGTTTAAATTTAGCATTTTAACATTGTATTTTTATAAACCAGCCGCGCGTGCGTGGTCTCCCTCTTGTGCTGCATGTGAGATGCCGACACAAAAAAATAGTGAACGAATGATGAATGTGAGAAATATGAAGGGCCAACGTTGCCTTCACATTTTTGAAAAGTTTTAAAAAAATCTAATGGATGGAGAAGAAGTTATGGGGTAAAAAGTGTCATTTTTTTTTGCAAGTTTGGGGCATTTGTGATCTCCTTTTGAACTCCTGGGAACGCTGAATCCCAGTGAAAACGGACAAACGATGCAGTTTCACGCCTTAAGAATGTATATTTGAATTCAGCACCATGGAAAACTACTATATAGGTATACATATCAAGTTCTTGAGTAATATGAAAAAAGGAGCTCCAAAAGAGCATGCTTTTTAACCTTAAAAGTCCCAGAGGGATGTGAACCAGAATTTTGCTAGGGTCACCCATACTGAATTTATATTAATAGCCTCCACATTTTGGTCAATTTTCAGGAACATCTAATGGATGGATCAAACGCTATGGGAAAAGTGCCATTTTAGGGCATTTGTGACCTCGTTTGGGCCCCTGGGGACGCCGAATCCCAATATAAATGGATAACAGTGTAGTTTCAGGCCTTAACACTTGTATATTTGAGTTGACCACCGTGAAAAACAACTATATAGTCAGACAGATCAAGTTTATATTGAGAAATATGGAAAAAGAGCCACAAAAAGAGGCATTTTTAGAACTGAAAGTCCCCGGAGACGCGAATCAGAATTTTGCCAGAGTCACCCATACTGGATTTATATTAAGAACAATGGGCTCCACTTTTTGGCCAAGTTTCAATAAGATCTAATGGATGGATCTAAAGTTATGGGGCAAAATGTGTCATTTCGGGCGATTTTTTTTCCTCTTATGAGTCCCGAGGGCGCAACGGGAATTTTTGTACATTTCTTTTTTACTGTGCACATCTATTTAATGAAATAAAATTTGCAGCAAATTTTCAGGAAAAACTAATGGACGGTTATCTGACAATAGTCCGACAACGGACGCACGAACGTACAGACGCCATTGAAAACATGGGTCCTCTCTGATAAATCGAGGGACTACAAAAGTATATTTCATCTTCTATTTGAGAACCAGATACCTTCATTAACACATAAGCTTTATTACGTCGCCTGACGAGAACTTTTGGTTCTTGCCAACCAATTGTCCGAAACATTAGCACGTACAGTGTAGCGACTACGTAGTATATATATATATATATATATATATATATGCACACACACACTTATTTATTTTACGTAAGCATAAATTTGTCGCTACACATTCATTTGTATGTTTCGATCAGCCAGTTACAAAAGACTAACTTAGGTAACAAAAGAACTTCTCAGGCGATATTGCGTATACAAAAGTTTAGTCAGTCGTGAGTTTTTTTTAACTAGTTTACAAGCACAAAATTTATCAGAAGGTCACGTCCCGTGGCATTTTAAATAATAAAATAAAATAACAGATTTAATATATGTGAAGAAAGAATACAAAGAAAATAAAAGGGGGGGGAGTGAATAAAAATGTATATCAAAATAGAGAGAAGGAAAAGAGAAGAAAGGAAAGGAAAAGAATGAAAAAAAAGGAGAAGAGTACAAATAATATCATGAATAAAATATACGTAATATTTATAAGATAAAATCATTAATAATACAGCCATTAATGATGGTAATACAATCATTGATAATGATAAAACTACTGATAATAAAAATAAAATAAAAAATACTAAAAAAATCAGCAGATAAGATTTAAAAATTACCTCGATAAAAATCTGAAGATTTGTATATCAATTTATTACTATCATTGTCGTTATTAATACTATCATCAGTATATCATGGCGGGAGTAAATTTCATTAATATATTATTTTTAATTCGTTTTTATCATTAGTAGATTAAAATGAAATTTAAATCTTCAACCAAAATAATCTTTAAATTGAATGTAACTTGCATAAAAGTTGGTTTTATCGTTCACCTATATATATTTTTTTAACTAGACGCCTGTATCTAAAAATGTCTGTTTTATTTCCGGTCTGTCTACATGAACACATATGCCGCTTAAACTCACGCATATTCTGAAATATGTTTTTGCTTTTTAGTTTTTTTTTTTATCAATATACATATCTTAATGTTTTTATCGAAAATTTTAAATCGTCTAATTCTATGATTTTTCTAGTATTCTTATTTTTATTATCGATTATGCAATAATTTTATTATTAATCATTTTATTATATATTAAACAATTTTTATTAATGATTGTATTATTCTTTCTACTCTTTTTTCTCTTTTTCCGTCTTCCTTTTTTCTTCTTCTCTATTTTGCTATTTTGAGATACACTTTCTATTCCCCTTCCCCATGATTTTCATCTGCTTTCTTATTCACATATATTAAAAGTCGTTATCTCTTTAATTTGAAATGCCACGTAATGTGACCTCCTGATAAATTTTGTGCTTGTAAACACCTGTAAAATTTTCATTACGGACTAAACTTTAGTATGAGTTATACTGCTTAAGGACACTGTTAGTTACTTGTAACTGGCTGACCGAAACATGCTTACGAATGTGTAGCGACATATACATGTTTATGTAGCACATAAACAGTATATCTTGTCCTACTTTGCAATAACATCGCTAAAACTTCATTAGTTGTGGTATCTCTGAAAAAATATGAACCTTAAATTATATAAGCCTGATGAATTCTCACGAGAATGTAACGCGGAATATTCTGTGTAGCTTAACTGCCATATATATATTTCGTATATATATATATAGTGATGATTGGGTAAGTATGAAACACTAGTGTCTGCAGGTAAAAAAAGATTAATTGTTTATTTATAATTATCAAGTCCCTTTAAGTATACTATAAGTTGGGAACTGTCTGCAAAGTATGATCTAAGAAGCTGAGTTCGAATCTCCCGACCGGCAGGAATTGCCATCCTACACCGATGATCACGTAAGCATAAAACACTAGTGTCTGTAGGTATAAAAGAATAATTATTATATAATCATAACTCCTCCTTTCTCTAAATATAAAGTTTTAAAAATACTATTAGACCATGAAATCCTGAAAGATAACATTGCAACAATGAAAGTCGGGACAAAAACGAAAATAACTCGTTTCAAGTAAACCGTGGCTCTAATTTACGACCTAACAACAACGGCTGGTCCTCTATGGCTTATATAAATATTGGTAGAACATAACCTTATTTCACTATTACATCCAAATATTTTATAAAGCCTAGGTTAGTAAATTTAAGAAAGTTCGTCATCACGTATGTTATCGAATGGTTTACAAGGTAGCATCACACACTGCAACTTCACTGTTTAATAGATGTCTCACATGTATGAAAAATATTCCAACATTTTCGTGTGAAGTGATCATCCCCTGTTGCTACGCATTAGGTAACACCTTTAAAACGAGGATATATTGTAAATCTCGGATGAATTCGCAGATGGTTCTATCAATCTATGTTCACACATTTCTTGCTCTAGGTTTCTTTTTCTTTTTTTTTAATAAAGAAAAAAAAGATCTCGTATGAAATTTTATCCGAAATGTTAGTGTAAATTCCATCTAAGATCGTGAATTCGTGCACAATCTAAAGTGTCATCTCCCCTTAGAGAAAGGTTCTCACGCACACACACCACTTTCACTCTAACCGCTATCACAAAATCAATTCTTTATAACTCACAAACAGACTTAATGTTTTAGATTTTTTTCTGCCTTACTTATTTCTCAGTCCGATTAACGACAATAAATCAATCTATCGGAAGTCACTTTTGGATTAACCTCTTTTTTGTGTCCCGTCAGGTTTTCTTTCTGCGACCCGGTGTGTGGATGGCTGTGTCGCCTCTATACTGTCAAATAGGCTTAATAAATTTCCGCGAAAATGTGGTTTCACACTTCCTCCAAAAAATTTCCCGCTTACTTGTGAATTATCGACCACTTCTAAATCCAAACATAATAGGTATTATTTAAAGAAAAAGATAAGGATAAAAAAGAAATTATAAGAGTAGAAATAGAAATATATACACAGAAAATACGCTATATAAGTAAGAATGTGCTTGTGTGTGAGGACAATTTTCAACCTATATACTCAATAAATATTTGATCTACAGACTTGGAATTTGGAATCCAGAAAAAGGCTGTTATGAGGTCAAAATTGAAAGATTTGTAGTTCGGAATCATCGGAATTTTGCTCTGTCAACTGTTTCACGAATTCGCGGCCGTGATAAATGACAACTTCTTTATTTTAAGAATTAGTAGGTCTGAAAACACTGTAAAAGATCGTGTTAAGCTGACTTACTGTCCTTAGGTTTTGGTTTCGGTCTCAGATCGAGAATTTTGTTTTTACTTAAAAGAAATGAACTGTTTAGAAAAAAAAAACAATACTCGAATGCACTTTTCTCAGTTTTTTTTTTAATGAATTCAAAAATAATATTTATAAGTATTTTACGAACAGGCAACGTCGGGCGGCCTATCGGTAGGTACTTACATAAATGACAAAAGGTCTATATTCCCAATTTCAATATGCTGTCAATGTTATCGTTTATTTCTTTCAGCATGTTAAAATGTTCAATACTTGGCAGGATCTTCTTCATAGTGCGGAATCATTCATTATGTCAATTTTTGAATTCATCACGCCCTTATCCATCAGAAGAAAATGAACTCATTTAAGTAAAATTCAAAGATAGCGTAATTAAAAAAACAAAAAACAAAAAACAATTGCAAGTTTCCTTTCGATTTTCGGATTTTGTAATCATACCTATGTTCATTTATTTTATTTTTAAGTTAAGGAGTTGCTTTTCTCGTGACGAGTTAAAGGGGAATAAATTCAAGAATTTTCATAATAATACATGGAAGATTCTCCGCAGTGAAACAGGTGTTTGCAGGTATTGAATATTTTAACATGATGAAAGAAAGAAATGATAAGATGGACAAAATCCTGACATTTGGAATAAAAACTGTCATTTATTTGTATAAACTTTGGAGTTACATCAAGCTTCATAAATGAAAGGATTGGTATAAATAAAAACTGAAACATAACTGCATGAGCATATTTCACTTTAAACACACACCCATTATATATATATATATATATATATATATATATATGTATGAAGCGATGCTCTTTGTGGAAACAAACTGAGCTTAGGTACTTTGGACAATGTCAAAACATTGTTAATTCACTACCGGCATAGCAGCAGCCGCATAGCGCAACGTTCAGAAGCTCCGACTGTCGTTTGGGCGGTCGAGTTTCGATCCGGCTTGAGGTAGTTACTTGTCTAGCCGCACTGATGAGCTGTGAAACAGCGAAACAGTACTGTATGTGGATGACATATATATATATATATATATATATATATATATATATATATATATATATATATATGCCCGTGAGGATAAAATACACAATATATCATAAAATGAAGTCATGAATATAAAATGTATGAAAGATATAAAAAAAATATTTTATATCTTCATGAGATTATTTTTATTCTGACTTTCACATGCACACACATACATACATATATATATATGTAGAGAGAGAGGGAGAGAGATAGGGAGCAAGAGAGAGATTCTAAAATGTTATCTTGTATTTGAAAAAATCTTTTCTCGTTTTAAATTAAAACTATTTTTTAAAATTTTGTTTCTTTCTTGCTCTTCTCTCTTTAATCTCCATCATACTGAATTTTCCATAATTCATCCAATTCTTCATCAGATTCCAATATTCTCCATGAATGTTTTTAAATCGGTCTCATCCTTTTATCCTCATATTCGTATAACACCCGCCCTTTTCTTCTATTCTGACGCGAAGAATTTAGCTTCGAAATACCATGTAATCCAAGAGGTTTCTCTCTTATTCCCCATTCTGTGACCTCTATTGACTTGATAATGCAATTACGTTTCTATTTAAGCTTATTTTTTATCCATTTAATGTATTCTTTCTCTCTCTCTCTCTCGTATATTATATATATATATATATATATATATATATATTAAAAACTCAAGAGTAATATCAAAATATTTAATACAACACTATGAATATTTATAGATTTATACCAATATTGATAAACATGTTCAATCTTACAGATAGAGCAAATACAATGATGCAAATGAACATTTTTTTTACCGTGTAAATATATATATATATATATATATATATATATATATATATATATATATGTCCCCTCAAACAACGTTGCGGCTCAAATGACATGAAAAGCAACAAACCGGAAGTCGAAGATTCGAGTTCTGCCTTAATTTGGGCCTATTAGTTGACAACACATACGAATTCGGGATTCAAAACCCGAATCCCTTGCATGCGAATCAAGCAGCCTGCCACTGAAGCAAGCGCGCAACACACAAGTTTATTAGCTAACACATATCAAGCAAATCGCGACAAAATCCGACTATGCAACGTACCTACTTCGTCTCAAACAAGGATCGTCTACATTCATTAGTTTAGATGTGTTTAACTGATGAGCCCAAATAAGGGCGAAACTCGAGACGTAAATAGACATTAGAGACGTAAATATGAGCAAATGAATGCTTTTACTTGATGAGCCATTTTCTATTTGTTTAATTATCCGAAAACGTCCATTTACTATTTCGAACAAGATGGTATATACAAATTACATTTTTTTGTTGTTCCACCTTTCTTTTGATTCTTTTTAAAAGTATTTTCGATTAGATTCAACGTCTAATCATCAGAGGGAGCTAGTCCTTACGTTATTTTTCGAAATGTTTTATCTGTTGCGTTTTTAGAACAGCTAGAAATATACGACGTTAAAATGACCGTCTGTAGTGATGAGATTTTGCATGCCAACATGATTAAATAATATTAGCATTGCACAACAACATATTAAAACCAACCGTACGCGATGATGATCAAATCAAGCAGAAATCACGAACAAAAAGTAATTGGACAAAATCACACGGACGTTATATTATACATTAACTCGACAAGAATGCTCAACAGACGATTCGTAAAAATTGAAGAATAAAGTCTTTAGAAAACAACCCTCAGGATTATTGAATAACGTTTACCTAAACTAAAACAGACTACACGAATACATACACAATTATATATATATATAAATATGCCACTTATCATGGCCAAAAGGCCATTCGAGGATAATGGTTAATGTGTATCAATGGGACAATATCGTAGTAATCGTTAGTAGTAGAAATGAGATAAATTGGATTACTTAAGGAGATGGCTCGTCAGAAACTTGAAGACGGCCATGTTGTAGTCAGCTGGAAAATAGAAGAGAGTTCCACACGTGCGCAGTTCGAAGAAAGAAGTTTTGTTCATGGAATCTATGTTTAGATTTAAGCACAGATAAAAAGTGAGGAGAATTATTGATAGTGGTTTCAGAGACGAGTGTTTTTCGTGAAAGTTTGGCATAGATTGGATCTCTGACGAGCACTTGCCATGAAAATAAGAGAGCAGAGACAGGCTCACAACGTCTCTTCTCTGGATAATAGGTTTCAAGGAAGAAAAAACGTTATCCCCTACTAGGTTACGAAGTCTATTTTGAACTCTGTCAAAGAAGGATATGCTTCTAGCAGCTTCTACCCAGATGTGGAAACAGTACTCCATTCTAGGATGTACTTTGCTCTTATAAAGGTAGAGAATTGCATCGGCAGTGAGATATCTACCGGAGCTCTAGAACGATCCAACAATTTCTCTCTCTCTCTCTCTCATATATATATATATATATATATATATATATATATATATATATATATATATATATATATATAATCAGCCTTTGAGATTTGAAAAAAAAATCACTCGACTGTGAGGGAAAATTTACTCACCCAAAAATATTTTTACTCGTCCGACTTTATGTCTTTGTTTCAGTCAATAATAGTCAATAATTTTACAACAATTCAAAAAATTACCATGTGTATAAACTAACAAGAAAATATTTGTTTAACTCTTATGAATCAACTATTTTATTACTACAAACATTTCAGTACATATTCAACAAAATGTTAAAATACAACACCAGTTTCTTTATATAACATCATTCATATTATTGTTCCATAGAAATAAGAATCATTTCTTCGTATGCTTGATGGAACGGTGCGTTTTTTTCCTCTTTCAAATGTTCGTCTTTACTTTTGTAAGCATGAAGTGTATGTAGCTGTAGCGTCGAAGAATTTTTTTTCCAAATGAATTTCAAAATCAGAGTGCTAAATGAAGACGACATTTTAACTACACGCCGAATGTGTAAATTCGACCTCTTCTTGACCTTTAGCGCGACCACTCTTTTTCAATACGATATTCCAACGGTCTTACAGCTAGTGATGAAAGAATTCATAAGTGATGAGATATAGGTCATTCTAAGTCACCACATATTTGAGGGTCGTAAAATAATATATATATATATATATATATATAGAGAGAGAGAGAGAGAGAGAGAGAGAGAGAAGGAGGGAGGGAGATAATTTGGAGGTGTTGAACTTAGTTGGAGAAGTGAACTCTTCTATCTATCGACGACGCTAGATCATTTTTCTGCTAACCGAAATTGTTTATGAAAGTATTTAACTCTAGCCCTATAATAACATGCTATAGAATTCTATATCCTACAGAGACATTTTGTAGTTGATCGAATGAACTATCTCTTACCGACTGAACTACGATCTACCATATTAATTAAGTTTTCCATATACCGTTATAATTTACTAAACAGACAGTTGCTTGTATAACCACACTAAAAGAACTAAAAGAACTGATAGGAAATAGTGTGTTGATAACTATATATATATATATATATATATATATATATATATATATATATATATATATATATAATATGTGTGTGTGTGTGTAATAATATAAATATATTAACTGAGATACAGACATAACTTAAGGAATATAGATTAATGAGGATATATTGAAGTGCAGCTCTTCTGTTATTCATACTTTAATCTAATACTTCTACGCGTGGCTTAGGTAGACAATTTAAAAGTTATACAAGAACGTAATTATAATGAGTAAGGGAGAATACAATGCTGATTTGATAATTTCTTTTTCCAAAAATAGGATACAATATATATGCAGGTAGTGAAAATATGGGATACAATATATATGCAGGTAGTGAAAATATGGGATACAATATATATGCAGGTAGTGAAAAAATGGGATACAACATATATGCAGGTAGTGAAAAAATGGGATACAACATATATGCACGAAGTGAAAAAATGGGATACAACATATATGCACGTAGTGAAAACATGGGATACAACATATATGCACGTAGTGAAAACATGGGATACAACATATATGCACGTAGTGAAAACATGGGATACAACATATATGCAGGTAGTGAAAAAATGGGATACAATATATATGCAGGTAGTGAAAAAATGGGATACAACATATATGCACGTAGTGAAAATATGGGATACAATATATATGCAGGTAGTGAAAATATGGGATACAATATATATGCAGGTAGTGAAAAAATGGGATACAACATATATGCAGGTAGTGAAAAAATGGGATACAACATATATGCACGAAGTGAAAAAATGGGATACAACATATATGCACGTAGTGAAAACATGGGATACAACATATATGCACGTAGTGAAAACATGGGATACAACATATATGCACGTAGTGAAAATATGGGATACAACATATATGCAGGTAGTGAAAAAATGGGATACAATATATATGCAGGTAGTGAAAAAATGGGATACAACATATATGCACGTAGTGAAAAATGGGCTACAACATATATGCAGGTAGTGAAAAAATGGGATACAATATATATGCAGGTAGTGAAAAAATGGGATACAATATATATGCACGTAGTGAAAAAATGAGCTACAACATATATGCAGGTAGTGAAAAAATAGAATACAATATATATGCAGGTAGTGAAAAAATGGGCTACAACATATATGCACGTAGTGAAAAAATAGGATGCAATATATATGCACCTAGTGAAAAAATAGGATACAACATATATGCACGTAGTGAAAAAATGGGATATAGCATATATGCATCTAGTGAAAAACGTGGCAGTGACGTCGCGAAGAGATAGACATTGAACGGAAACGCGAGAAGATAAGTGGACACATTCTGTCTGCGAGACCAGCTGACAATTGATATTTTTCTGTAAAAAAACTATTTCTTTTATAACTGGAAAAGAAAATACCTGTTGTGCGTGGTTATTTTTTTTTAGATACAACTTCTGGTGCTATTAGAAATACGTCTGTCAGCAGCATAGATTCAGACGGCGTTTACTCATTAAAATCGCTACTTAAAGTACTGATGCTGTTGGATAAATTTTGCCTATAACTTTTCTTATTTTGCAGCCATCTATTTATCCTTTCTAAAGCATACACACATTGACTCAATCAGTCATAAGCTGTCCACTTTTCAGAATTCTACTTGATAATCAGCCAATATAAACGGTGATATTCTCTATTAAACGGGATAGGTACATAAGGATATAGGATGACACCGAAAATCCTATCCTTAATAAAATTAATTAACAATTCTTTTTTGCAATCCACCCATACTCGGAGCAAATAAACTTCAATCGATGCCTCACTTGTTCTGTTAGTTACACTGATGAATGTTTAATACTCTTTGCTTTATAACTGTATGCAGGGACAATTTGGTGATCGTCTCATTAGTCAAAGATGCGATACTGAACCGTCTTCACACTCACCAGCGTTTGCGAATTGCGTGGATTAATATAGACGTTCTCCGTGTAATATTCAGATTTAATCATATTTCGTTCAAATGGGATACAAAATATATACACGTGGAGAGAAACGTGTCGCTTTATTAAAACGCGAGAAGATAATTATACGTGAGTAACAAACCAGCTGAGCAAATTTTATTGGAGGTTCTTTACATTTTTCACTAATATGTCTCATAATTGAAAAAAATAAAAAATAAAAAAATAAAAAAACAGAACACTTGTTGAGCATGATTATTTTTAGGATACTGGGTGGAACGTTAAAATTGTCGTACTAGAAAAGACAACACGATTCTATTTCTGTTTGATAAAAACTGGTTTCATTTCTTTAGTAATTGGCCTCTTGTATACGAATCCCAAGAGCGGTAGACACGTTCTATCATGTCTGAAAGTAACACAATGTTCAACGAACGAAATCGGAGATGCGCTGCTGTACAACTCGTGCTTTCTACAGATCCAACAGTACCATTGCCAACACCTTCAAAATGCAAATCCGGACGACTCAACGCTTGAAAGACGTGGTCAGAGTGATTAAAAAATTCCGGCTACGATTATGGTCTTTGGTGTGGTTTCAAGTAAGAGCCACATCATGTAACATAACATCTTCGAAGTCCGCTTGAAAGTCAATACCAAACTGTACCTGGATGTACTGAAGAGTGTGGTGCTCCCCTGGTGCAATCAGCTAATCGCTGCCGGACCCTGTGACAGCAGCAAGACTCGGTGCCGGCCCACAACTCCAAAGAGACCCCGGTTTTGGTTCAGAAGGAGTACTTTAATTTTGTACTCTCCTTTCACCGCCCCTCTTTCTCCGACATGAACCCGCCGAACTACTTCATTTACTCATATATCGAGAACATTCGGAGAGTATTTTTCGAACTCCCAGCGCTTGTGGAAAAGGCGTACTTCCAGTTCCGGACCCCTATTGATAGGGTAATTGAGGCTGAAGGTGGCTACATTAAATAGATGTGAGTTCTATTACATACTCAAGTTACTTGAATTGATTTTTTTTTATTAAAAGTTTTAAAATAAAGCTGTAGTGTTTTTTCTTTAGGGTGACACTTTTATCGTTCCACCCTGTTCACCCTATGAAGTAATTAGAAAAACGTCTGTCAGCACCATAGTTGCAGACGGTGTTTACTTGTTAAAAATACTACTATTGCTAATTACGTGGATTCATATAAACGTTCTCGGTGTGATATTCAGATTTAATCAGATTTTGTGAATAGAATAGTGTACTACTGTCTCGCTTTTTACGACGTACATTTTTCCAGAGCCTGACAGTCAGGAGAACCGTGTTAAGCAAGTTATGAATTCTCTCTCTCTCGTTTTTATTCTCCGATATACTCAATTTCATACATATTAATTGAAATGGTCTCAACTGAAAAATTGCATCGCACTGGGGTCTGTTTATCAACTCATTGATATGTGTGTTTCCCTATGGAGGTCTATGTGCGTTTAGGAGTTTTGTCGTCATGTTAATAGTCGCTAGCATTAACTTGTATTTGTTTTGTTCGTTATTGGTTGGGATTAAGTGTCTCTCTCATTTGGTGGATGAAATTATTTTACTATAACCACTTTGTAAATGACAAGTAATGAAGGTTTGTTAATATAGCGTATTATGGTTTTATTCCTTCCTAGCTGCGTAAAGTACTTTGTGTAATTATTGTAAAGAACGTAAAACTATTTCTCTCACTCTCTTTGTCTGTCTATATAGACAACAGATACAGCAAAGTACAGTGTATTTCTTAAGAGTCGGAATACCCGTCCGAACGATGAGATCACAGTAATGAGACATTGTGATTTTATAATATACTAGCATTTCAGCCCGGCGTTGCCTGGGTGTTTGGAGGTGTATGTTGAGCAAAAAAAAAAAAAAAAAAAAAAAGCGGTCAATTTTTTTAACTGTGACCCCTATTATGATCTCTTAACATTTATTGTTTTGGGCTCAAATCAAGTTATTAAGTTGGATCCATGTTCAAGGAACCTATATCTCAAACTTCAAGTGTTTAGACCCAAAATTGTCGGAGGAGTTTGATAGAGTTCTCAAATGTCAAATCGTTGAACCTTGACCCCTTAACAGGCAAATTTCTGGCCGAAAACCAATAAAAAATCTCAGTACCTAGTATATCAAATTTCGAGTCTGTAGACTTAAAATTGACAGAGGTATTGCATAGGGAAATGTACACACACACACAGATACGTTCACTTTCATAGATGTAGATTCCACGAAACTTTACACGACAATACTTAAAAGAAACCAAGAGACGAATTCTATAACAAAAACTGTAAAAAAAAAAAAAAAAAAAAGCTATCGCTTAGCTGTGCATGGCTTATAGGGTTAAGTCATTATTAAGAAGTTTAAAATTCTGAACTCATACTTTACTTTTATTGGAAATGTTGATTCGTATGACGCTTAAGGTGAGTAGATCGCTCTATCTAAGACCAAGTCGGAGAAAAATGGCTTCCGTTTTCATCGGTCTTTTTCAAAATTCTGTTTTAACGAGGTTTGACACGTCTGTCAAAACTGATGCTTAAACCGTTAGGCCACAGCCTTCTATCTAACGTGCTTAAGGCAACCATAGTTTTGTTTCGTTACTGAAATTTAATTAATAAATGAACAGTATCAAGTGTCATTGTTTCTTTGAAAGTAATTAAAAATTAGTTGCCGGACTGAAGAGATATGTCACTAAGCAATCACGTATATCACAGGTGGATAGTTTTGTTACATCAGTCGTATTCACACGCACATAGCCACGCGCATTTCCTACCATCATTGTAGTTTTCAACGCAGAGATACTTATTATATTGTTTTTATAATAGCAATATTTGAAAATAATTACTATTCTCACATATACCTATCAGAAAAAAATAACGAGTACAGGGTGACACGATACAATTGTAGCCATAGAAAAGACGAGATGATTCCATTTCTGCTTGATGAAAACCGTTTTTTTATTGTTGCAGATAATCTACTAGTGGACCAGTTGTTCACAAATCCCAAAAGCGATAGGCGCCTTCTATCATGTCTGAAATTGACACAATGTTCAACAAGCGAGATCGGAGAAGCGCTGCTGTACTCTCATGCTCTCTACCGATACCAATTGGTCCTTACAACAGAACCATTGCCAAGACCTCGAAATGTATCGCTGGATTGCCACCAATAACAGGGACGTGCCCGGTTATCGTCATTATTGTTGTTGCACGTGACGGCCACATCATGCCACTTAACATCTTCGAAGTCGGCTTGAAAGTCAACACCTGGATGTGCTGAAGAGTGTGGTGATCCTCTGGTGCAATCAGGTGGCCGCTAGCAGACCCTGAGTCTGCCAGCAGAACTCGGCGCCGGCCTACAAGTCCAAAGAGACCCAAGCTTGACTTCAGGAGGAGTGCTACAACTTTGTACCCTTCTGTCACCGCCTCCACCGACTTAAAACTGCTGGACTACTTTGTTTGCTCATATGTCGAGAACATCACCAACATGACCTTCCACAACACCAAAGCCAGCTTTATCGCTGTATATAAGTCATGCTCCCGCCGGCGCTTGTGGAAAAAAACATGCTCCCAGTTCCGAACCCGTATCGATGGGGTGATTGAGGCTGAAAGCGACTACACTGATTAGATCTCATCTCTTTTATACAATCAAATTACCTGAATAGATTTTTTCAATAAAAGTTTTAAAACAAAGCTGTAGTCTTGTTTTCTTTACGGCGGCATTTTTATCGTTCCTCCCTGTAGCAAGTTTACTTGGAGAATTTCAACGAAAATTCAAACTGTGAAAATGTACATTCTTAGTTTTGAAACGTGATTTTATTATTTGTTCAATTTTTTTCACGAACGGTGCAAACCGTGCGTACATATGTTCTTTGCAAACAAGGTGATTTTTTTTAAACGTGATTTTATTATTTACAGACAGTGTGAATAGTATTTACACATATTCTTAAAAAAGAAGCCGTGGTGTGAAACCTTTGAACACATCATCTCATTAAAGCAATATATCTCTACTATTATAGAAAAGGAACTTTGTCCATGGATGTGTCTTTGTGGAAGTTCGTTCCCTATGGACACCTGAACGGCTGGATCGATTTTTATGAAATTTACACAAATGCACTTTATCGATCTGGCACTGTTTTTAGAGAAGTTTTATATCGGAATATCTTTGATAAATATCGATAATCGCAAAAATTCGATGAAAGAAAGAACAGGCGAGCTTGACCAAAGTAAACACTTGAACCTCACAAGTGCATTTTAGAAGTTTCATTGCCGCACAAGTAGGAAGGCCAAACATATAAGATTAACAATAGATTCGTTGATACGATAAAGGCGCGTTTGAAATGAATATTCATGTCTAGAGCAAAATTAAAACATGATACTTGACTTTTGAATTTTAAACTTCAATTCAATGCATTGCCGACTAAGACACTGCGAGGAGGCATGCGAAGCTTGCCCGAGATGCACTGCAATAGGTCCCCAACCAGAGCAGGCGATAAATCGATTTGTTTGAAAAAGAAAATGGACGATTTCACAGACAATAAAAGTATAGGATTGCGAAACATTCGTTTATCATCATTTGATCCCAGGCAAAATCAGATATCCATGCTAGTAATAAATATAATATTGTATCTTCTTACTGTAATATCATTGTCAGGTAAATATCCTTCAATTTTACAAATCAAATGTCAGCTTTTGAAATATATTTATTAATTTATACTGTTAAATCTGATGACGTAACAATTTTATTTCAATTTTATTTTAATATTGGTCAAGTCTGGTATCAAAGTAATCATCTACCACCATCTTTTCGGGTCGTAAGATCTCGTTTATTTTCATGTGTGTTTAAGGTGATAACGTGTGTCCGAACATGAACTATCTTAGCGTAAACTGTAATATGAACTAGAAATGTCTGTATGTCAAGCTAAAACTAGAGAACTAGAAAACAAATATTCAAAAACATTGCTATTTTTTACTGGCGTAACCCGGATGTATAACATTCAAAATTAAATGAAACATCTACTATTTAAGTTGAGATGCCCATCTGTGTCATTTAATTACATTTAAAGATGTATACACATCTTTAAATGTAAACCAGTAGTCTGGTTTCTAAGCACTAAAAAAACGTAATTCTAATTTTATTTTGCAGAGTTATTTCCCTTTCTTCAATTAAAGTTCTATGTACGTGTCTATTCTCAGAGAGAGAGAGAGAGAGAGAGATAGAGAGAGAGAGAGAGGGAGAGGGGGGAATGGACTACACTAAGAAGAAATATAGATGGGGTGGGGGAGAAGAAAATTGGAGAGTAAGGAGAGAGAGAGAGAGAGAGAGAGAGAGAGAGAGAGAGAGAGAGAGAGAGAGAGAGAGAGAGATTGAAGTTGTGTGAAATTTTTGCCCTGGATAATACCGAAGTAGCCCGACGAGTATTATATAGATTTATATATGGTTTTACGAATACCGCCACAAATAGTAATTATTTCAACACGATATTATATAGCAGTCGAGCGTGAATAATTCAAATGAAAAATTATCTAAAAACGCATGGAACGTGTTATCGCTAGTCACCATTTCCAATTTTCTTCTCTCACTATTTTATAGATTCTAGTAATCTGAAGATGAATTTATAGCTATGCGTGGCGTAAAGCAAGGAGTGAATCATTACTTACTATTTTCGATTCCCAGATGCCAATGAAGGGAATGACGACCTAGGTGTTTCGGCTTTCCGCTTGATGTTTTTACCTCCCTCTAAATGTTGTAACAATTGTAACACCTTTTAAAAATCTCATTCCTTAACAGTCACGTTGCAGTGTTTTACCTATAAAATTCTAATATTTCTCATCCATCTTCGACTTATGTGATTTGCATTTCGTTTACATTTCAGTAAGATAAGCAGTAAACGCTTTTTCAGTTGAGAGTTTAGTGGTCTCCACGGTAAGCTTTACGAAGATAAACGCATAAACATATGAATTCTCAGTTCTTGCCAGATACCGGCAAATATAAATATAAGGTAACAATACATATATAAATATACTTAAGGAAATAGGAATGGCAGGTTTACTAGACAAAAGCAAGTGTAAAGTTAAATCTTATATATAAATATTAATATTTATATATTAATCCCAATCAAATAAAAAAGCTCAATAAAACCACAATAGGAAATAAGGCTTGTCAGGAGGAAAAGAAATGAAGACTGTAAATTAAAATGTAAAAGGAAATGTATTATTCGACAGAATACTCCCCACAAAAAATTATTAAGAAATTCTTAATCCGCGAAGTTTCAAAGAATGCTATTCTCCTCAGACGGAACAACGATACTAGTAAGTTACTAGTACAGCAGAGCCAAGAATTTGCTGATTATGACATTAAATGAGATAGCACTTTATGATAGTCATAAAATGTAAAAAAAAAGAACAAGAAAAATTGTAATATATCAGTTATATCAGTTAACACGTGTGAAATTGGGAAAACATAACGAATATAGGAAGTCCAGAATACATAAAGACTTGATGGTAAATATAACAGCTGAAGAGAATAATATCCTTTGAGCCTCCACGGATACAGGATTTTTTAATAAATTTTATTTTGAAAAATTCTGCCGAAAAATAAATTGTTTTACTGCCCTGATTTCTTTTCCTTCTCTCTCTCTCTCTGTATACATTTTTACGGTCGTTTTTCTCGTTCATTTAATTGTTAGAGCTGACTACTATTAACTCAATAGTTAAAGGATTGATCTAGGCTAAGGAGATTTGCTAGGCTTGCGTAACGAAGATGTATGACACAGCAAAAGTTTTTCTGTGGAAGACATTATATATATATATCTACACAGATGATTGCCGTCTCAAGATTCATGTACTGTATTAAGTATCTGCTCATGTGTCTTTATGTGGCTTTGAAGGCCTGCAGCTGACTTACAAGGAGAATGACACACATAACAAACCAAGTTCGGAGATGATTGGTTTCGGATGAGGAATATTGTCTTTGTGCATAACCATGTGCTTTATCAGTACAGTTGTAGAGCTGCGTACCTTACTATATATTACACACATTGTGCTACGATGTCGATGTGGAACATTGAAAAGATGGTCTATTATTGTAAAAGTTCAGGTGGCTCACATGCAAAAATTCCAGATCTCCCCTTTCAAGAGCCCTTTTCATTTAGCTTTGCACGCTCCATCTTAACCTGAAAAGAACCACAGTCCTGTTTATACCAATTTCCGCCAATCGCCACGATCAATCGCAGTTTCCTTCCCCAGGTGGCTGTATCCATATCTGTATCCCTCAGAATGCTTTTGAGGTCATCCTTGTAGCGCTTTCTGGGCTTATGTTGTGAACGCTTACCACTCGCAAGTTCTTCACAGAATGGTCTCTTCGGGAGACGATCATCACCCGTACGTACACTGTGACCTACACAGCGCAACTGTACAGTGGTAACCATAATTTCAAGGCTCGGGCATCGTGTTTTTTGTAGTCTCTGTGAGTCCTGTATGTGCATTTGCCACTTGATATTCAAAATATCTCCTCAGGCACTTAAGATGAAAATGGTCTAGAACCATCATGTGTTTCTGGTGGGTCGTCTATGTTTCTGCAGCATTCAGAAACACTGTGGCAACACATGCCATATATGTTTGGTTTTTAGGATCAGTCCACGATCACTCCATACCCTCTTCTCCAGTTTCCCAACAGAAGCCTTTTGAATGCGGGCGTATATCCATAGGGTCATCTCTGGATAATACACTTCCAAGTTAAACAAAGACATCCACCACTTCAAGCTTAGTACCAATGATCAAGATGTTTGGCTCAATGTACTCTGCTCCAGGGAAACGTGTGAACATCACCTTAGTTCTCTTGAAGCTTATTTTGAGACCGAATGCATCACATGCTCGTGAAAAGTCATCCATAATCACCTGCATGTTATACTAAGTGTGAGCGAGAAAATCTGCATCATCTGCATGAAGAAGTTCCCTGATCAGAACTTGGAACACTTAATTTTGCATTAGATCTCCTAAGATGTCCTGAAGTGTAAGAGGCCGCCTACGTCACACTTTGAGAATGCATACCTCAATAAAACCACAAAAAAAGAATCGGAACAGGAATAGCTACTTGCTTTACACCATTATAAATAGATATTTTATCTGAGAGTTGACTATTGAATGCTGCTCTAGCTTTCATATCCCGATGCAATTCCCTAAACATAGGCACAAATATCGGCAAGTAACTAGGCTTACCAAGCACCCTCAACCAAGCATCTCTTAACTGTATCGAACACTTTTGTCAGGTCCGCAAAGACACTCGTTGCTCAATACAATTCTCTTGAACCTGTCGAGCGGAAACTATCGTATCCACACAGCCTTTTCCTGATCCTAGCCCGCACTGACTTTCAGACACCACCAATGAGCAAATTTCCTTCTGCAATCAGTTTAATAAAACTCATGCAAGAACTTTACCAACAGACTCAAGAAGAGTAATTCCACGGTGATTGTAATAGTCCGATTTTTCTTCTTTATTCTTGTATAGAGGCATCAGAATTCCATTGATCAAATCTTGTGGAATGGTTTCACCCCAATTCTGCACAATGAGGTTAAAAGTCGCCCGACGCACAGTCTTACTACTAGTTTTCATGAGCTCCACCGGTATGTGTGCTATCGTTTTTCCAGTTTTGATTTGTGCTTTATCCACTTTATCCGTTGTTAGAATGTTATTCATTGAATGCTTTATCTCTAATTGAGATAAACATTAAATAACGACCTCATCAACAACATATGGATTATAGAAGACGTCAAGGAAGTGTTCCTATCAGCCCTCCAAAATATTGGAAGGGTCCTTGATGAGTGACATTATCTCTCGACTTCAAAGGGACTAACGGGGACGAAGAGAAATGAAAATATCCAAATATTGTTTTTGAATCTTTTCAGTCAAAGGTTGAATGTATTTCCGATATGTTAGACCACCATATGTTATTCATCTGCATTAGTTCTCTTTGTAGAGTAGCATTGCGTCTCTTGTAGTCCTTTATAACAGATGTATTCATTTATTGATGAAGGAACTTCTCATAAAAGCGATGTTTCCCTTGAAGTCGGTTACTAATTTCCTGATAATTGTCACCAAACCAATCTTTCTTTTTTGAATCCTAACATATCTGAACCAGTCGAATATACTTGTTGTTTGTAATTTCCACACGATCCAGCAAAAACGATACCGTCCAATCGCTCCTTCTTATGAGTCAGTCACTCCGAATTATTTAGCTTGTCAACATCAATGCGTTTAGAAACCCGAACTCTTGTCATGCGTGCCTTCTTGCGTATGCGCATCTTGAATTTTCATCGAACCAACCTATGATCCGACTCACACTCAGCATAACTCGAACATCGGAGGTATCTGCAAGATCGCATTTGCAAGTGATAATAAAATCAATTAGATGGCCTTGATTGCATCTGGGATGCGTCCAAGTATTGTTGGGCTTATCTTTCTAATAGAAGAAAGTATTGCAGAGTACCAATGACTGCCCAGAACAAAATTCCATCAACCGAAACCCACTGCTGTTAATTTTGCCAGTCCCGTGACGCCCCAGAGCATCCCATACCTCTCAATCCTTCCCAATACGATCATTAGAGTCACCTAGAATTATGAGCTTTCATTAAATATACATACATACCACAAAAAGAGTATCCGTCCAAGGACGAATAAAATAATTTTGCCTGACACAATAGCTTGGCACTATTTTATTTCTTTTAATGAAGATTAAAATAAAACGTGTACTGATACAAAACCGTATAAATATTCAATATATAAAAGTCAATATCTGTATGTCTGTGCTCCATTCAAAATAGAGTTTGGAGAACCTGTACTAAATCGAACATTTCTTTCCCATGTAAAACTTACCGACAAACGCAATCGAAATGATCCTGTATATCTAAGTTAAGGGGCTACAATGGAATAAAACATCAAATATATTTTTTTTTATGAAACTTATATCACATGCATAACATTTTCTAATGATTATCAGAGAAGAAATATTGTCTTTATCCCCTTGAGGTAATTCGAGAAAAGAAATTCTAAGTCGGAATAAGTTTATTTTTTGTACTTGTATATAAAACAGGCCCTTCTAAAGTTTACGGACTGCGCTGAAATAATAGCATCCTTATTTAGAAACTCATTACAAATATAGTAACAGCGACTTTATGAACTTTACTGTACTATAACTATAAAATAAAGTAAAAAAAAAAATAACGTGAAAATTGAATTTAATTTGAAAATCCAATCTAAGAAACAGCATAGTCTGTAGGCGGCAGAAGTTAACCAAAGCAACATCAATACTAGGTAAAATAGTCAACTTCTGCTGCTAGTAATTCTTTTGTTTTCTTTATTGCTTTTGTTTTTTTTATTTCGATTAAATTGACTAGTCAATTCGGTGTAATGGTAAAATTGATGGCTAATGGGACTAGAGACCGAGGTTCGATCCCCAATCAAGTCACACCAAAGACTCGTCAAAATGGTACTTGCGGTTCTCTTGCCGAACACTCAGAAATATAATAGGAGGATCAAGGTCAAGTAGAACAATCCTGAGAGAGAGAGAGAGAGAGAGAGAGAGAGAGAATGACAATGAGGCCTTTCTTTACACTTGTAGCAGCTAATGAAAAGGGAGTATTTGGATCGCTTTCGACTATAGATTTATTTTTAGTTTATATTGGACCAGTTGGTTCAATGAAACAGAACAATGTGAACAAAAAGAGACGGCCGGGAAGAAGTGTGCGCAAAACGTAATGCCAAAAGAAAAAGAAAATACTACATACACTCTATTAACTATTTTTGCTTGTTAGCAATTCTCCCGGAGAAAAGGTAAACGTTTTAAAAATGAATGCATAAAATGAATAAAATACATCGCTCATGTTGTGATACAAGTAAATGTAGAAGTTCTCAGCGAACAACGTATCTAGAACATATTGCGGATATTTTCAAAATATAATTCTCACGATTCCTGTTGGATAAATACATATATACAGTTGCGAAAAACAGAGTTGCAAGATTTGAAAGCGACCAACACAAACAAGGAAAAGAAAAACATGTTCAAAAAGAGGAAATAATGACAGGATGACAGGAAATGGCACCCGATTTTCATAAACAACATTAAAAAAATGACAAACAAGATGGACGTTTTCACGAATAATTAGAAACGTTAAATGATTAAAAAAAAATGGGTAAATACTAAGGGAAAACAAAAATTAAAATATTTACAATGATTTTCTTTATTAAAAAATATGATTTAATTTGTTAACTTTTAAATGCATTAGCTTAATTTTCTCGATTGACAAACATTACTACGCATGCGCAATTTTGATTGCGCGCGGCCGTTTAGCATGCGTTTTTTGGGGAGGGATGACAGATTCATTTCGTCCGTCATTAAATAAATGATAAACTCACTGCTTTAAATTCATTTGTTATTTTTTCTCTGTAGAAAGATAACAATAAGAAAGAATCTAAAAGAATGGATTCATTTTTCCTTTATTGAAAATAGCAGGATGTATTTCCTACATAAAATAGGTGTATTTTCTTTTTGGAAGCATATGTTGCTTTTTAGCGAGCTTTTTCGAAAGACAGATTTGCTTCATTCTACTGTCTGATAATATATATATATATATATATATATATATATATATATATAGTTTTTTCCCTCTTTATCCAAAGGTTAGGAAAATTGTTTTTGTTCTTCTATGCAGGTTTCTGGAGAAGTATAGATTCATTTAAAAATCATAACCATTATATATATATATATATATATATATATATATATATATATATATATATATATAAATATAAAGACAGTTATTATATATATATATATAAATATAAAGACAGTGATTATATATATATATATATATAAATATAAAGACAGTGAGAGGTTTACATTTGTAAGAGAGAAATAAAATACACGTTTTTAATGGTGCAATTGAATATTATATTGATTGCGGATATATCATAGAAAGTTAAATCTATTATTATTATTTGTAAATTTAATGACAATCTCCATAATAACTAATCTCTCTCTCTCTCTCTCTATATATATATATATATATATATATATATATATATAAAGTATTAGCGTTCTTGATACACACCATCTCTATATACAAAATAGCAGCGTTTACACGTGGGCGTGTTCATGTGGACAGTTCTCCTACAGTCCACACCACAGGACCGATCATGACAAAATCTTGCATGATGATGGTCCCATACTTAAAGATAGTGCATACCATGTCCCAAGGCAATGTCAAAGGTGGAGGCCACAGTCATATATATATATATATATATATATATATATATAGAATAAATGACAAAATTTTATATTTCAAAATTCATGATGGTGACAAACTTTTAGTTTATTCCTTTAAATCAGTTGATTTATACAATTCTTGACAGTATCTGTTTCGTAGCGCAAAATCAATCAATTATTATATAAATTATTGAATCTATTATGTCCTTAACTTATCAGAAGAAATAGCAACAATTAATCCGCCAAAAGGAATTAAAATGTGATTTGACATGGTGAAAATCCGACATGGTGAAAATTGGAGGGTTTGATTAAAATTCAATATAGCGTAATGGAAAAATATAAAGGTAACTGCAGCTTCTTTTCCAGTTTTCGGATGTTCACCATGTCAAATCCCATTTTACGAAACAGATACTGTCAAGAATTGTATAAATCAACTGATTTAAATTAATAAACTATAAGATGGTCAACATCATGAATTTTGTAATTTATTCTATATATTGCTCTGTAATCACATAGAGCTTCTTATATAAGGATTGATATATAATAAGAAAAAAATATATATTTCTACAGAAATATATAAACACACCCACACACACACACACACATTATATATATATATATATACATATACACACACTTTCCTAGAGCTTACACAACTAGATCGATCATGACCAAACCTGACATGATGGTCTCCGACCTAAGGATGGTGTACACAATATTTAATGTCAATGGTAAAATTCAGATTTTGTGCGGCTCCTAGAACATCTATTTACTGCAAGGGTGCCCGGAAAGTGGGTACCCGAGCGTACAAAAAATTTTCGTGCGAATCACGGATATCTTTGCTAGTATACACACATATATATATATATATATATATATATATATATATATATAATTTTAATAATTTATAACATGTTTTAAAAATCATAATTCGCTACTGATTTTCATAAGTTCATATTTGGTTAAACAGGTGGCAACGAAAACTAATTCGTCATCAGGAACAAAGAAATAAACTACATAAAAAAATATAGATCTGTTACACTTCCAAAAATTGTCCTCTCAAAACGATGTGTTGCAACCGTCTGCATGTTTTTGTAATTTATTTCTGAAATTTACACACGCACATACACATATGTGCGCATTTATATGTATGCATGACTTTTTAGATTATTGTAAACAAAGACGTTTTCTTAATACATTCAGTATATCTATAAGAATATATATTTATCACAATTCGATTTTTGGCAAACAAAGTACATTCATTTAATGTCATTAAACTGATAATAAAATAGCGATCTGCATTTACGAACTATTTGTAAACTAACATTGACGGATATTCATACATAAACACTATATATGTATATATATATATATATATATATATATATAACTTTATGTGTGTGAGAGTTCGTTCTCTATGAACTTCGAAACGGCTAAATCCATTTTTATGAAATTTGAGGCATATAGTTTATGTGTTTATAAGAAGTTTTCTCGCCGCTCCCCATTTGGGGGTACCAAATTTGTCAGAGGGAAAATTATTCCTAATTCTCATTTAAATCTCCTCAAGTTCAATATTCACTACATCCAATACCAGAGATAGAGACATAGAAAGAGTACTGGAGTAATTAAGATTAAGATGAATGATTTTCGAACTTAAAATTAAATCAAATGTTTGAAGAGGCATTGAAAGAGGTTTCTTTCTTTTAGAAACATTTTGATTTAATATAATTTCTTCGAATCATTAGAAGATGAAAACTGATTCAATCACTTCTTTCATCAAGACTTAAATCATTTAGAAAAAGTTAATTAGGTTTAATTATTGCATAATTATTTAAAGGATGGATTTGTGGGATTTGAAAAACTAAAAGAAATGACACATAACCATAACAAATGCATTTGCTGAATGGGGAATAAAATATCACGAAGGAAGAACGAAAACAAATAATTTATAGTTAATATTTGTGTATTTAGGGGATTTACAAATGTCAGTGAGTTTGTGAATAAATAATTTATTTTAAATGTTTACTCTGCTTCGAGTGCTGTGACCACGAAATTTTAAAGAATCAATGTTAAAGGATTCAAATTAGTTTTCTTTGATAATTCTCTCTTGTAAAAAGAATGCACTTGAAATATTCGTTGAGGTTAGGGCATATCGTTCATGAGAGTGATTTTTGAAACATAGACACAACGAACAAAAGAAATGATATTTGAAAATCTATACATGACAGACAAGAATTATTATTTACAAATTTAAGCATAACAGACAGGCGAAATGTTATTTTGAAATAAAAGCGCGATCAATGGAAAATCTTACTCTTTTACAAGGCAGTCATCACTTATCAAGACCCGAAGCCCTATCGAGGGTAAGGTTTAATGAATATAAGTTGGTACACTAGTAATCGTTACTGGTTACGTTGTGCAGAATTTAATTATTTAAGTAGACGGCTCAACAAGAAGTTGTTTACATTGGACTTGAAGGCCATCATACTATAGTTGACCGGGAAGTAGGCAAGCAGAGCAGTGTTCCACGGGCGGGCAGTTCTAGGAAATAAGCTTTGCCCGTGAAATCTGCGTTTTGACAGAGAGAGAGAGAGAGAGAGAGAGAGAGAGAGAGAGAGAGAGAGAGAGAGAGAGGGGGAGAAAATTGCTGATAGTAGCTGTAGCTAATCGTGTGTTTTTGTGACATTTTGGTAAGGGGGTACCATAGATTAGAGCTCAGACGAGCAATTGACATGAAAATAACGATAGTGCAGAGACAGGCTCGGCAAATTATTAAAAATAAAATGTTATTTTCAATATACGTAACAGATAAGAGTAAATACTATTTTGTAATAAATGTGTAAAACAAAAAAAAAACAATATATCAGATACCATAGAACAGGTCCAATAAACCATGCGCCACTCGAGTAACAATCTTTGGACATTCTCCACATGTTTGTATTTTATTGTATGTTTATATTAAACTCCGTTCTGCATGCCGAAAAAAGGCATGTCCGCGTTTGATTGTGTTCTCTTCTTGTATCAACTAAAGAGACTAGATTTGCTACAACAAGCACAACTGTTGGACTTCTTGCTTTCACACTATATAGACTAAAAGGACTTAATAAGTCGATAACAGTTAATAAAATTGTTTCACTACTTTTATACGGTTATATTTTATTAAACAGTATAATATTCAGGTAGACAAAGAGAACAAACCAACCCAAGTACCGTTTCTGCTTGGTGTCGTGTTTCATAATTAAATAAACTATAAAAAAGTATATGTGCCGCAAAAGAAAAACATCAAATAAGGCTAACTTACAATACAAATGTACACATTCTAAAATAGAAGTCTTTGTATCGTGTTATCTTTGATGCAAATAATCACAAATTCTTACAAATTGACATTATACTTTGTATGTTTAATTTATGAAATGATACTGGTGTATATACTTATGGTAAAATATTGTGCTGATACATACACAATAAACGCATGTGCATTGAAAGCCAGCAAGTGTAGATCCGAAGTGGTCTCTTTCATTTTGCTTGCTTTCTGGGATCATTGAAACCGAAATGATTCACAAATACCCACATCAGGACGGGTGAAATGATTCCCCTGTTTTGACTAATATCCAGAACATGATTTTGATCTAAACTTGACGGACTGAAACAAGTTTACAAAACTAAAATGCAGACAATTTTATTTAATTTCTGTCTAATGAGTATCGTTGATTTCATAAGAATCTGATATAATTGAATTAAAAAAAAACCCAGGAGATTGTACCTGTATCATGCCAATGTTAAAGTAGTCCAAAAAACAACATTTATTAATTAACCTTATTGCCAACATTTCAGGAAAATTGAAGTTTTGCATGAACATAAACTATCTATTATAACTAGGTGGCCCTGTGGAAATTCCACAGGGGATTAATTCATATGTAATTTATTAATGTTGGTATTCTGCAGATATTCAGCGAAAAGGTAAAAAACACGCTTAAGTATGATATTTTTATACCTTCAGATTTCGTATATTGTATTATAGATTATGTTCTACCGATTTTTATATATTATAAAGTTGCGATCTCAAAAATGAAAAATATATCTATATAACTTCGGTTCATGAGCTTGAATCGAAACCAAATCCGAAACGTATGAATAAGATATATATATATATATATATATATATATATATATATATATATATATATATGATTTTAGTTCCTTCAGCTATAATCGAAACCGAAACCAAAACTTATGAAGAATTATTGATAAAATTATTTATAAAAATAATAGATTACTAAGGTACCAATCAGCTACGATGGAAACCGGAACTAAGATTTATGAAGAATTCTTGATAAAATTATTAAAAAAAAAAAAAGATTATTGGGGTGCTATCAGCTATAATCGAAACCAAAACTTATGATGAATTCTTGGTAAAATTATTTATTACAAGAAATTGAAGTACATAACAATTAAACGACCCGAATGTAAGCGTGACACAGAAAATAACACACATGCTATCGTATTAATTTATAGATAAATATTGAATAATTTTCCACATGCGCATACCTTCAATGTGGAAGATAAATGGTCAGTCGATCGCAAGATTCGAACTCTAACAAGAGTCACCTTTAACCCTTTTTGTAACATTCTAACCAAACGGCACACTATTTATGAAGTTTTAAGCCATGCAATCAAATGACAGTATGCAGCTCCAGAAACAACCGACATAAAAATGCCTTCTTTTTCCAAATGTGAGTGTCGACCAAAGTGGAAAACTTCAAATTGACTGTCACACTTGATGTTAACTTCAGCTGACATTTTATCGAAGCTTTAACGAAATATTTATGTCAATAAAATCGCTGTAGAACAGATTTGATTTTATCAAGCTAAATACAAAACAAAACACAGAAACCTGATAAAGGAAGAAAGAAATAAAGCGTTGTGAGAGGTCATTAAGGTTCTTCGAAACACATTATTTGATAGATTCTCCCCCCCCCTTTTCTTGTTGTAACTTCTTTTACCTCGTTTAGTTATCAATATTTTATTGATAATGGGGCACAATGAGAAAGACCGGCAAAGCTCCAAGAATCATCGAACATTAGCGTGATAGAATAATTGAATCAGACGAGGCGAAGCATAAGCGTTGCTAAAGTGGGGGAGAAAGTAAATGAATAGAGGCCGGCGGTCGTCCATGTAGGGTAGTCGGTTTTTAGCACCGAAAAAGGGAAGACCAAGTCAACTTGGAGGTATTTATTTGTAAATTCAGAATTTTAGTAACTATGCATATATTCCTTTGATCTTTGGCGCTTTCCGAAGGCAGATATGAACACGACCAGAAATACATAACTCATCAAAACATGATTCACCGATTACACATCTTAAGAGAAAAGCTGAATAGAAATATTTCCTCTCAACATCGATGGCAAAAATTTGAAAATATGTTAAAACGTTACAAATTGTTAGTATTTTTTCTTAGTTTAACTTTGTATTTAATACAAGCTGTGCTTACCGAGCCTTGCCAAGTAAAACAACCTTGTCGGGAGGAGGGTTTAATTAAACACTATTAAAGATACACCAAATATCGCAAGGTCTGACGATTTTCCTGAAAGTTGAGCAGGTTTTGGAATTTTGGAAGCATAAAACAGTCATCTTCATCTATGAAATTCAATCAGGATAAATAAAATTAAAATTAATTAAAGGGAAATAACTCATACGTTAAATGAAAACTTTTCCCCGTTTCTAAACGCAGCTGATATTGGTTATACTGATAAATAAAAATAAATTAAATATAACGTATTGAAAAATAAATAAAATAAATCAACTTCATATAATTTTTCAACACAGAAGACTTAAAACAATCCTATCACTAATGTTTATAAAAAATAAAGCTAATTATTAAAACAGGTTTTCCTTAATGCAAAGGAACCAATCTCTTTATATATATATATATATATATATATATATATATATATATATATATATATATATATATATAATTAACATATTAAATAAATAAACACTTAATCTAGATTTAAAACAGGTCAAGACACTAGATATCTACGCTAAATAGCAAACACAAAGGAACGGGGCAACAAGAGGTCAAATGGGCCTTTGTCCTTTTAGTGTCTGCTGATTAGCTGATTAGGAAGGATACAGTGGATACTAGAAAGCTGACTGGCTTACAAAAAACTCAATAGAAGGTGCGTATATAAAAACGCGAAACAACCACAAAATTCTCGCATAAGCCTGAAGAATCCTAGAGTGGATGAAACGCGGAATATTCAGTATATTTCATAACTTGTCTTTAGAAAAGCAGGAAGTTTTTCAAATGGTAATTTATTTTTACAAAGACTAACATTATGTTACATGAATGTACAAATGCTTAAATATAAAAGATTAATGTGCAGCTGTAAGAAGTTTAAGACAATAAAAAGTAAACAAAAAAATCATACAATAACATTTACAATTCGAAATTTACTGCTTTTCTAGCCACCACTGCCCATCTCTCTCTCTCTCTGTCTATTACACACACACACACACACATATATATATAGTATTCATTCCTTTAAGCTTATGTTATTAAATGTTTGTTTAGTTCTGAGCCTTACTAGTTTCCTAACCGGTTTTCTTGTTTCTGGCAAGAACTAGCAGCCAAACATCCAAACGCACGCACACAGGTTATATACATTTCTGCTTGTGCGGTGATAACATTTCTCACATGCACTTGCGATGTTATGTTGCATAAAGGCGTAAACTTGCGTCAAAATGTGATTTACTTCCTTTATCGTTTCTTTTTTTATCATTGATATTCGATATTTATTCGAGACACTCCTATACGAAATATACGCAAGAACACTTCCATACACATCAAGTACTTTCGTATGGAAGTCAGGAAAAAAACGATCCAGCAGTTTAGGAGTCCATAGGGAACGGATTTAAACACACAAAGTTTTATATAATAGAAGATATACAGCATTATCACGTTGCCACACAAATATTTGTCAGCGAAAAGTAACATATATATATATATATATATATATATATATATATATATATATATATATATATATTTGTAGTCATCGACATCCAGTCCTGTTTCGTTGTATCACAACTCATCAGTGCCGCTAGACTAACATCTCTCCCAAGCCAAGGATTGAACTTATATATAGGTATAAACTGCCGTATAACCTTCAAAAGTTGCAGCAAAAATCTAACAGTCAATCATGGTTCTCTCCAGAATGTGCTTCTGCTATTGCGCACAGAAATCACTATTTCCATTGCTTCCAACGTAATATATGTACTGAAACTAAAGCCCGTATTTGCTCCTGTATCTGTAACCATGCTATGCGACATACAAGTATCTGTGCGTGATGTTACCAAGCTTATCAAAAACCTTGATTACAGTACAGCAACGGGCCCTGACGGCAATCTAATTATAGTATTGAACCAGAACTAGCTTTCATAATTACAGAGCTGTTTAAGAGTTGTCTAAAGGAGAATTGCTTTCCAACACTCTGAAAAACCTTATGATATTCATAGTATTAAAGAATTCAGGTGATCAGACATCTCCCTCTCATTACAGACCAATAAGTCTCGTATGCGTGATGAGTAAATTGCGTGAATCTGTGTTAAATAGTCAACCACATCACCAAAAATAACCTTCTTAGTGACATACAATATGGTTTCCGTTCTGCTATTTCTATAGCAGATGTGCTAACCGTTATATCTAATAAGCCTAGCGAATCTTTCGGCCGAGTCCTCCTTTTTAAGGCAATTGCTTTTGATATATGAAACGTCTTCAATGGGGTATGGCATAGATGTCTACTCCACAAGATCTCTAACTACGGTATAGCTGGCAATGTTACAATTATTTAATCAGTTCTCTCACATTGATTCATAAAAGTAGTGGTTGATTGGCAGAAATCAGAAGCTCACTGTATTAATGCTGGAGTTTCTCAGGAGTCCATCCTGGGCCCACTTCTCTTCCTAATCTACTTCTATGATCTCCTAAATCACATCCTGAGTCCATTCATAGACGTTTATGCTGACGACACTACCATATTCAGTAACACATTAAAGGCCGTAAATGACTAAGTTCTGTCGGATTCTCTCTCTTCTGATCTTGAGCACGTGGTACAATGTGGAAAGAGGTGGCTGGTTAATTTTGATGCATCTGAAATCACACGCCTATCTTTACATCATCAACGCTCTGATCCCCATCTGGCATCAATTGAAATGAATGGCTTTCGTCTTGGGGAGGCTGCATTTTTTGACAAACTTCCTGCGTTGACATAGTTCCAAATAGACTTCGTATCCCAGTGGGTGGTGCCCTTTTCTCTTCCAAGCAGAGAAGACTTCACGAGCTTGTCTCTGCTTTATCGTTACTTTCATGACAATTGCTAGTCTGAACGCCAATCAATGGTTCCCCTCGCAAAACTTTCATGAAATACACTCGTCTAATTGAAACCACTATCCCTAATTTTCCCCACTCTTTTTCTGTGCCTAAACCTTAACGTAGATTCCATGAACGAAGCTTCTTTCTTAGAACTGCATGTCTGTGGAACTCTGATCCGTTTTTCTGTTTTCAGCTGACTACGATATAGTTGTCTCCGAGTCCAACGTAAACAAGTACTTGATGAACCGTCCCCTTAAGTAATCGAATGTATTAAATTTTTACTACTAACGATTACTACGATATTGTCCAATTCACTACTGTAAATTCATTAACTCTTATTATCAAGTGGCCTCCGGGCCTTTATAAGTGGTGACTCCAATGTAAAAAAATATATTTGTAATTTACAAAGTAAAAAATTATGTGCTCTGTTCTTTACATTAAACTTTTATTTATTTTTAAAGATATGAATTAAGCTTTCAACTCAAGCAAGTCTTTGCCAAGCGATTTCTTTTATTAATCATTTTACTCTTAGAGACAAAAATCTTTCTGAATAGTACATTAGAATATTTAAGAAAGACGGTTTGGCAGTAAGTATTTTCAAGTGCAAAACTTATTTCAAAACTTTTGCTATTATGTTTTATTTTCCTCTTTCTTTCATCTTATTCTCGACTCCTCTTAATATTCAGTTCTCTCAATAAAAGGCATTGATGTTACAGAGTGTATTCTTTATGCTCTATCTCTCTTTCTCTCTTCACCTTGTTTTTAATCTCTCTCTTTATCTCTCTCTAAATATCTGCCCATTTTTAAATTTATCAATGTTTACAGTCGTTGGCCCTCCCTTACTTTCCCTTAATGTTTTTCCCTTTCTCATTCTCGTTTTCTCTTTTTTTTATGATTACTCTCTCTCTCTCTCTCTTTATTCAATTCAATCAGCGCTAACGAATCCAGATTATATTTGAGCGTAATTAGTCTTGTCTTTTGTCAATATCTTGACTTTTTATAACCCCCCTTCTAGCCTCCAGATAGAAGGAACCGTTCTTCACGTTGAGAAAGACAAGTTCGGTGCGTGAAGCACCGTTATTGCACATTCAATCAATACCAAAGAAAAAAAAACACTGATACCATCACTACTATAGGAGCTGTCATCAATAGACTCCCATACAACTGACATAGTATGTACCCAAAAACATCCGCAACATGAGTTCATCAAACACATCGTTTTCCTGTCTATACAAACTAGATGCCATAACACGAAAACTATCATTTACATGATATTAATTAACTCTTAACGCTCCTTCGCAATCATTGAACGCGATGTTTATATTAATATAAAACTAACGGGGAGCGTCCGGCATTGCCCGGTCGTAAAATACGCTTAATTTTGATTCTTGCAGATTTTATATTTATTATTGCATCATATATGTCCATAAAATTATCATATAGTCAAATCTTGCTTAGATATATCTGGTAAAAAAAAAAACTACTGTGGCAAGCAGAAAAAACTAACAAAGCATAGAAGATTCCTTCAGGATTCAAGGAAAATAACTTGTTTCACACCTGGAGATCAGAAAAAAAAAATACAGGAACGATAAAAATAACGGAAACGAGTATTATTTATTAGCGCAATTAGTCGACTTATCATGCAGCTCTAATCTAATTTACGACCAGCTATTTTCTTGAGTTAATTTCTTTCCGCGCGCAGTGTTCGAAAAATTCAATTTAAGGCGCTTCACCAATCTCTATCGCTAATGCGTACCTCAAATTACCAGTTTCTTTTTCTTGTGTGTGCAGGAACGGAACCGGAATTCTGCCTTTATTGAGCCGGGAAAAATTAAATTTTGTAAATGAGTTTATTAATATCGCATGTGAAATCGACATTACGGTGATATAGATGCACACTGCCATAATACATCCCATGAAAATATACGCAGTTTTTGTTATGAATATTCATCTATCAATGTAAAAACAACAATAATCGTAAGATAAAGATAAACAAGCAAAAACCGAGGAGGAAGGACAACATCTCGGCCGCTATTAAAAAGATACACGAAGTTCTGAAATTCTAAGGTGACTTATTCTTACTAAAACCCCAAACAGAGTCAACAGATCTTATCAATGTGAATTCAATTGAAAACGGCTTTTACGAAAGCTTAGAAACCAAATAAAATGAGCTATTTTCGCCAGTTGTCACGCGTATGAGAAAATAATAATAATATGAAAAAAGCTAACTAAAACAGAACGCAAACTGTCAACTACAGGGGTCAGTTTCGGGATATATATAGGAAAAGAAACAAAGACTGTGAATTAAAATTTGCAAGTAAATTTATTGTTCGACAGAATACTCCAAAAACAATCTTTAATAAATCCTTACTCCGCGGAGGTTCAAAGAAGGCTATGTTTCCCTTCGTGGGAAGTAAAGATATAAGCAAATTCTTTTAAAACCGAGCTAAGAATGTGCTGGTTATGGCATTAAATGAAACAGCTCCTTATGATGGTTGTTAGTCATAACTTGCAAAAAACAGTGTTCATGTCGATTAAAACACGCGAAAATGGGGGAAAACCGGGTATAGAAGGTCCAGAGTTCATGGCGATACACTCGGTGGTAAATCCGTAAAGTGAAGAAAATATTTTTTTAAACAAATAAAAGATTTAATATCAGCCGAAACGCGCAATTTTAATATATCTTAATATTTTGCCCAAATATATGAGTAAGCAGTTTTGAAGAATAACGGAAGTATTGTATCCATTTTGTGCTTCCATATCCCCATTGAAATAACTGTCAACGTGTTTGAAAGTTAGGGTCTGGTTTTATGCACCAAAAAATCTAATCGTCAAACAAAATAGTAAATGTTCCTCCCAAAATAAATTAAAAAAAAAAAAAAGAAAACAGTTTTTTTTAAAGTAAGGTTTTTATTTTTTGGGGAGCCTGAGTCGTGTCGGTATTTTGTACATGTTTATATTCTCAAACCATTGCTATGTTTACATTTTTGGAGTGTTCTGGATGTGACGAAGAAATGCTATGTATATCACGTTTTTCAATTGTGCACGTTTCATGCAGTAATTAAGGTAATCAGTATTTGTCTGGTTATGGACGGTTAATATACTTGCATCGCCGTGAAATGTATTTTTTCGGCATAAAAAGAAATGTAAAAAGCGATCGAGAGAGAGGGAAAGGTCAAAGGACACACACACATTATATATATATATATATATATATATATATATATATATATAGAGAGAGAGAGAGAGAGAGAGAGAGAGGGAGAGAGAAAATTGAAGGCGGTATTGTTAACAGCGTAAAATGTAAAAAAAAACAAAAAAAAACAGAACGCAATAATTTACTTAGAGAGCAAAAGTAGCCATTATTGTGACACCATATTTGAATGGTACATTAGAGTTCATGTAGCATGCGAATATCGTTAATCCAGAATTAAGGAATGCTCAGAGCTCAGGCAATTAGGAGCAGAATTATTCTCGGGAGACTTTATAATTTTTGAATCGGAAAAGGGAAAGATAATGTAATCTCTAGAAATTTATGGTCCAATTATAAAGGTTGCAAGCGCAATATATATATATATATATATATATATATATATATATATATATATATATATGTGTGTGTGTGTGTGTGTGTGTGTGTGTGTGTTTCCTTCTGGTGTTGGCTGGGGCGCGGCAGGAGGACTTGATATTTACAGGGGAAAATAGGAATTACTTCCGTTAAAAATCGTTGCGATTATTATGGTGTTGCTCCTGAGATGAAATGTAGGATTTTATTATAACGACTAAATGTGTCTAAAATTTCGTTCTAAAGTTATGTAAGGTAGTGGCTAATAGTCTAGACTTAATTAATTCGTATGTGGCATCTGTTGTTGTAAACCGTACGGTACTTTGGTCCAGAGGGGAATTTCTGCAATCAACATATTATATATGAAGATGAATTATTGAAAATCAAACCATCTCACTTATTTATTTACATGCTTTGCTAATATATTTTATTTAACTTATTGGCGATTTTACACTTAATGCATCGAGTTTTAATTTATACTGAATTTGCATTTAATAAGCCGCCCTAATTTTAAATAGTATTTTCGAAAGAGTTTTTCTTTCTATGAAATTTTTAAAAAATAAATATTAAAAACAAATAGAAACAAAATTTTAGAAACCTTTTTGGGGGGAGAGGTATTTTTTTGCTGTTATTTTAAAAAGAAAATTGTCAATAAATAATGAAAAATAAGAAAAGTTTTAGAAAAACAATTTATTCCCCAAAATACATCTCCCACGACAATTATTGGCTAAAGTCTGACAGCACGAGCGTGTTCCGCTAATATTGCGATCGGCATTTACCGGTTAATTCCGCCAACTGTCGGGCACACTCTGATAACTTCAGACAATAGCAGGTACAAATCCTGCAGAAGTTTAATCATTGCCAACTTCTGTGATTCAAAAATTACTTAAATTTAAAATAGTTTCTTAACGATGTTACCTGATGAACCTAAAATTCTTTCAAATTACATTGTTTTAGAATTGTAATTATCAAGTATTTTTGTCATCACCCCCCCCCCAAAAAAAAATCCAACGAGTTTTTATTTTTACTAGAAATTTAAAAATTAAATTCCACATATTTTATTTATCAGCTTCCGCCGTCTCTACTCTTCCCCCCTCCTTTCCCGTACACCCTCACATATACCCCCTCACCTACTCTCCCTCTCTCAGTCCTTCACTTCCATTTCTTATACGTCCGCACTCTATCGGGGCCTCTTTCCCTTCCCTTTCTCTCTTACCCGCTTGCGCCCTTTACATTTTGCATCCACACTCCCTCGTACCCCTCATCCTCTCTTTTCAAATTGGTAAAATAAAATCTCAATTTATTTTTTTAATAATTTTATTTTTGCATTTTTCTCGATCAAGACTCAATCTATTATAATAAATAAGGCATTAACAATTGTTCATAGGGAGTTAAATACGTTGCAATATTTGTTTCCGTTTCAAACAGCAATATTAAAAATATATATTAGAAAATCCATCGTCTGCTTCAAAGAATCGCAATTGTAAAATAAAATAAAAATAAGTATAAATTATCGATCAAAAATTTTCGTAATTTCAATGCTTTTAAGTAATCTGATTTCGGTAAATTTGTAGATGAACACTCGCTGTTATTCCTCTCCCCACTGCTATAATTTTCTAAGCATTTATTTAAGACGAGGAAAAATATTTTAATTTCGTATGTATAAATGTAACGGGAAATGATATCTTATCTCTGGGCCATTCTAATATTTTTAAAGAAATTAACTAATATTTTACCACTAAACATACGCTTGAAGAGCAAGGATATGTAATACCATAAAAATGCAGAAAATCCCCCCCCAATCAAAAACATGCATCATTTATCTGACATAGTAAAAAAGAAAAAAAATGGTTACCTGCTTTAAGACGCAAGAACCATTTGAAAATAAGGGATCATTGCACGTTAAATTTATATGCGAAACTAATCAAACTTCTAAATTGTATTTTTGTTGTTTTTTCTTCATTCCAAGATATTCACACGTAATCGCCTAAAATATAATCTAAAATCTTTTGGGAAATACTTACAATATTGCTTTACAATAATTTTATCTATTAGGTTCTGGTATGCAAATTTGTTTATTTTTTATATACAGCAACAGTTTAAATAGCTTCAGTAACCAAAATCTTGCTGTTTCTCTCATTTCTAATCTGGAACATAAGGCGCAATTGGGGAAATTAGTTTCTAATTTTAACCAAGACTCTCTGCTTTCACTAACAATGCCAGCATCTTTTTTTTCAATTCTTGATACAATACTAGGATTTCTAAGATCTAAACTAAAAACCTGTATCCAATCTATTTCTAAGGTTGCTGAAAAATGGATGGATCTTTCTACTGCTACAAAAGCATAAACTCCTGATGCAATGTGCTAGTTTCACAAAACTCCGATACATCCTAAGTTAGAGTGCCGTTTCCAAATTCCTTTCTCACGGACGAAACCTTGCTAGTCTTTCTCTATTCTATCAATATTTTAATGAAAAGTTCCAAAACCGACCTTTTATCTTTGCTTCCTTCCCGAAAGACGTTCATGAGAACAACATATCCACTAACAGCAAATAATGTTCCTTTTTACATCAAAGTTTCTACAAGCAGAGTTTCTTTCCAATCATTTTTCATTTGTGAAGCGTGTATCCCAGAACTGCTTCCTTTTGGGTTACAACTTGGTCGTCTTCAATTTCAATGTCAACAGATACATTGTCATAAAAAAAATAAATTTTATTCAATTTATTTATCATTTTTAATCCACACACATTATCTTTCAACTGAAAATCTATTCATTTCACTAAACCTTATTTTGAGCAGCATTTTGGTTTGAGAAGAGATGACTCATCAGTAACAAACAAACTGGTTTAATGCATGATTATATAAAGATTCATTATTAATGATCTACCATAAGATTCAATTGTAGAATGTAAACTAAAAATTTCAATTTTCTTTTTTCCACATTTACGACATTTGTGCCCCAGTGCATACATATTGAAAATATCTACATGCCATAGAGTATTTCAACCAAATGTGCAACATGGTACTGCACCTAAATACGAACTATTATTAAAGGATATAAAAAAATATGAATCATGCTTGGATATGCAAGATTATTCATTATTGATGAAAGAATCATTGTTAGCCACTTGCAATTAGCCTTTATTCACCAACGTTTGCAAGATGTTTTACGTGATATTAGAAAGCAAGTGTATCCATTTGCAAACATGTAAATTATTGCAAATGGTGACTTATACCAGCTTCCACCTGTTAATAGAGAAACTTGGATTTTTCAAAGTATTTTTCAGGATGCTAGAAAATCAAATTTGTAAATTGTTGGGATAAATTTGTGATCATATTTCAATTATGATGAACTGACTAAAAATATGCGCCGAAAAGATGATAATGAAAATTTGGTATGTATGCAAAACATAATCAGATTGATCAAACATAGAAATCTTGACTAGGCATCGACTCAATCCTTAACAAAAAAAAACAAATATTGATCAAATTACTGAAAAAAATCATATTATTTGCATTGTATTCACAAATCTGTTGAAGTAAACAATACAATTAAAAAAATATTCATATCCTTGCTATTTTAGCTATTGATTTTCAACTTTAGACAAAAAACAAAAACGTTCAGATAGACACCAAAAACTTCTAAACCTAAAAAGCTTTTCGGCACAGCTTTACTTGTACTGAAAATTGGAGTTGCTGCATCGAAATATTAACGTTGAAAAATTACTTTGCAAGGATACAATGAGTACAGTCACTGAAATACAAATAAAAAATGGCAAAGTTTTGATGTGACTTTGAAATTTGATCATTATATGGATCTCATGTAGTCAATGTCGAATTTGTGCTGACTATGGATTCTTTGCGACTAGATCTCAAACACCTTTGTCACTCAGCTATGCTTTGGCTGGAAACAAAATCCAAGGTATTTCAGTCGATGGTATCATTGTTGACGGGATCTGATGTTTTTCAGACGAAATGGCCAATACACCTTTGTCACGTGCTAGAAAGCTGTGCAATGCCTATTTGATTGACTTTGTCCCTCATAATCTCACCATGTGTGACAAAATACATGGACTGAATATAATAGATTGAGGGTCAAAAGAGACAGAGTAAATTTGCCACCACTTCCTCCTTGCTCTGTCAAGGCTCCCAGTTTGTCATTATACAAATAATTTGGGCTTGAAATTGATGAATGAAAGAAACGAACAGCATTGTTCAGACAATTTTCCACCTTCCTTTGTTGTCTAACATCATTAAAAACCTCCAAATATTAATTTGCTAATTCATCAATTCAAAAATTACTTGTCCCTGGCACTCACAGTATTGCTGATCTAAAAGAATCAATAGGAACGGGTTTTAATAGTGGCCAACAAGAGGATGTCATTGCATTTTAATAATGTTTAATAAACAATTATCCTGACAGTGTCAAACAATTATTCAGTTTGAAGAAGTAAAACACTGAAATGTGTTAAAATAAACAGAAAAGCACTGCCAAAGACTACACAACGGAGAATCCAATTCCACCTTTAAAGCTGGCTGTGTATCCCAAACTGTGCCGATTGATAAAATTCCACTGAGAACTGTTATTCAAGTCCATCCTACTAATGGTCGCCAACAACTTAAACGTTTGCTCAAAACTGACCCTTCAGTGCTCAGACATTGTAACAAATGTCAACAAAATACTGATCACTTGGAAAAGTGACTAAAACTTTTTCTACAAAAATGAAATATTAGTGTGTTTAAATACAATTTTGTTTGAACATTACACTGCTCGGCGGATTAATTCCGAAATTATGAACTTCAATAAAAAACGAAAACTATTGTTGGCACAAATTTCAATAGAAAAAACAGGTATTGTTCGCACTTTGATTAGAGTAGATTTTGGGAATTATACTTGCATTGCTCGAAATAATGAGAAGTGGAATATTGTCAGCGACACTAATATTTCCCATAATGTAAATTTTCCTCTCAAAATTGACAACAATATTGGCATTTCTTTTGAAAAAATATAAAATATACAAATAATTACCAAAAAAAGGCAACATATCTAATCTAATAGCAACGCTTTTGTGGTGGCCTTCTCTCTTTAAAAGTAAACCATCACCTCAGCGTGGTATGTGGGGCGGTAACTGTATCCCTGCAGACGAACTATGGTACTGTTATGAATCATTATAATTCAGAAATTTGTATATATTTTTTGCAAATATTGTGTCATGTGATTCTTGTTAAATAAATAAATAAATAAATAAAATAAATATGTTATTGTTTTTTGTTAATGTTCTTGATACATATACTTTTCAAAAGATGGGTATTTTCTTGAAAAGAAATTTCTGCTTCAACAGAAAAAATATTCAACACAATTCTTTACCAGACAATTATTTTACTGAATACTATTGATTATCATTTAAATATATGAAAAGATAATAGAATTAAAAAATATTTACACTCATATACATTTTCGAGAGAATAAAAAGAATTAATTGCTTATAAAACATTTAAAGAAAAAATTTTAAATCGTGAGCAAAATAAAAAATCAGTAAATTATCAATAATTTTATTAGATTAGTTTTAATTTGCAAAAGAAAAAACAACAATACCAAAAAAAATCAGCGAATTATTTATGAATTTTGTCATAAAAAGATTGTTTTATTGTAATAATATTAAGAAAAATATTTATTTTATTTAAATTAAATAGTATACAAAAATTATGTTGAATGTACATAATTAAATTTTTTATGAGAAAATTTATTAATTCGCTGATTTTGAATTTCTTAGTTGTTTCTTATTTTACAAGTTAAAATGAATCAAATAATATGACAAAATGTTTTGGTAATGTATTGATTTTAAAATTTTCAATGGATGTTATTTTTCTTTTAAAATAAAAAATGCTCAATTTATAAAATTTATTTACAAAATATATCAAAATTTATTGATATAATTGGATAAGTTTGCATTTTTCTTCTAATACGCAATTAATATTATTTCTTCGCCAAAAGATAATCAATATAATGATCGTTTTTTATGATTAGAAAATGTATAAATATTAAAAATCTAAAAAAGTGCAACAAAATGCCAATACATTTTTATTAGTGCATAATCGATATCTGATTGCGTGTAAAGAAAATAGTTTTTTTTTTATTCTAATATCTTCCTTTTTATAGTTTAATATTAATCAATAGTTTTCGGTAAAACAAATTTCGGTTAAACATTTTGTTGAACATTTTTTTGTTGGAGCATAAATCTCTTTCCACGAAATATAAGGATTTTATTATAACCCCCCCCCCAGCCCTCTTAAACATTATAGTACAAATACAATGGATACTATTCTGATTATTTTCTTGTAAATGCCTACTTGTATAATTATAGTTATCTATACACACACATCGTATATATATGGTTCAGGGATTCGGTTTTATTAAGTTACAATATGGAGCACAAAGTTTTCCGCCCCTTATTACGATATTTGCTCCGCCTTACGGTGTTATTTAAAATGTTATTGTATTATATAGTGTACTCTATTTTGTTTCTAATTTTTAATACGTAATTTATAAAATCTTTCTTGGGCCTCGCCGTAGGGCGATTTCAACAAACTTTGGAACAGATTAACGCTGTGATTCCCAGATTCTACTGTGTATATATATATATGTAACGTTAAAGTCGTGGATTTCGTTGCAAGGTAAAAACATACACGGAAAAAAATTGGACTCACTTTTTCCCCCGTTGAAACAAATGACATTTATTTCCACGTACTTCCCACAATAGTAGATTGTCTCTTGTTCAAACCTGTCGCTCTCTGCCCATGTGTGTAAACGTTTATCTCCGTCATCTCTCTTACGTCATCATCGGTCCGCGCACATGTTCTTATAATCCTTTTATTTTTCTTTGTCGTAACATCAATTGTCAACTAGCAATACAACTGCCATTCGAGAGACCGCGCTCTATTACATTATATATATATATATATATATATATATATATATGAGAGAGAGAGAGAGAGAGAGAGAGAGAGTGTGGCGCCAAAAAGAGCCAGATACGTCATAGGATGGAGTATTGCTGTCATATTTGGGCAGGGGCAGCTAGGAAATACTTATCCTACCTTGACAGCGTTTAGAATAGACTTCGTAGCCTAGTAGGGGATGCCATCTTCTCTTCCCTGCAACCTCTTTCTCACAGAAGAGACGTTACGAGCCTGTCTCTCTTTTATCGTAATTTTCATGGCAACTGCTCGTTTGAGCTCCAATCTATAGCCCTCCTCGCCAACCATTCACGAGAAACATTCGTTTGATTGCAAACACAATCAATAATCTACTCCACCCTTTATCTGTGCCTAAACCTAAACGGAGATTCCATGAACAAAGCTTCTCTTATAGAACTGCGCACCCTTGGAACTCTTCCATTTACCTGCATTCAAGCTGACTACAATATGGCAGTCTTCAAGTCCAATGTAAACAAGTTCTTGATGAGCCGTTCCCTTTAAGTAATCCGGTTTACCAAATTTAAACTTCTAACGATTACTATGATATTGTCCTTTTTACCACTGTACACTGGTTAACCCTTATCGAGTGGCCTCTGGGCCTTGATAAGTGGTGATCTTTTTTGTAAAATAAAAAAAATGTCCCCACTTGTGATTTTTTTCCAAAAATGCAAATTTAAGCTAAATTGAATGTAACTGTTTAAATAACCAATTGCACAATGTTCTCATCTCATTTCTATCTGCGACCGATTTCTCGATTGGAAAAACCAGAAAGGCGGAGATTAATGAGCTTCTGACGATCACAAAGAGGAATTCGAGGCAAATGGACAAAATGTTACGCTCTATAAATTGGAACAATAATTACGATTAGAGATGCTTTGTTGCCTGAAAGGTGGATGTTTTAAGCTGGTTTGAAGCTCATTTGTTGCTGCGAAATTTCTTTTTGCCTTCCCCATTCGAAATTATTTTTTTTAAATGGATGTGAACGCTAGGATACGCCAATTAAAACTCGTATATGAACATGTAAAATTATACGAGAAATAAAAGGCGAATCAAATGAGGTATAAGTTGTTTAAACAGTTAAAATCAATTTAGCTTAAATTTGTGGTTTAAAAATGACAAGTGCAGACTATTTTTGGCATCACCCACACACACACACATATATATATATATATATATATATATATATATATATATATATATATATATATATATATATATTTTTCCTCACCCCGGTTTCCATTTTTTTAGTTGATTGAATTTACGATATGGTTCACTTTTTTATAATTATTCTAAAATTTTGCCAATCGAATAAAGATATATATATATATATATATATAAGAACAATAGGAGTGGAAAATGAAGTTACAAAAGCTATATAGTGGTAAATATAGAATGGTTCATTTATTCAATAAGGGTATACACACATTTAGTTGGAGGATAGAGGGGACTCTTTATGCCAAGGCATTTCTAAGCCTAATGCTTCTCATCTGAAGAGTAGAGAAGATGCTAGGTAACATAATGGAGATGCAACGTCTAGCGTGGGATTCAGGAACAAAATAAATCAATAACATTATGGCTGATGTGTCGGGGGGAGTTATATCGAATTATAAGATAAAGGAGGAGCGTATTATATAGAGTATAATGTAAAGAGGGGTATAGGGGTTCAATCATAGTCTTAAATGCATGTAGCATATGTTTTAAGGGTAAGGGGAGGTATAGTGTCGATGGGTGGTAATTCTATTTTATCGGTATTAAGATGCCTATCATCTATGCAGGGGCATTTTATTGACAGATGCAACCGTTGCCGTTGTCGTCTCCGTTGCATCTAAATATGTGTATACTCTTATTGAAGAAATGAACAATTCTATATTTCCAATATATCATTTTTGTGACTTCATTTTCCATTCCTATTGTTCTCCTATATAGGCTCCAATGATACTTGTTGAGCTTTATATTATCACGATAAGTCTCCTCTTATACTCTCTTCTAACTCACTAAGCTATATATATATATATATATATATATATATGCATATATAATGTATATGTATGTATATTTGTGTGTGTATATGTCTATTGGGGTAGAGAGGGCTCCCGTAAGCCGTGGTGAAGGCAACCTTTCTAGGAGAAGCAAATCTCTGATTTAAAAAACCATAAAGCGGAAGACCAGTACCCGCATTAAGCTTGTCTGCAGTTAAATTTGTTGCTGGCTATCTTGCTCTTGCTTGTTGCTGGATCTCAACATTTTGAACCGAGAGAGAGACTTAGCTGTCGTACAAAGCTAAGACTCTGTAATATCATATTTGTATAGATACTCCCTCAGACATTTGGGCTCATGGATTTTAAATGTCTGATGGAGTGGCACTCGTCTGACAAGACGTTGCAATCATCACATATATATGTATATATATTTTTTTATGTATATATAAGTATATGTATGTATATATATATGTGTATATATATGCATATGTATATATATGTATATATATGTATATATGTATATGTATATGTTTATATGTATATATATATATACATATAAACATATACATATACATATATATATAAACATATACATATATATATATATTACTCATCGTTTGGTTGTATCGACATCATTTGGAGTTAATCCAAAGTTCGTATATTTTACTATCAGTCGGACAGCATCAACCACGGCAGATAAACCATAGCCTGAGCTATTCACTGCATAGTTAAAATTAGAGAAATGCGAGCCCAGCTTTGTGAGAACCAGGGAGACGTACTTTATTCTGTTGTTGGTTATGTGAGCTTTTTCAATTTGGTTAATTAATTACGGTTAATTAAAAAATTATCACAGAATACTTTATTTTTTAGTCGGATTAACTTTCGAGGAAATTATCTCACTTTCCGAGGTGATAAGCGAAAACTGAGCCGACTATCACGAGTCAATATAAGATGTTCTCCGACCCCTCCTCACAAACGTAAGCTAAGTGCAAGGGAAATTTCAAATTATCATTTTATTAGAATTTACATTAACAACATTACTTGCTTTTGATCAAGTAATGCTGATAAGTGCGAAGTACATCGCATCAGGTGACACGTTGATTAATTAGGCACATATCAATAGCGTACAGGTATTGGCGAATTCAAGAAGAATTATTCAAGAGAGATGTTGCTAACACAAAAGATCCTGCATTAAAAAAACAGATTAACAGGAGATTTAGCATAATTAAATTATACATATATGCCCGGAAAATTTATATTTGTGTCTGACATATGAAAGCCAACCTTGAATTCAGGCTTCTGATTTTTACAGAGTGTACACTGAATACTGCTATAAGAAATGTTTTAATACGGTTAAGTTGCTATTATTTTTAAGTTTATAAGTTATCTGGCTCAATTATATATATATATATATATATATATATATATATATATATATATATATATGTGTGTGTGTGTGTGTGTGTGTGTATAATGAATAGAATATTAACGAAATTCACAATTCTGCATATTTTTCGTTGGATCCAAGCTATTTTTTACGAGTTTCAAATTGGAATTGTCCGATTTATTTTTCATACTCGAAACCCAAAAAACACTAATAAGGAATATAACGGACCAAAAGAAAAATAATGCAAGCACACAGTGTCTGAAGGAAAGAAAATGATTTAATGAAATATGTCTCAAAGAAATAATGATGCAGATATATACATTTCCGCAGTTAAACATGTCACAACCAACATAAGCCATATGTGTTCAACTAATGAACCCTAACGAGGGCGAAACTCGAGTCTTGGACTTCCGTTTTTATTTTTTTTTTTTTTGCTTTCTCAACTTACGTCGGCTGCACATTCGGAATAGGATGGAACGATATAAGTGTCGCCTTAAAGAAACAGCACTACAGCTTTATTTAAAATTTTTTATAAGAAAGCCAATTCAGGTAACTTGATTATGTGGTAGAGCTTACGTCTATCCAATGTAGCCGCCTTCGGCCTCAATCATCGCCTCGATACGTGCCTAGAACTGGGAGCATGCTTTTTTCCGGCGGGATTTGGCAATCAGGATGGCATTGGTGTTGTGAGAGGTCATGTTAGTGATGTTCTCCACATATGACCAAACAAAGTAGTCCAGCGGGTTCAGGTCGGGGAGACGGCGGCAGTATGAGAAGGATACAAAGTCGTAGCACTCCTTCTGAAGCCAAGCCTGGGTATCTCTGAACATGCGCCGGGGTAGAGTCCTGTTGCCACATCCCGGGTCTGCCAGCGCCACCTGATTGCACCGATAATACACACTCTTCATCACATCCACGTACACTTTCGTGTTGACTTTCAAGCCGACTTCGAAGATGTGAGCTGGAATGATATGATCCTTACTTGAAACAACATCAAAAACCACCACTACTGTGGCCGAAAACTTTGTTTTCATCACTCTGGGCACGTCCCTGTTATTAGTGATACTCCAGCAATGCATTTCGAGGGTGCTGGCAATCGTTCTGTTACCATACCTTGTATCGGTAAAGAGCAAGGGTTGTACAGCGGCGCATCTCCAAGCTCGCTCATTAAATATTGCGTCACTTTCAAACATGAAAATTGTCAAAATAAAAATATAGTTCGTTTCATTTTGTTTTCGAGTTTCCGAACCGATGTTTTAGTTTGCTGGGTGCGGGCGATTCTATTTAGTGTTGATTTGGCCAGGTCATTCCGATATTGGCATTTACGCGAACATGTTTACATTTGGAGAACATGTATGCATTTAAATTTGTTTAGAGATTTCCTGACGTGTATGTGTACATGAATTAATTTACTTGCGCACGCTAGTTCCATGAAATAAGACTATGAGTTAACTGTCTGTTTATGAGCGGTTATAATTTTTGTTTTTTGGCGCTCAATAGTGTGTCCTATAGATAGCGATAGAAGTGTAGGGAATCGATGTAGAAAAATCCGATTGTATGTATGCAAATTTTTACTTATGAATATATATATATTTATGAATATATATATATATATATATATATATATATATATATACACACACACACAAGTGTGTCTTTGTCACTATTGCATATAACAATATAAACTTCAAGAAGCGACGATTGATAAGGAGTTATTCTCAATCTAATTGCAAATTAGAAGCCAAACCAAATGGAAACCTCACCAAACCAAATGGAAACCGCCCCAAACCAAATGGAAACCGCCCCAAACCAAATGGAAACCTCCCCAAACCAAATGGAAACCTCCCCAAACCAAATGGAAACCGCCCCAAACCAAATGGAAACCGCCCCAAACCAAATGGAAACCGCCCCAAACCAAATGGAAACATCTCCAAACTAAATGGAAACCTCTCCAAACCAAATCGAAAAAAGCAAGAATGTATACAAGTATGGATTACACTAGAATTGCAATTTAGTTTTAAAAGTTTTTAGAATAAAACAAATGTACATAAAATCGTTGTTTTCAAAAGTTATATGTTCAAATGAAAATTTATCCACGAATGTTATAAAATGTAGTCGATTGTGCAAATAAATACTATGCATGCATAAATCCTTTTTTGTGCATATGTAATTCTATTCTATTACGTATATGTTTAGCACACCGTTAAAATTTAAGAATAGAATAAAAAATATACATATGACACGTAATGAACGTTTTTTGTTTCCTTCCAAATAAGGATGTTATTTAGTGAAATACTAAATGTTAAATTTACCACCGAGTTATAAACCATTTGATTTTTTTCATGAATTGACTGATTGTTATTGTTTAAAAACATCGATAACTTAGGTTGCCGCGTCATGATTGCCATTGAAATTAGCCATAGCTACTGCTTCTACCTATCTACTATATGAAAGGAATAATGTGTTTGAGCGTGTGCGAGTTCCTTCCCTACGTACTCATAAACGGTTAAGCCGATGTTTTAAAATTTCATATAAATGTACTTCATATGCCTGGCAGTGTTCTTAAAGAGGTTTTGCATCGATTGCCTTCGACAATAGAAAAAAAAAATTGAAGAAAGAAGGAACAAGCGATTTTGACCAAAATTCATACCTTATACAACCTTGCACAAGCAGAAAAGCCCGATATATTAAATGAACAGTAGGTTCTTTGAGATTACAGGGGCGCGTTCGAAATGAATGTTTCTGTTTAGAGCACACTTGGACCATGGTAATTGTGATTTGCATTTTAATCTTTAATTAAAGCCGTTATATAACAATGATATTAAGCACCCAATAGTGGATTTTCTACAGTGCAGTGTAAAAAACAATTTAGTGTGGATTAAGTAAGTGCGTAACGTAATGCAGTAAATGAAGCTTCCGCGCAGAGTACAACGGTGGGTTTTTAAGTAAAGCAGCCAGTTAATCGATTTGATTGAAAAATGGTCGAGTTCACCGACGTCGCTGACATAAAATATGTGGGTGTGAAAGATTCGTGGATCCTTATTCAATCCCGGGTAACGTTGGATCTCCTTGTTAAGATACATGGAGAGAAGTAAGGAATACCGAAGAAGGTAGAAACTTATATACAGTTATAAATGGGAAGCAATCATTTTTTGAGTTCAGATTGATTTGATTGGAAAACAATATAATAAAATGAACTTAATTAAAAACAAATATATCCAATGCTGATTTCTCCTCCACTGACAGAAAACAAGAAATTGAAGTGTAGATCTGGGTTTTATTTGCACCACCGCCGAGCAAATTAGGTACAAGACCGATTTTTAATGTGGGACCAACTCCCCGGGGAGTAGGGGATCTGGATAGTGACAATTGGTATGAAAGGTTGCCCCTACATTGACCAAGGTCTTATTTGTGGGGTCGCCCCCATATAGGGTCTTTGCTTGCAGTATCTGCCGGAACAGATAGTATTTATTTGCTCCCCCACGGAGCAAATTAGGCACAAGGCCGATTTTTAAAGTGAGGAGTGAAGGGGAAATGGGGACCAACTCCCCGGGGAGTAGGGGAGCTGGATAGTGACAATTGGTATGAAGGGTTGCCCCTACATTGACCAAGGTCTTATATGTGGGGTTGCCCCCACATATGGTCTTTGCTTGCAGTATCTACCGGAACAGATGGTATTTATTTGCTCCCCCACCGAGCAAATTAGGCACAAGGCCAATTTTTAATGTGAGGAGTGAAGGGAGGGGGAAGGGAAAAAGGGGACCAGCTCCCGAGAGGTGGGAAATGGGAGCTGGTTAAAGGTCAGGCATGTGGGGTTGCCCCCACATCTGGTCTTTGCTAGTCATAGCTAGTCATAGCTAGTCATAGCTTGCAGTATCTACCGGAACAGATACTACACTTTGATCTTGACTCGAAGGCCAAGTATTGCAATTCTTGGTTACACTTTAGCACGCTAGGGTATCAAAAAGCTCGATTTGTATATTTTGCTTACTGAGGCTCGTGTGCTAATGTAAGCATTACTTTTTTTTACAAAGTAGTTACTGCGTATCAAAGCCCGGAGGCCACTCGAGGATCGGGATCAATGTGCGTGTTGTAGTCACTGGGACAGTTGCGTAATAATTTAATGCAAAAAAACAAAAACAAAAAAAACAACAAAAAAAAAAAACAGGTGGATCTTGCGGCTCCCATGTATCCAAAATGTTTTACTTACCTCGCTTAAACTTTTCAGATATAACCTTTTGCTAAACCTTGGTGGGTTGTCGTTCACATTAGTTGGTATAATATTTACAGTAATTGTGACCTGAAATTGAAAATAAAAATATTATCTTTAAATGAATTTTTTAACGGTTTATGCAATACTCTAAATATTTACAGTTGTATATTACTAGTAATTTATATATATATATATATATATATATATATATATATATATATATATATATATATATATATAATGTCTATACAATATAGTAATGCCACACCAATTTTTGATTTTTGCTATCGATACGTCTCTTCCTACAAAATCTATATTTCATTCTAACTAGCAAGTATTTTTTGCTGATTGTGACATGTTTTAAGAAAAATGAAACGTTATTCGGTTTAATTCCGTTCAGAAAATAATTCTTCTAGCCAGGAATATTTTAGATCAATTTTATCCATGCAATCAGCAGCAAACTTAAATTAAAATATGTCATCTTTTGAAATTGAAATATAATTAAAATGGACGTCAGCAATTGAATATTATAATAGTGCAAACTATTAATCAGGTACGTGCAAAATGAATAATTGTGTGTTGCATTCCCTATTAATAAATAATAATATAATATCATAAGTAATATATAACTTGAGGCGCCACAAATTAGGAAATGTCTACAATTTTTTATATCTGCCATTTCTCTCATGAAAATACGAAAAAATCACACTCATTCTAGATAGTAATGAAAACGATAAGAAAAATGGGCGGTTCATCAAATAGTGTTTAGTTATGTCAAATTAATTACAATCATTGACTTTTAAAATTGAATTGATTTCTAATCGAAACCATTAAAGCCTTTCAAACGAGCGTAAGTAATTGTCGATATACCTTTAACTTAATCAAACCAATAAAACGGACCTATAAAAATTCTATTTAAAATACTTTTACTATTATATAAAGGGAAGTTTGTGTATGTGTGTGTGTGTGTGTGTGTGTGTGTGTGTGATCTTTGCCTATGAACTTAGAAACGGCTGGACCGATTTTTTTTTTTTTAATTTTACACCAACATACCGGAAGTGTTCTTACGGACGTTTTGTATCAGAATGCGTCTGATCAGTACCGAAAATCGATAACAGAAAAATTCGATCAAAGAAAGTTCGAGTTTGACCGTAGTTAACACTTTTATACAAGCTAACATCAAAAGTGCATTTTAGAAGTGCTATTACCGCACAAGCAGAAATGTCCAGACTATAAAATCACCTGTGGATTCTCTTATCAAACGGAATGAGTGTTTCTGTTTAGAACACAACTGAATCATAATACTCACTTGGCGTTTACATTTTAAATTTTAATTCAAACTATAATTTATAGATAATTTTGTAATCTCAACACTATGTTCTCTAGAATGTATTGGGTATTAAATAACTACGGGGAAAATGTGAAGCTTCTTTCCAGTATACAGAGATGGGTCCCCAACTAGAACAGGCAATCGATTTGTTTGAAAAAAAAATAGACGATTTCACTGAATTCGATGGCATTAAATGTATTAGAGGGTGGAACATTTGTGCATTCTCATCCAATCCCGAACAACGTCTGGTTTCGATGCTAGTACAAGTATGAAATGTTTTTCTTTCGTAAATAGTCATTTTAATCAAATAATAATTTGAAATCACTCTTAAAAATAATTGGTAAACATTTGATAAGAATAAAGTAAACACAAACGAAAGTAAACCCGCTAAATGAAAATTGAAACGCGCACAACTAGTGTATATATATATATATATATATATATATATATATATATATATATATATATATATATATATATATATATATATATATAAGCTGGCTTCTGCTGCTTGGTTCGAATTGACTATTGTTAATCGTGACACCTTGCCCTAATGATTCCCGAAAGGCTGAAACACTAGTTGGGAGGATGAATCGGAATCGGATAAATTTGTGCCAATTATTAGATGCGTGAAACGATTTTTTCAGTTTTCTTTTTCATTCGATTTTTTTTTAAAGCAAAGTTGTTCACTACTGATAGTTATGATAAAATAATGAATATTTATTGATTTTAAACTATTAAGATTTCGTATTTATTACTATATTATATCTAACCCAATATTATTAATGATTTAAAAGATTTGAAGAAATGACTCATGCACCACCACCGACAATCGAAACAAAAACGTTTGGCTTACAATTTACTTTTTCTTTTACCGTTAATGCCTGAACTATGAAAACATGTTTACTGCAAGATTAAAAATTAAAACATGAACCAAGAGCTATTACGTTGCGCATACATATTCGTAATGCCATCGTTCGCACCTTCACCTGGCAAATTCAATTTTTTTTTTTAAATGTTCACACTTTTGCACTGATTTTCACCGGTTAAAACAAAAATATTAAGTTTTGCATGGATTCTAATCCATGAAACTTATTATATAGGGTATGTAGACAAAAACTGATAGAGGAGTTAGGTAGACAAATTTTTTTAAAACATATATACGCATACATAAATATATATAAAAATAGGTTGGTGTTTCCTATAAACATTTTTTTTTTAAATATTACGTAAGATAAAACATGTTGAATATCTGCATTATACGTAATAGTTTACTAAAGATGATCATTACATAAGAAAATAGAAGAAAACTAATGGGGAATTATTAAAAATTAATGTTTAAAACAATATGCAAATTAGCTAGATCTTTTGCAGATGAATGCAATCCCACGACCTATATATATAACAAAGTTGTGTTTTCTATTTTAATATATAGAAAAGTGTTTTTAATATGTATCAATACACAAAAAACACGAAACTTCTAGGGATATATATATATATATATATATACGTGTGTGTGTGTGTGTGTGTGTGTGTGTGTGTGTGGTTATAAGCATCTATCGCAAATAGGCAAACAACATTTAACTTTTACGAATTGAAAATTTCTAGTTTTGGTTTAAAATTAAATTCCATTTTATTTATAATGACTTTCTTACATTTATTACCCTTTTCTCTTTTTAGTATTCATACGTTCTGATCATTCTTCCATTTTCATTTATCTATTTACTCTTAAATCATATTGTTTTACGATCTAATTCAGTATTGCAAACTTTAATCAACTATACGTATTTCATAAGCTCCGTTGATCAGTAATATAAAGTTAATGGGGAAAAAGCTGACATATTCCTAGTTCATCCTACATGTACAAATGCTCCGATCGTGTGAGGTTTATTATATATTATTATTATATTTCCAGTTGTTTGGTATGTCATTTTATGGTTTTTCGTTAGGATAAATTATACTCCTGAGGACAATAGGGTATATAACTTATTTTGATAGTAGAAGTGTTAATAATCCGCCCTGTCAATTGCTTACCTTTTTGGAAATAAATACAGACGCGGTTACTATACTCTAACGTCTTTTCTCGTCTATGTGACTCGAAATTGAACAGTGGCTTAATATCTTCTTCTACTTTATCTTATTTGAGCCCCAACCAGGAGGGTCGTGTCTTCGGTCGAGTTTGTTTGTTAGTTTTGAGACATCATAGCATCCACATCGCTTGAATCGCCACCAAACTTGCTTAAAATATCGGTCATGACTTAAGTGATTTAATTTTTAAGCAACTACGTTTAGGTAGGTAAAAGACACACTTACCGATAGCCTCGATTATTTTTATCATAGAGAATCGATACGTGGCTCATACTGCAGCCAATGATGTCTGGCATTTTATATGACCGTGACCCCGGTAATATAAAGTTCGTTCAATATCTAAAATCCCGATTTTTCTTAAATTGGGGTAAAAATATGGTGCTATTTTTTCACTGTAACCTACATCCAAAATATCAGTCAGATCACATAATTTATTTTGGAATTATCCAAGTTTCCCTGGCAAATAAAGTATGGAATAAAGAGTAGATAGATATTTTGGACCCTCCTTACTTTGTCAGCCGGAGGTATGATTTCTCACTACTTATTTACGTTCTTTGTTTTCTATGCGGTCATACGAGAAGTCCTTGTGTGGTCATCTTGCCAACTACATGACGCACTAATTGATTGACTATTTCAGATCTATTTTCTCTATCCTATCACGTGATGCGGCTTGAGCAATGGCGACTGAATATATATTAACACTATTTATTATGTAACAACTTACCCAACATAATTGAACGATTTACACGCGAGCAGTAATACTTTTTTTTTACATGATATCGAATGGGTGAACGTGTCACAAAGAAAACAGTTTTCTGTGTGATATTATTTTGATCGTAATTTTTATGGAAGATCTTTATTTTTTTCTATATTACACGTTCCACAGTTCTCGAACAAGATCAAATTCGTTTACAGTAATAATGACGTGCGAGATGAATAGTAAGAAAAAAAATGACACCTAGAATCGAAACATACTTGCATTTCTATCTAAATTTTATAACGTTAAAATGCATACACGATAATAGCCCGAGGAATCCATTTTTTTTATTGAAGGACTACATTTAATACGCAATCTGTGCGTGCTTTATTTATTATTATTTTTTTTTTGGAGATCTGAAAATTGAAAAAGGTCTAACTTTGAAAATACCATATTTTCCATTCTAAAAACGGTACACTTTGACATTTATACTTATTGTGACAGAGATGATCTTTGATAACATGGAAGAAAAAAAAATGAAACATTGAGGAGTTTTGGTATCTCGCAAACGGGAATGATGGAAATAGAAAAAAAACCGTGCAAAAGAATTCGAATCCACCAGAGACTGAAAAGAGAACGGATTGGGATTCCGATGAAATCCACTTCTGAAATTAGAAAAGAATCTAAAGATTAAACTATTCTGTAGCGAATTCAGAACGGCGAGTACAAATGCAAAAAGGATTTTTGTCCTGATTTCCATAAATCCTATTGCAAATATAAAACAAAGAAGAATCTATGTATCTATACTAACGTGTGCGTAGCTATCAGTTTGTTGTTCTTACTCTGTCCATATGGTTTTGTATTATCTTTGTCTAACCATTTCATTTTTCCTCCGAAACTAATTGGTGGATCTAGAGTAGATTTTGCATGAACATTTGTTTTGATAAGCTACAGCGAACTAAGTATTATGGCATTCGTGGATGCACACTGAATAATAAAAATTATTATTTAATGCAATATTGAGCAGAAATTCAACCATATTCAACTATCAATTCAGCATAGAGCTATCATTCTAACAGGCTATAGCTTTTGCCAATTTTAAACGGACAATTATTCTATACTATTACAGGGTGACCCCCCTCCAAAAAAAAACAAAACAAAAACAAAACAAAAGCTAGAACACATGCTGTAGAACGGAGAAAAAAGGCCAAAGACCCTAGTGTTTGGATGTGATGTTTTGAATATAATAAACTAGTTATGACCAGAGTTTCATTTCATTGGGACAAAACACTAAGAAACGGGGCCTAATTAGAGTTGGGGGCCCGTTTTTTTAGGTCACCCTGTATTTCTAATGTGTTAATATCCATCTACCTGCAACTTCAGAATTGTATGAGGCATTCCCCGTTTCTTCTGTCTCAATTCGTGTAACTATTTTTACACTTCATAGTAACACGTCTTACTATACCAGCAACTACATTGAGAGAACTACAAAATTGTGGAACTTTCTTCCTGCTGACTGTTTTCCTCCTACATATAACTTATACCTATTCAAGACTAAGTCCAATTAGCATCTCTTGTCTTTGGGATAATCATTGCCTGTTCTTGTCAGCTTCTGAAATTAAGTGTCTTCATGTCTTGTCTATATATATATATATATATATATATATATATATATATATATATATATATATATATATATATATAGAGAGAGAGAGAGAGAGAGAGAGAGAGAGAGAGAGATAGAGACTGATTCATTATAAGTACGGGGTGGTTGAAGCATCAAACTTCCATTATTATAAATAAATAATACATATCTAATGTGTATATATAATATATATACTTACTATTATATAAAAGTCATTTTGAGTGAATTTCTTCTGCATAGATTCCGAACGGCTAAGTCTAGCTTTTGCAAATTTCAAACAAAGGAAATTTTTATGTCTGACAGTGTTCTTAGGTATGCTTTTTACAGAAATTCATCCGGTAATATCTAAAATCTAAAAAAATCCGATCTTATTGTCTTTCTTCTCTTATAGATAAAAAGAACGATTATTACAAGGGAATAGTTTACGTTACACCGCTCAAGGGAAATAATAAAATTATTTCCCTCGGTGGTGTAATGTAAAATATTCCCACTGTAAAATTTCTTTATTTATGAGAAAAGAAAGACTACGTTTAAAATTGTCAAGTCAAAATACCAACTGACGTGATATTGTTACCAAACACAGATGGAATTGATGAACAATACCGCGTAAATTATTCCTCGTGATATATAATAATCAATAGAGAATTGATTTTATATTAAGACATACACAACTGCATAAAATAGATTATCATGTTTAAACGTATGGTACGCCCGGCTAGCTAGTATGTATATATAATATATGTATATGCGTTTTAATGTGTAATCAAGAAGAATAAACAATTAATTACATATTTATCATTATATAATTATGTTCCAAAATGTATGCATTAAGATTTTCTATATACATGCCTTAGAAAATGTCATGAATTACGTCTATAGCAGAAAATACTAAAGAATATATATATATATATATATGTATGTATATTTAAAATAAAAATTACAATTAAATTTACGAAAATGATCCGAGATGATAACACTAAAGTATATAGAGTTATCTTCGAATACCAGACTTAATTGGAATAGCAAGTATAGAAATAGATAAGTATTTACAAATTAAAAAATATATTGGAAAGGGAAGCTCAATATAATATAAAGTTGACAATTTAAGGTTCACTGATTATGTAAACAGAATTTCGTAGCGATGAAGTTAAGAATAACCGAAATAAAAATTAGAAAAAGTATATAAACAAATAAATAGGAAGCGTATATATTAAACATTTAGAACAATAATGATTGATGAAATATTTGAAAAAGAATGGAATATCGATTTGGCATATAACCAGAAAAGAAGTAATTAACACAAACTGATTACAACAAATTAAAATACACTAAATAACTATATGCAATAATTTAACTGAGAAACAAATGAGTAATATAAAAGTATTATCGTCAATGAAAGAAGAAGATATGACAAAGCTAAAAATGAATGTTTATCACGCGTAGTTCTCCTCAGACCGTCTAAATGGATAGAATAGTTTTGTTTGTACGGTAAATAAAAACAACGAACCCTTGTTTATGTTATAAGGAGATGAACAAGTAGAATTTAAAGATGTTAATAGTATTGCAAGGAGTTAAATATTTAACAAAAGTTTTACAATAATATATTTCGTTTAAGTGCTATTAAAAATAACGAAGAAATAATTTTTTAATCAATTTATAATTATGGAACCGATAAATTTTGACAAAGTATATGAACCTAAAGCTAACTGAGAAGCTATAAATTATATATATATATATATATATATATATATAATTTATATATATATATATATATATATATATATATATATATATATATATATAACTACTCCATTTACTCACATAACATTAATATACGAAAGTATAGATTTATGCGTAAACTTCAAATATTTACTTCAAATTGCTCAATACGTAGATAGAGCTAGTTAGTAATTTATAAAATATATATGGTGATTAAGCTACACTGAATATTCGGCGTTTTATCCACTATAGGACTCGTCAGGCTTATGCGCGAATTCTGTGGTTGTTTCTCGTTTTTATATATGTTGAGGATTTTAGTTAGCCAATCAGCTTTCTAGTATCCACCGCGCCCCTTCCTATCAGCCAATGGGCATGCATTTTATCGAACAAAGGATCTGTTTTAGAACTAGGTTAGTGGTTTAAGGCAGACGATTTTCCTCATTTCTGCTCTCTTTTTTTAAACTAACAAAAACAATAGAAAACAAACAAATAAATAAATTAGATAAACAGGAATAAACATAAACGACCATATATATATATATATATATATATATATATATATATATATATGTATGTATGTATATGTGCATGTATGTGTGTACACATATGTATATTTATGTATATAAAAAAAGAGCAGAAATGAGGAAAATCGTCTGCCTTAAACCACTAACCTAGTTCTAAAACAGATCCCTTGTTCGATAAAATGCATGCCCATTGGCTGATAGGAAGGGGCGCGGTGGATACTAGAAAGCTGATTGGCTAACTAAAATCCTCAACATATATAACAACGAGAAACAACCACAGAATTCGCACATAAGCTTGACGAATCCTATAGTGGATGAAACGCCGAATATTCAGTGTAGCTTAACCATCATATATATTTTATAAATTACTATATATATATATATATATATATATATATATATGAAGGTTTATAGACGTAATAAAATAAATATATAAATAAAAGACACCAATAAATGAAATATAGAAGGATTTAATTATTAAATAACTATAAAACACAAAAGTTAAATAACTACTATCTAATGATTAAAATAGGAAATAAGAAATTAAGATGAATACTTAACTGAACGAAAACAGTAAAAATGTAGGACGCAGAGGCGAGTCTCGCCGCTTGTAAATAACAAATGGTGCGTGATTTTCTACATTTATTACATTTGTATTTTGTGTCTGAAGATTAGCTATTTTGGAATATCTTATAACGAGATTAAGCTGAAGCTTGTTCGAATAGTTATAACACAAATGTAACATCAGAAATACCTCCTATGATAAAACACATGTGATATATAGCCGTCTTGGTTATTGTAGAATCATATATATCACTTATTTGATGTCTATCTTTTTCTTCCAATCACTCTTTAGGAGTTATAGAAATAAAGAAAAATCGTTGAACCATATATATAAAGACTGACATTTTTTTAAATTTTTGTACTTTTACATAAATATTACCATATTCGTATCCATTTACCAACCTATTTACTTGTCAGTTTCTATTTTCTACATTCGTGTCGATGATTATTTTTTAATTTCTGTGATATATCGACCGAATTCGTCATGATTGTAATCACACAATAACCAATACGACGTGTTTGGTTCAACTGCTCACTGATATAGTTTATTAAGCTATGAAACATAATTTCCTCACGTGTATAGAAACATATCGTATGAAGATCCTAAATACGTTGGAACTTGATGTTTCATAAAGAAAAAGCAATTTTAATTCGAATCTAACTAGATTTTTAAATGTGAATTTCTCGCAAAAATAAGTAAACATTGAAAAAAGTAATTTTTTCCTGTAAGCAATTCGGGTTAATGAGTTTGAAAGAAAATGTATTTAGTAGTCGTCATGAAAGCAAACGTCTTGCACGAGCTTCCAGAACTGTTATTTATTTACTGAACGTTTCACTCCGGGCAAACTGAACTGATTTGATTTAAATTACGTATATATTTCCGTTCCCGCAATTGGACATTTTGTTCGTTCGTTCGTTTACTTATTTTTTAATGCTTTCTTTCATTTCTTTTATTCATTTCGTTTTTCTCCTCCCCATTTTGATTTTTTTTTATTTCAGTTTATTTAAGCTTATTTGATCATTCATTCTGGTACTTATTTTGCTTTTTTTATTTTATTTATTTACCTTTACTTTCGCATATCTATTTTGCGTTTCCTGTATTCAGTTCCTTGTTCCATTTCTATTTCTTATATATATATTTTTTTCATTAATTTAATAAATCTATTTCGTCTTTTTTATTCATTTCGTCTTTCTTATATTCATTCTCTATTACACCTTATTTTATGTCAATATGTTTGTTCAGTTCATTTATTTAATTCGCCTAACTTTCTAAAATCTATTTTGTAACTATTGTTTTTAACTCTGACATCTGACATTTATTCATTTCGCCTTACTTTCCATTAGTCAGGCTATCTTTTTTTTCTTTTATTTTTTTTTTACAAAGGAATCACCACCTATCAATGCCCAGAGGCCACTCGAGGATAAGGATTAAAGAGTGTACAGTGGTCAAAATGACAATATAGTAATTGTTAGAAGTATAAATTAGGTCAATCAAATTACATTAGGGGAACGGCCCCTCAAATACTTGTTTACATTGGACATTGAGACGGCCATATTGTAGTCAGCTGGAATGCAGGTAAATGGAAGAGAGTTCTACAGGTATGCAGTTCAAAGAAGCTTTGATCATAGAATCTACGTTTAGGTTTAAGCACAGATAAAGAGTGGGGTAAATTATTGACAGTGTCTACAAACGAACGAGTGTTGCTCGCGAATGTTTGGCGAGGAAGAACCATAGATTGGAGCTCAGACGAGCACTTTCTATGAAATAACGATAAAACAGAGACAGGCTCGTAACGTTTCTTCTGTGAGAAAGAGGTTGCAGAGAAGAGAAAATGGCATCCCTCACTAGGCTACAAAGTCTATTGTGAACGCTGACAAGGCAGCCTAAGGTTTTCCCAGCAGCCCATGCGCAGATGTGACAGCAATACTCAATCCTTGGATGTACCTGGCTCTTATATAGGTAGAAAAATGCATCAGCAGGTAGATATCTATTGGATCGATAGAACGATCCCATCATTTATCATTCCTCATTCACTAATTTCATTCATTTAATTCTCTTCGCCGCATTTAGCAAGTTTATTTGTGCATTCATTTATTTCAACTATTATGACATCTTAAATAATAATCTAACAAAATAAAAAAGAAAACAACATCCGAAACCGTGAGGATTGACAATGCTTTAAGACTAAGTGAGTAACCCATAGAGTCGAAACCAAGATTAAGAAAAAATAAAACGCGAAAATATGATTATCAGATATGTATAGAATAAAATTTGCTGCCTTTATATATAAATATACATATAACACAAATGTGTGTACATGAATGAGCACATAATTTAATAAAGTACGTTTTTGCCATGTGATTACACACACACACACACACACACACACACACACACATATATATATATCAAAGATTTAATCTGACGTTTTTCTATCTGAGAATTAAGTTTAAGTGATGAATAAATGACATTGGTTGATCGAAAATTGCGTCTGGAAAAATTCCTCAAAGAAGCAATTCCGTTTGTTTTGTCTATTTTTGTAGTTTCCGTTATTTCCTTTTTTTTTGTAAAATTTTTGTTCTCTCATATTTATCAGAAAGTCTGATGTCACTTTCCGATAACGGTTTTCTCAAAGTGTCCTAGTTGTGAAAAAAGAGAAACAAAAGAAGACGACTTAATAAAAATTAGGAAAAGAAACAAGTCAATATTGAAGCGATTAAAAAAATATATATATTAGAATGACTGATTGTCTGATGATAAAATTAAAATGGCCGCCACTCCGACGAATCTCGTAAATATTAGCGTTTCATTTTCAAACGAAAAATCAAATGACTATGATGTCAGTAGTTTATAAAAAATATATGCTAACCTATGTGTACTGACGCATAGTAAACTACGTTTCGATCTGTTCACATCTTAATATTGGCCATTTATTGATCTTTTCTATTCAAGTAGTTTAATTGATAAATGCCCTTTATTACTATTTTCTAACCATCCTAGTATTTCATATATATCTATATATCCCAATCTGGACACAGCTACCTATTTATCTATCCAGGATGGTCATATCTATGTATCTGTAGGTCCGGGTCTGGCCATAATCTAAAAAGTGGTCAAAAAGTGAAAATGCGTGTACCAGGACACTTCAAAATCCATATACTCAACGGATCCTATCTACAGACTTGAAATTGCATATGTAGGACATTGGGAATTTTTTAATCATTTCATTCGATAAATAGGGCTATACAATTTGGTACGCGAGGGTGATCGTATATTTCTCTCTTTTCAACTGTTTCACGACTGTGCATGCGCGGTCATGAAATATACCAGCTTCCTTATGTTAAGTATCAGTTTGTTTGAAAACACCTTTAAAAGATCATGTGATCCCGACCTTGTGGTTATCGTGCTTGACTCACTGACTTTATGTTTGGTTTCGATCTCAGCTAGAGTTTTTTTTTTACTTTATAAAAGAGAACTGTTTAGAAAAAAACAGAACAATACTTGCATGCACATGTCAAATTTTTCCGTTTTTACTCCATTTTTCCAAACGATTTTAACGTTAAGGCATTTCTGTTTATTATAAATAAGGATTCTGCATGAATTAAAATATTTTTGCGTATTTTACAACCGAGCGACGTCGGGCGGTCTGCTAGTACACACACACATATATATATATATATATATATTAGGATTTTACGAGTGTGAAGGATAATATACTTGTTTTCAAAATTAAACAACGTCGCAGTTACGGAAGCCATGACAACTTACACACTGGAAATCCAAAAATTAATGAGGGCGAAACTCAAGCCTTGGACATTCGGTGTGTTGGCTTTAATCACTTATGTGGGCTAGGACGTTGTTTACCTGTGGAAGTATTTATATAGGAGGTGCTTTAAATAATTTTGACAATTTTTTCGTATGAGCACTTCTATTGATAGTACACACATGTAACTCTAGCCCCCTTAGAAGTAATTCCTCCGGCTGCAATGCACTTGTGCCGTTCCAACAAGTTTCGGAAGGCCCTATGGAAGTCTTCTTGTATGAGCGTGTCAATGACCCACCTGGCAGCCTCTCATCTCTTCAATTCTCTCATTAGGACAACACCTAAGGTTTTCTTTGAGTAGGGAATAACCAAAAGTCACAGGGACCAAAATCTGGACTATAGGGAGTGTGAGGAACTGTCTTGATGCCCATCTTAGTCATGACGAAGTCTTTCTTTCTGATCTTTTGGAGCGTATTAGGGACAAACTTAGCACCAATCTTCCGCATCTTTACTACCACGCAAATAATAAACACTGACACCCAACTGTGCACTTATTATATCTCTAGACACAAAACGATCCATAGCCATGATATTCTTTATTTGGACAATCAACTCAGGTGTTCTGATTTCGTTACTCCTCTCACACCTCTCATCATTCCTTATAAACTTCCTATCTTCCTTGAATCTCTTATGTTACTCACAAACTGATGGTCAATTCATGCAAGATGGCGTAAAAGCAGTCTGAAGAATTTCATAAGTTTCCGTGCCATTTTCCAAGTTTAAAACATAATTTTATTGCTTATCGTTCATCTAAATTGTCCCCACGTCCAGATTGCATTTTTGAAATTCACCAGCAGTTACAATCAGGATTTAGTAGGGTGTATTTTAATTCCTGTTGTAGCTGTTTATTTGAAACTGAAATCATAAAAATTGGTACAACCATATCATAAGATGTATAGAAATAGGATACTGAATATTTGAGTTTACGACAGTTTTAAATGCGTGCAAAAAAAGTCTGAAAACATATTGAATGCACCTCATATACATCGATGTATCCATCTGTTTAACACAATTTGTTTGTCTATTTTAGTTTGACCATTATATATATATATATATATATATATATATATATATATATCACCTGATCTCTATATATAGGCCTATTTATCTATTAAGCTCAGTCAATTTTAATCTATTTATACGCTCTCTGTTCATATCTATTTATCAATATATCTCAGTTTATCGTAGCATGTTGAAAGACGCACGTATGGACGTCTTATAATCTCTCTCTATCCAAGCATGATTGGACGCAACACCAACAATGTTATCAACGTAGTCGAGTGCAAATCTTATGGGATCAATAGCGATCGTTTCCGCACTATAATGGATGAGCTCGTTCTTAGTATATTGTATGCAGGGAATCATTTACAATACAAAGTGTGCTTCAGTATTCAGCCCATATGTTGTTTTGGCGTATAACATATCTATTAAAGGAAACTAATTTGTGTATATACATACATTGTTATTCCAGGAGTTAAAACGTTGGTTAACAATTCGAAACTTAATGAAGACACCTTTGTCCAAATAACACGCTCTTCCTTAGATCTCTTTCAAGAAGATCTGATGATTATTTTAATTGGATTTAAAAGGCAATTGGTAACTGTTGTGTCATGAAAACAGGACAGAGACAAGAGAAAATGATGAAACAATCAGATTTTATTAACGAAGCGTACTTACTTAAAACTAATTTCAGTTTTCTTCATCCTAGAATGACCAGATAGACCGGTGCCTCATTCACTTTTTTGGAACCCAAACCGTGCCTTTTTCTGTTGCGTCAACATTCCGTTACTATCATTCGTCGCTCTCCCGCAACAACACGTAGTAAATTACAATACTACATACACTATTTTTGAAAACTCGCAGCAAATAACTTTTTATAAAGCGTTAACCTTCAGCGACAGTTTTCCGTAGGCGGATACATTTTATTATGACTTATTTAACCGAGTACAACATCTGGTCTATCTAAACCTTAGTATATAATTAAGCAGGTATATAATCACAGTTAAAACCCAGAGGAAAGTAGTGAAATATTGTATGTAACTCCTATACATTTTTTTACACTTTTCTTTATTGAATTTTGTATTTTATGAAATATCTTTTACATACATTCTGCATCAAACACCGAC
>NC_136492.1:54471990-54591990 GCF_053919585.1 Euprymna scolopes | reverse complement strand
TATATATACATATATATACACACATACGTATATATACATATATATACACACATACACGTATATATACATATATATACACACATACACGTATATATACATATATATACACACATACACGTATATATACATATATATACACACATACACGTATATATACATATATATATACACATACACGTATATATACATATATATACACACATACACGTATATATACATATATATACACACATACACGTATATATACATATATATACACACATACGTATATATACATATATATACACACATACGTATATATACATATATATACACACATACGTATATATACATATATATACACACATACACGTATATATACATATATATACACATAGACGTATATATACATATATATACATACATATACACACATACGTATATATACATATATATACACACATACATATATACATATATATATACACATACATATATATACATATACACACATACATAAGTATACATATACACTCATACATATATACATACATATACGCATACATACATATATACATACATATACGCATACATACATATATACATACATATATACATGCATACATACATATATATACAAATGCTTACATACATATATATACACATACATACGTACGTATATATGCACATACCTTCATATACACATACATATATATATAACACATGCATACATACATATATATACACATACATGCATACATATATATACACATACATGCATACATATAAATACACATACATGCATACATATATATACACATGCATGCATACATATATATACACATGCATGCATACATATATATACACATGCATGCATACATATATATACACATACATGCATACATATATATACACATACATGCATACATATATATACACATACATGCATACATATATATACACATACATGCATACATATATATACACATACATGAATACATATATATACACATACATGAATACATATATATATACACACATACATGCATACATATATATACACATACATGCATACATATATATACACATACATGCATACATATATATACACATACATGCATACATATATATACACATACATGCATACATATATATACACATACATGCATACATATATATATACATATACATGAATACATATATATACACATACATGCATACATATATATACACATACATGCATACATATATATACACATACATGCATACATAGATATACACATACATGCATACATATATATACAGATACATGCATACATATATATACAGATACATGCATACATATATATACACATACATGCATGTATATACACATACATACATACATATATATACACATACATATATATACACATACATACATACATATATATACACATACATATATATACACATACATACATATACACATACATCCATATACACATACATCCATATACACATACATCCATATACACATACATCCATATACACATACATACACACATATCTATACACATATATATATACATACACATATACATGTATACATACATACACATATACATATATATGCATACATATACACGTACATATATATGCATGCATATACACGTACATATATATGCATGCATATACACGTACATATATATATGCATGCATATACACGTACATATATATGCATGCATATACACGCACATATATATGCATGCATATACACGTACATATATATGCATGCATTTACACGTACATATATATGCATGCATATACACGTACATATATATGCATGCATATACACGTACATATATATGCATACACATACACGTACATATATATGCATGCATATACACGTACATATATATGCATACACATACACGTACATATATATGCATACATATACACGTACATATATATGCATGCATATACACGTACATATATATGCATACATATACACGTACATATATGCATACATATACACATATTAATACATGTACATATATACATACATTTACATACATATATGATACATACATATGCATACATACATATACACATATATGCATGTATAGTTATATATATACATACATACGTCTTTAATTGAAGTTTCTTTTATTTATCCCATGTTAAATATATTTAGAACACAACATTCCATTTGCAAATGCAAATATTTCTGATTTGCATTGAATATATTCACCAGATACAAGCCACCAATTCCGTGCAATTACTTAGAAAGATACCTGGAGTTTTATATTTTAGATATGTCTATAATACGAAAAAACATGTAATTAATTCCTTTAATTTTTTCCATATATATGTATATATATATATTATATATATATATATATATATATATATATATATATATATATATATATATATTATATATATATAGTAAGTTATAAACATGTAAGCATAAGCCTGAAGAGTCCTCGAATGGATGAAACGCGGAATATTCAGTGTAGCTTAATCGCCATATATATTTTATAACTTACTTACTAGCTCTACCTACGTATTGAGCAATTTTGAAGTCAATACTTAAAGTTTACGCATAAATTTATACTTTCGTATATTAATTTTATGTGAGTAAATGAAGAAGTTACATTATATATATACACTTGTGCCCGATATTATTCATACCCCCCCTTGAAAATTGAGTTTATTAGGTGTAACTTTGTAAGAATTTATTGTTTACGTCCATACTGATACATATTCTTAATAAACCTCTTCTGATCATTTTCGTCATTTTAGAATCTCGGGATACTTGTAATAAAAGAAATATACAGCTATTTATAAAATCTGCAATGTTCAAAAATAATCATACCCCCTTATTTTTTCAGTATTAATCGAGTTTCTGACTGTTTGTTTCTTGTTTGATTCTTATTTTGAATGCTTTTATACAACCTTTGATTAATTTCATTTCGATTTTTGCATTTTTCAGAAATTAAAATGATATCAACTGAAAACCAATAAAAGAATAAAAATTATTAGAATTGGGAAGAAAAAAGAGCTTAGTAATGATCTTAGGACTAAAATTGTGAATTCACATAAGGATGGTTTAGATTACAAGTCAATTTCCAAGAAATTTGAGGTCCCTACAGCAACAGTACAGAGCATCATCAAAAAATTCCAGAGCCACCACACAACAAACAACTTGATTTGTAGAGAAAGGAAAAGGAAACTGTCTGCTAGAGCCACCAGGAACATTGTAAGAAGTGTTAATGCAAATCCAACCACCACTACTAAGGACATTTTAGAAAATCTGGAGTCTTCTGGCATAAAAATATCAAGGCAAACATTGCAAAGGACTCTGCATGAAAATGGTATGAAAGGAAGAAGACCACGAAGGACTCCACTGCACACCGGAAAACACCTTGCAGCACGTCTAAAGTTTGCTAGGGCCCATGTGAATTCTCCAGAGTCCGTTTTCTCAAGTATTTTGTGGACTGACGAAACAAAAATTGAATTGTTTGGCCATATGGATGCTTCTTACGTTTGGAGGAAGAAAGGAGAAGCTTACAACCCAAAGAACACCATACCCACGGTGAAACATGGTGGTGGTAGCCTAATGTTTTGGGGCTCCTTTTCGGCTAGTGGTCCGGGTAGTTTGATCAAGATAGATGGAACCATGTAGAAGGAGCAATATTTGGAGATACTCCAGAAAAACATTAGACAGGATGCGGCGAAGCTCCATTTAGGACCAAACTGGGTCCTTCAACAGGATTATGATCCAAAACATACTGCCAAAATAGTCAAGAAATGGTTTGAAGATAATCATATTAATGTTTTGGAATGGCCTAGCCAGAGTCCTGACCTGAACCCTATCGAAAACCTCTGGCACATATTGAAAACTGAGGTTAAAAAGCGGAAACCTAGAAATTTGAGGGATTTGGAGTACTACTGCATTGAAGAATGGTCAGAAATCAGTGTTGATGCTTGTAAAAACCTTGTTGATAAATATCCAAAACGGTTACAGACAGTTATTAAGAATAAAGGGCATGCTATTGACTATTAGTAAGAGAGGTATGAATAATTTTGAACTAGTGCCATTATTGTTTTTCTTTGTATAATGTTTCAAACTTGCATAATTTATTTATTTGTTGAGTTTAAATTAAATGCTTATGCTTGATTTATTGTTTGAAATCCCTTTAAGATTGTCTACCTTCTGGTTTGAGCAATATTCTTATAGAAATCTCAAAGATCCTAGGGGTATGAATAATATCGGGCACAAGTGTATATATATGACTGTCAGGAAAACCCAACGTTGTTTGGGATTGAATGATGATCAACAAATGTTCCAAACTTCCATATTTTTATTGTCATCGAAATCGGTGAAATCACGTATTTATAAAAATCAAGTCGAATGCCTAATCGGCAGTGTACCGGGGGGGGGCTTCCATGACTATCTGCAGTTACAATTCACAAAACATTGTAGTCTACGTTGCACTGTAGTGAATCCAATAGATTTTATAACATTTTTACATAATAAATTGAATTAAAAATAAATATACAAACGTCATGTATCATGGTTCATTTCTGCTCTAACAAAGAAACATTAATTTCGAACTCGCCCCTTTCTTATAAATGGTATCTATATTGATCCTTTATGCTGGGCCTTTCTGCTTGTGCAATGAAACAACTTTTCAAATGAACTTGTGACGTTAGATTGTAGAAAAGTGTTAACTTTAGTAAAAAAAAAAAAGAAAAGAAAATCGGACTTCTTTCTTTAATCGGATTTTTTCGATTATCGATTTTCGGTAATTATCAGACGCATTATATTATCAAAACCCATGTAAGAACACTCCCAGACACGTCTAGTAATCTTCGTGTGAATGTATAACAAAAATAGACTCATCGGTTTCCGAGTCCATAGGAAGAAACTCGTACACATACAAAGTTCCTTTAAAATAATAGTAGGGATATGTGTATTGAATTTTCAAATTGGATGTGGTACCCATATGATACACTCATAAACAATATAAAATTCTTCTAGTTTATCTCATACTTATTGTTAAAATTTCACAATAACCAAAAGTAATTGAATTTTATCGATAGACTTTCACCATGTTTTATCCTCTTCGTCTGAAACTAAATATAGACCGCACTTGCGCCGCTTACTCCTAGTAGCTGTTTTTTAAAATTCATATAAACGGATCATTTGTAATGAGTGAATCCTGCGCATATAAAACATGCAAACAGCACTTAACCAACTTCCTCTAAGGGAGGAAGTTCCATGGAAGTATGAAATTCACAAGAGGTCCCCAGTCGTCAGGGGAGATGACGATGTTGTTTTTGCAACTGTTGCAGGGATGTATCGATGTCCTCCTACATACAGCACCTGGAAATCCCAAATTGGTCACCTATCTGCTACTGATCAGGTTCAGCGTTGCTTACCTACACTGATCTAACGAGAACCGACGTATCAACCGGATTATGCCGTATCACATATAAACATACCTATCTTTATATATAACGAGATACATATCAACATTTCATGTAAGAATATCTGTCAAGACTTTCACTATCGCATAAAAAATCTCTCTCTCTCTCTCTCTATATATATATATATATATATATATATATATATATACGTCCACACACGCATATACATTTATACTCATATGTTTAGTTTTTATTGTGTAGGAGCGTAGGCTTTGATCACAACAGAGAAATTGTTTACAATAAGAGACCACTAAAGTCTATTGTTGGCACTTTCGCTGACCAATCACCAAGTTCAATTTGTGTCCAATAACACCATCCCTAACAAAAACACTCATTTGCAAAGAATTATTTAAATCAGAAACCATTATCAAAATTTCCACATAAAATGCCGTCTACTATCGCACGTGATAAAGTTAGTCACTACGTGTCTTACATTCTTTGTTTACATTTTACAAGCTCTTCATAAATAAAATAGAGCCCTCACGGTCGTCGATAATTCCTCTCACAGAGACAATATCACGTTTTTCATATATACTAGCAGTTCTGCCCTGCATTGCCAGGTTATAAAATATGCTTTAAAATATTTTGATTTGTATACGGCATAATCACCTTGACACACAGGTCACCGAAGTTAAGCAACGTTGAACCTGGTAAGTACTAAATGGGTGACCATTTGTGGCTTCTAGGTGCTGTATTTGCTCTCTACTTATCTCGGCATTGTTTCCAGTCGTTCTGGACTCAAACAGTGCCGATTCAGGAGATGTGAGGTTGGAGATTGCGAAACACTTGCCTCACAATTACATGCGCAACTGCCCTTATAGCGGGTATCCGTTGTCATTCGAGGCTGAACAGAGGCATCGATTTTGATTTATGTAGATTTGATATTATTATGATAGAATCAATTTTGTATTGATTATCCTATTATACCATATGTATATATTATATATATATAGTCGTGATTTCATAAGTAAAAAAGGACTTGGGTGCCATCAGCTAGAATCAAAACAAAAACATAGCTCTTATTCCTTACTCGTTGAGCCACGTACATGAGCATATAAAAAGTTAACTAGCGCTGCTAAAACTATAAATGTATATTTACGCATGAGTAGAAGAGCACCTTAAGTCGATTTACGTCCGCCAATTTCCAATTTTCTACTTTGACGACTTTGCAGCTATTTTTACCGGCTAAAAACTAAATCGAACTTGTTCCAGAAGCCCCAATCTCCTGTACATCAAGTTTCAAGTCTGCAGACCGAATATTAACAGTTTGGTAGAGATCATTCCTCGCAAAAACAGACAAGATCACTTATATATGTATAAATTTATCGTTTAATATTTGTAATGGAAGTGGATTGTCTTTTCTTACAAGGGAAATTAGAAAGACTTTTAACTGTAAATAAAACGGCGTAACTGTACTTGCTCACGAGTTTTTCGGAAAAGCAAAAGAAAACCTCGTGCAGCGTAGTTTTAATAAAATCTTGGTTGTCTTTTTGAACCATGAAATGTGAGCAATTAAAATGAACACAATAGTCTAAGTATATAATTATAAAACTCAAATCGTATTGCTTGCTTTGGTGTTTAAACCGTCCATCCGATTCTGGTTCAAGAGTTCGATTTAATATCGGTTTCGCGCAAACACTTACAAACGATAAATGGAAGATTTATTAACAAAAACAAAGATTCTTTTGCATTTAACGACCCGTGCTGACATAATAACGTTACTATTTAGAAACCTATTATTTAACATCGGGGAGGATAGTGTGTTTTGCGTTATTTTGTACTTTTATCCAACAATTTACTAAAAAAGATATCGTAAAACTTCAATTTTACTTGAAAATACAATTTAAAAAATATCGTGTGTCGTTAAATGTAAAACACACCATTTTAAAATGTAAATAAATAAAAAATAATGACGAAGGAGAGCAGACCGAATGTTTCTCACATTGAAAAGTTGCAAAAGAATTATTATAATGGCGGGAGGAGCCAACGCTAAATCAGGACGGTAAATCGATTCTGAAAATGAGGGAATATTCACTAGAACGTTGTATGTCAAACTGAACCCCTTCTAAATCTTCATATATCGATTATTTTCATTTTTTTTATAATTTGGTAGCTTAATGTCCAATAATCCGCAGAAATAGTTGAAAAATACGAAAAGGAAAAAAAAAATTCTAAGGGTTGCCGATTGTTCAGGTGCACCTACATATTTTTAAAATATTTATATCTTTACCCAGTTGTGCGGGATTAAAACTGGAATTTTTTTTTTTTTAAATTACGTTTTTGTGTCCAAAATTATTTATTTACGATTATTTTATTTGTATTTTTCATTGCAAGTTTGAATTGTTTTCAAATAAAAATCAAAGCAAATATGTTTTTCTAACTATTAAAACTCCTTGATCAATTTACATATTAAAAAAATACTTGTTTTTTTTTACTACCTAACCCAGCGTAATTTCCCTCCTAAAAAGAATTCAACATCTACATTTTTTGGCTAATACATTTCAACGGCTTTTAAAGATAATATAAAAAAAGGATTTTTTAAAAATAATTGAAATTTAACATTCTAGCGTGGACGATCACTTTCCTATATACATTTAATGTAAAATGAGACCCCACTTCTTGGTTTCCTAGCGAGACATGTTACCCTTAACATTTTTAAAGTTTTTCGGCGGGGGTGTGGGCAGAAAGAGGGAATGGGGTGAGGATCATAAGCGCCAAACATTAAAAATATGTAGAAACACTTCAAAATATGTGTGGGGAGGACTTTTCATTCTTTTTTTAAGATTTGCTTTGAAAAGCTCTCACCATTAAATATTACTTCATCAGTTAATGATTATTTCCTATCCCCTGTTAGCACACACACAGACACAAAAAAACTAGCGTCGACCTATACAATGCAAACCCCCTCCTTGTATTTTTTCTTTTCGTTGTTTTTCCGACTGACTACACCCCTTTGCATAAAGGATTTTTCATTTAATCTAAGGGCAAAGATGCTAAGACCTTTATTATCCAATGTATTCGGTATTGTTTTCACACGTCGCCATGTTTGTTTTCGTGCGAGCGTGCATTCAAGTTTTGGCGCACATGCGCGAAATTGAGTATTGTTCTCATTGGTTGCCACGTTTGTTTTTGCGCGCGCATGCATCCAATCTTTGTGCGTTTATACATTAATTCTGTATATTCACTTGCCGTTTTATGAATTAATTCTGTATATTCACTATTCTATAGCTAGTTGTAACGTATACTGGCTTAACTGATCAGGAGTGCTATAGTAATAGATAGAAATAAACGAATAATCTGCTCATGCGCGGAACTTTTAGCTGGTTTTACACACACACACACACACATATATATATATATATATATATATATATATATATATATATATATATATATCTTATTTTTACTATTATTAACGAAGATTGTGGTCAAGTGTTGACATTTACATTTAGTAACAGGATACCGTTTCAGCACAAATGTACTGCTAATTCCAACCTTTTGGAATAACGTGATTTATAAAATATACAAATAGACGAATAAATTTAAAATGTAGGGTTAGAAAGGACGATACCGTGCGGAGTTGTGTTTTTAAATAAACAGATATTTATTTAAATAAAATTTCTAATTTTCGGCTTACAAAGCCTTCATCAGGATATTTTTTAAAAACAATACAACATATATATATTTTTTTCTTTTATGTGCCATGGTGTGGTCTGACTGCGTGGTTGAATATTGTAAATCCACTGGCGAGCGTTGTCCAAACGTGAATGTGTAGTATTAATAAGGTCAACTTTTAAGAAAAAAAAATATATTGTATTTTTTTTAAATATATCCTGATGAAGGCTTTTTAAGCCGAAATTTGACATTTTAAATAAAAAAAAAATATATTTATTTAAAAACACAACTCCGCACGGTATCGTCCTTTCTAACCATATATTTTATATTCCTTTGTTCCGTGCTTCTTAAAAGTGGACCTTATTAATACTAAATAGACTCATGCTTTTGACTTGGTTTGTTTAGTCTGCATTACGCAGAAACATTTTATGGGATCGCCTATTTTACACTGACGCCTAAGAATTCTTCTATACGAATTATTCTGAAACAAACTTTTCATACTATTAAAATACGCAGAAAGTTATGGCCCATTAACTAAACAGGAGTTCATTTATGCCAAAGTGATAGTCGAATATCATTAAATTCGTGCACATTTTTGCATTAAATTCCAATTCTTGTTTTCCCTATTAAAAGTTAGCTATGCATCGAACTGATACTATAATAGGTATTTTGCTACATCTCTTTATAACAAAGTTTCAGGCAAACTTTAAGCCAGATTGGCCCAGTAGTTTCCGAGAAAAAAGTGACAGTAAATGTGGAAGTGCATGAAGTCGTTATATCCTAATCTACGCATATCTATTGAGAGATTGTTCAATCTATTTGCCAATCACATTATTTTCACGTAAATCTATTCGCCTCATCTTTTTCATCTTTATGTAATCCCTACCACTGAACGGACACGACTTAGTTCTCTGCAGCTTATTGTAACAAAGGTCCATACAAAATTTTAATCATATCGGTCCAGTAGTTTTGCAAATATAATACAGAAGATTCACTGATCATAAATTATCGAGCATGTGCTCGTTCAGCTAGCTCATCTTTAAGTCCACTAGCATACGTCATCACGCCATATTCTCGGCTATTTACGGGTTTCCTCTGCACCAGTCAACTAAAGACGGCCGATATTTTTGCATTTAAATAATTTATCTATAGCTGTAGTGAAATTGTAGTTCACAAACTTTCCGACAGTATTAATGTATAAATTATTGTAATACAGCCGTCAGGATTTGGCTTCAATAACCATTAGACCACCGAGAGCCATTCTGACATATCCTAGAGATAAAGTGGAAGTGTTCATAATTGGCAGGCGAGCTCGAGTTTGCCTGCATCTCTGTAGATATGTGTGAGTGTGTAATTCTGCGAGTTTGGGTACATCATTCGGCATCGTTTCGATAGAAATATCAAATTAACTCGACGCCATTACTGACGGCGAGAGAAAGAAGAAAAAAACGTTCTGGTACAAAGTCGCTTCAAGGAAGGTCGTTTCTTTGTCTATATGCCGAGGGCAATTTTTTTTGTAGATACAATGGTGTCTTCGTGCTTTCATTGAAACAACGGCTATCCACGTTCGATGAAGTTTTAAACTGAACTATCTTCAATGCTTATAAGTTAGATATGCGCATAATACTGCGACCAGATATTGACATTTTATTAGATCTATCTTGCTATCGATCTTTGTGTATTCACATATATCACTCAATGAATGAATACATATATCCATCCACTTTGTATCTCAATCTGTGACAAAACACATGAATCACTAAATGATTTGTAGTTTTATTTATCTACTAGTAGGCCACCCGTCGTTGCCTGGTCGTAAAATACGCTAAAGTATTATATTTTAATTCACGCCAATTCTCTATCGATTATATTGTACCTAAGATATGGTAGTGATTTCAATAGTTATATAAAAATATGACTTGTGTCATCGGCTGGAACCGGAACCAAAACAAAGCTCTCCAGCCGTATCCCTTAGCGTATGACCTAAATCCATATACATACAAAAACTGATAAAATACGTCGTTAAATCTATCCTTTAATTAGCACATGCCCATAAAAAACGGGTATAGTCGACTAACACCAGGTCAAGGTAAATAATTTTCTTTTAATTTGGACTCCTTAGAAGCTATCTTACCGGCTAAAAACTAATCAAAAGTGTGTTACAGGTATAAATACCATATCTATCAAATTTCGTTTCTGTAGACCAAACATCCAGAGAGGAGTTTGGTAGAGACTTTTAACACATACAGGAACAATGACATTTATATATTTCCATGCAATTATGCAGAATGTAGAAACTATACATAAATAGAATTCAGCATAATAGTGAAATGCATGCAATCATCTAATAAGAAACCAGAAAAAATAATTTACATTCGTTTTTTCAAGGAATATGCAAATTAGTTCATCTTTATGTAGTCGCTTGCATATCCGTGAGCGTTTTACCAATTTTCATATAGAAAAAAATTAGTTTTTTAATAGCAATGCCAGATCGAGAGAAAACGCAACTTAGTCGTTATATCCTAATCTACTCATATCTGTCTATCGATCTATTGTTTCAATCTACTTACCTATTACAGCATGTTTACGTAAACCTACCCGCGTCATATCTTTCGTCCAGTGGTCACACGTTTTCTTGAATCTTAATTATTTTCACTATTAATTTTGGCTAGTAACAATCATATTTACTAACGAGTAATAGTTACAATTTTTTAATAAACACTTTCAGATGATCGTTCAGTGAGAGATAGATCCCAGTATTCTGCAGCCGAACGTGCTGAATTTATAGCGTTTGTGTAACTACAGGTATCGATAGACGAAAAACTATCGTACAGTGTTAATCGATTGCTATAGATATTTTATGGTAAAACAGAGAAATTGGTTGTAGAATACAGTAAATAGATAGTAAAAAAAAAAGTATGGTATTGATAATTTTAGCATAAAAACCTTAATTTGTTATATTTTTAATCCATTTATTGAGAGTTGGTTCTTTAGATTTTAGTCGTACGGTATTTAATAGTCTCCGTTTATTATTTACTTATAATAGTACTAACTATAGACCGTGGAAATTTGGAAGCGTTGTTTCTATACTAATTTTGTAGTTCTCTTTTTTCACTAGTCTTTGTTATAGTTTGTGTTAGTTTGAATATATTTTTTCATCACGCATCATCGCTTGTGTTTCAATCCAGACTTCCTCTTTTAGAAGAATTGGATTTCTCGACATTAATAACCGACATTGTGTCTAACCTCTCTCGTAGGGAAGCAGGTGAATAGAAAACATCTTAAGTATTATCTCCTCCTTTCCGAGAGGATGGATGCATCGCATGGTTTATGGTAGACGATAATAAAATGTTTGGTAACGCCAACAATTCTATATTACTTTATTGATAGCGCTAAATTCGATTCTAGAACAAGTCTTTGAAATGGGTAAGGAGGTTAACACATGGAATAACTAACGATTTATCTTATTTGCATTCGCTGTTTGGTGATCGGACGGTCTTATTTATTAGGTCGGGGAAAATGCTTGTTAGTTTATAGAAGGTGTATTTAAAACTATTGAGATTTATTTAATGCGTCTTGGTATTACTAATACATATGATCATAATTAATTTATAATTTTTACTTTTCTATTATTAAAGCATCATTGATATTTTTCTGCAAGATTCTCAACGGTTCTCACCCAGAAACCATTCCCCCCCTTTTTTTTTTGTTTACTTGCCTTCCCAAAACTGCAAAGTTAGAAACAAGGTCGGTTTTTAATGTAGGGGAGAAACCGACTCCCCAAAAAGAGGCACTCTATTTAGTAAGAAAAAAAATATCAGTCATGAAGGAGTTTTTCTCATCTAACCAAGACCAAAGAAAAGTGAAGTGTAGCATCCAAACTTTTATTCACATGAAAATTATATAAAATACAAGAAACAAACGAACAAAAAATCAGGCACAAGGCCAAATAAAAAAAGGGAGCTAGTGAGGTTGGTTGGTCATTCTCGTCTCTTTGGAACTTAATATTTCTCTTAGCTAGCATCTTGTATCGTGTTCATCCTTTCGTAATGTGAGGGAGGGAGGTCCTACTCAAACCCAATTTTAAAACATTTATTTACATGAAAATACACAAAAAAGGTTACTACAATAAAAAAATATTTATTTGTGACACTGATTCTGGCCTGAAGGATCAGGGACCTTTTCTATTTAACGACCTTAGTTAACAGAAAAGGAGGCATCTTCTTCATACAACACAACTGACGAAAGATCTAAAAAAAAAAAAAAAAACCTGGTTTGGAAATCTTTCCTATCATGCATATTCTCTATACATAGCGCTCTAGAATGATCACTTATTTCAACGATAACAAAACCATCAGGAGAAGATATTTTATTTTTACATGGTAGTCACCACTTATCAAGGTCCGGAAGCCACTCGGGGATAAGAGTTATTGCGTGTATAGCAATCAATGTGATAATACGAATTATTCTGAAACAAACTTTTCATACTATTAAAATACGCAGAAAGTCATGGGCTATTAACTAAACAGGAGTTCATTTATGCCAAAGTGATAGTCGAATATCATTAAATTCGTGCACATTTTTGCATTAATTCCAATTCTTAAAGAGTGTGGAAAATTATTGAGTTGTTTCAGCTAGACGGGCGTTGTTCATGAAATATTGGCAAGGGGGACCAGAGATTGAAGTTCAGACGAGCACTTGCCATGAAAATAACGATAAAACAAAAACAAACTCGCAACGTCTCTTCTGTGGGAGAGAGGTTGCAGGGAAGAGAAAAGGACATTCCCCACTAAGACACGAAGTCTATTTTGTACTCTGTCAAGGTAGGATAGGCTGGTTTGAGCAACTCCTGCCCAGATGTGGCAGCAGTACTCCATCGTTGGACATACTTGGCTTTTATATAGATAGATTGAACATGATTTAGAATAATATTTCACCTCGAAATCTAGCGGATTTTACAAGCGATGCATTTATAAGCTCGTTGACAGATCGAACCAACGTACAAAAGTTATTATGAATAAAGATTTTCCAAAACACCTAGCTTTTTTTTTTAATTTTCAAGATAAACTTTTTAATTGGCAAAACTTTTACACCGATCAAATGTAATATTGGTGTAACTTGCGACGACGTACATAGGAACAAAGGTAAAAAGCTATTAAATTAATCTACAGGGATAGCCTTAAATGTGAATTTGGGTCAACAATCTGTTTTAAGGTATTAGCTGTAAAGTTGTTATCAGAAAGACGCATTTTAAGTGTTCCCGAGAAGAATATATATATAAAAACACTTTTCTCTGTGTGTGTGTGTGTGTATGTGTGTGTGTGTGTGCATCACATTCTTCCTGGAAACAGCAGACCTCACAAATCATACACAGATAATGAATAATCGTGGTTTTGCGACTCTTTGTAGCACAAAAGTCGAACATTAAAAGGGTTCATCGCTATTTTCTAGTTGGCTGCTAACTTAATTTTCTATCTCTTAATAAGACATCGATTAGCACTCTGACACAGTTTCTCATATTTCTCCCGCCATAATACATTGGCGTGAATTCAATGATTATTAATTATAAGTTTTTTTTTCTTTCATTTCCTATCTTAAGTGATTGTTTCAACGCTATTTGAATAACTAATGAGTTGGTTTCGTTTTGCATTTTATATATCAATCCTTTTTTTTTTATACCTATTTGATACTAAAATAACATACATTAAAATCGAAGTATTTAGTTTATTTACGGCATATCAACCTTTTTATTGGGATTTGGTGACTAAAACGAATATAGATTGTACTGATTTATCGGTGGGTTTAAATTTGTACATTTTCAGGGGGAGCAAGTTCTCAAACAGATGACTTTGCAGTACATTTATGTCCCATTAAGAAGATTCAAATGAACATATATTGTTAATAAAACATACATCTAGAATCCTTATTATGATTTTGAGAAATGTCTAAACGTCTTTTTAAATTATAGATTGAAGGAATTTTATGTTTTCTAGCTACGAATCAAATTTAATGCAGATCTGAAATAATTGCATTTTCAAGTAAAAATTTCTGTTCATATTATCCCCCATAAAAGCTATTTTAATTTTTAGAAATTGAAATTAATGAATATTTCTTAATTACTATCTAATAGATGGTACTAAATTAAAAAAAAAATCTTGAGACATCTGAATTTATAGGAAAGGCTTCTCTCTTTCTTGCAGTAAATAAAAACTAAATGTAGCTCATATAAAGACACTGGATCCAAGCAACTTAATTCTAAAATTCATAATGATCGGCTTACTCGTTTAGGACTCAATACTATACATGTACATACATAAATATATGCATGTGCCTAACTTGATATAAATATATTCGTATATAATAAAAAAAAGGTTCCTAATTGCAGAAATGATCTTTGGCATGTATGACGTCATTACTGCACCAATAAGTAAATGAATAAAAGTTAAGACATTACAAAAGTTTCTATTACTAAAAATAATAAGGATGACGGCGCTGTAGGTAAGATGTTAGTGAAAATAGAGTCTAGCAACGATCGATTGTGTGACTAACTGAATTAGGTTCCCCACGTGTATATAATTGTGAAACGTACACTAAAAACTTATGGAAGACGAGAGAGAGAGAGAAAGAGAGGGTGGAACAAAGGTACATATAATGACTGTTTCACGAATACATACAAAAATTTGCCACGCTATGGATCACACTCATTTTTTTTTTTTTTTTGTAATCGTAAGTCTTTTGTCATCTCAGTTGTTCAGGCCGTGATGTAACAGTGAACAAAATCGAATTTGAAAACCTATTGGAATTCGAACAAACAAGAGGACTCAGTGCAGTTCTTCCTTTGCACTGACAGTCATATTTGATGTGCATTGAACTTGTACTAAACGAGACGCAGATGAGCACCAGATATGTAAACAAAATATATTTCCCAGATAAAAAGAACGTCACTGAGAGAGAGAGAGAGAGAGAGAGAGAGAGAGAGAGAGAGAGGGAGAGGGAAAGTATACACAGGAAGGACAAAGAAAAAAAGCTGATAACACTAAACAATATGTGTTGCAAACTGTAGTCGGATACGCAGAAACCCCACAAATGAAACTAATAAATTATTGATTTTTTTACTATTGAGCCAAAATGGAAACCGTACTAACACTATGCCGGTTTAACAAGCTTCCTCCAATAGAAGAAGTTCCGTGGGAGTATGAAATTCACAAGCGATCTCCAGTCTCGTGTATATTCCCGCTAGGGAAGAGGACGACGTTAGGTTTTTTGCAGCTCTTGCAGGAAGGTATCGACATCCTCCTATATACAGCGCCTGGAATTCTCAAATCGGTCACCCATCTTGTACCGACCAGGCTTAATGTTGTAAGCTAAGAGTAAAGTTCACTATCTGTTCCGATATAACATTCAATCTTCCGTTATCGGTCAGTGAATGCGAAATCATTCTGACTGAATCAATGTTTATATTTGTCTTATTTCCGAATATCCGTTTTTGAAGTGTTGACATTAACTGAATAAATATACCTTTGTAGAGCGGCAATTAAATAACTAGTTGGAATGGGGTAATTTGTTAATGCCCATATAGAACCTCAAACTTTTTAAACTGCAGAAGTGAAACAGTAAACATATAGAGAAAAATAATGGAAAAAAAAATGATAAACTATTACTACTTAAAATCAACAACAATAACAACAACAAATGCTAATCAGAATTGTAATAATAATTAATAGATAAACGAATATACAGAGTGGCCTACTTAAAGTAGCCCAATATCTTTCTCTTATCGACCAACTGACACCACAAGACAAAATGCAATTCTTTTTCCAACAAGATGGTGCTACATGCCAAACGTCTCACAGATCACGGATACTTATTCATGACATGTTTACGGAGGAGAGAACAATAAGCAAAGGGTTATGGCTTCCACAGACTTGTCATCATGTAATTTTTATCTAAGGGTTGGTTGGTTGTTTTACGGCATATCAACCCTTTTCGGGTTATTTAATGCCGATTATCTTTGGGAGACTTTAAAACAAAAAGTTTATGCAAATAATCCTCACAATCTAGACCAACTAAAGGAGAACATTATCAACGCTATCAGGAGAATCACCAGAAAAGATCTACAGACAGTATCTGAAAACGTTGTTAAACATGCCCAGAAATGCATAGATGCAAACGGAGAGCACTTCTTTTATAACACGCCAAGTGATTAAAACAATGCCGCAGGTAATTTAAACAATAAAATAATGTTCCTCCTCCCGACTTTTAAGTGGGTCACCCTATAGTATAACATAAATACCAAAATTAAAACGAAATAATCTCCGATCACAAAGATATGAAAAAAAAATCCTCGCCAATACAAGGAAACAGGTGCGCGCGCTCATTGGCTACAATAAATTAGTGTATGAATAATTAAGAATCTGATTGGCTGAATATTAACCCAGTGCGACAAAAGTGTATAACAAACGAAGCACATCAATTCTATGCAATAGCCTGACGCATACTCATGAGGATGAAATGCAGAAAATTAGTGTAGCTTATTACCGCATATATTTTCAAAACTTACTACTTGCCTCTACTTATGTATCGAGCACTGTCGCAACAACCACTGAAAACATTTAAATAAAATGTTATGTAAGTACATAGAATAATATGTGTGTGTGTATTTGCATTATGCCTGAATCAATCTGACACAGACACTGGTTGAAGAAGAGAGATAATATTTCGTCACTTGAGAAACAAGAAATAGTGTACAATACCCGAACAACCCTTAAACCAGGTGGTAATTGAAAAATCTTTAGAAAATTGCCGGACTGATCAACTAAATTTAAGTGGGTATTCATAGTCTCTTAAGACTTAAGGAAGCTACCATACATATTTAGGTGATCAGTCCGGCAATTTCCTAAAGAAAGGTGATCAGTCCGGCAATTTATGGTAAAAGGCTGAAACCAGGCATCATTGGGTTACCGAGGTAAACTCAAGCTGATAGAATTATCAATTTCATAGGAAAGCCAAATAGAACGAAGCATTGAATACAAACCCAACAAGTATGATGATTTTAAAATTGAAATTGGAAAGAAATAATGTAGCGTAACGATTAAGACCATCGGAATTGAACGATCAATGTTTGTAACAAGCCTCTTCTTTCTGTATCTCTATTCAGTTGCATGGGTTATCAAACGAAGCATACAAAATGCACCACGGAAATAACGAAAAATAATTCAATATGGAAGGAAATGAATAATTCTGAAAGAATTTAAACTAGAAATTACAGGAAGTATATATAACGACCTGCAAGATCACGCGTAAAATAATTCCAACCTGATGAGAATATTGCGTGAAGGTTTGAAAATCTCACTTTGCGTTATACACCTTTACTGTACAATAACATAAACAGCTATACACAAGTGAGTTGTTAATAGTGCACATTTTTCGTGATGACCCAGAATATCTGGTGGAAAATAGAAACACGTACGGAACTGAAAATAATAATGGCATTAAGGGTATTTTTAAGTCCAGTCATATTCTCGTTGCCAAATATCGTCAAGAAATGACTACTATATAAATAAATGCAATAAATTCATCTCTTTGGGGGCTTATTCAGTATGTATTTCAATATATATATTTTTTTATTATATTGTGAACACATATACACACATAAGCGTGCATATTGTACTGTTCAATTGTTGTACATCCATTATGACCATATTTATGAGCAGTTGAACGGTCAACATCAATATAAGAGGACGAAATATGTATTTATATCCACATAATTAGAGTCGACACGGGAAATAAAACTAGATTTGTATGTCGAAATCGATTAGATTCATTTTATATATATATATATATATATATATATATATATATATATATATATATACACGCGCACAAATGTGTATGCATATATTCAATATTACTATGCAGAAATTTACATAATCGATAAGAAAACAAAGACATTTAGGATATAAGTCCTGTCCATTTACGAACAAATAGTTGTTTCAAAGAATTGGGTTACTTACCTGTGTTCATATAAGAAACACCACAATGTCGAACACATACATGCACGTTATAAGTTACACACACACATATATATATATCTTATTTTATGCATCCACATGAACTTCCATCATAAGATACATTTTATGCATAGAGTTTTGGTATTGACGTAAACAGTGGTTTATACATTAGTAGAGCTAGGTAGTAAATTATAGAACAATAAATATATGACAATTATTACGCAATTATCCTCGTTCCATCCTTGTAAGCTTCTGGAAATTCTATGTAGCTTAACTGCGATATACGACATAATCATGTTGACACACCGGTTCTCGTTAGCAACGTTGAGCCTAGTCAGCACTAAAATGGGTGACCATTTAATAATTTCAGATGTTCTCCGATTTGTATCTCAGATTGGTTTCATTCTAAATTCTTACCATTGGACTCAAATAATACCGATTCGGGGGAGGTAGTGTTATTGATTGAGCAACGCTTGCCGCACAATTACACGCACAACGAGACTTACTGGGAGTATCCATCGTCTTTCAAAACTTAACGAGACGATGATTAATTGCCAAATAGCAAAAGTGCAAGAATGTGTGTGAGGACAACGTTCAACCTATATACTCAACGAATTTCTGATCTACAGATGTGAAATCTCGGATACAACTTATTCAGATATGTAGAACATTTTTCAATCTTCAAATATACTGCTAAGATACCAAACTTGCAAAATTAGTCCTTAAGTGTCACCGGATATTTATGCGCTAGTTGTTCACATGACATCTTTCTTCTGTTAATAATAAGTAGATTTGAAAACATTTATAAAGACCATGGTAAGCCGGCCAAATGGTTATCGTACTTGACTCGCTTTCTTTAGGTTTTATTTTATGATCTCATTACAAGAAGTGAACTGTTATGAAAAAATACTTGCAGATCTCAGTTTCTTTCCGTTATTAATTTTCTAAATGAAATTAACGTTACGTTTAATACCGGACAATGCCAGGTACATCTGCAAGTATATATGTATATATGTGTATCTATGTATGCATATATATGTGTATGTATGTATGCATGTATGTACGTGTGTGTATGCATGCATGTACGTGTGTGTATACATGTGTGTATGTATACATGTGTGTATGTATGAATATATTTATATGTGTGTATGTATGTATGTATATATAGATGTGTGTGTATGCATGCATATATGTGCGTATGTATGCATATATATATGTGTTTGTATGCATGCACATATGTGCGTATGTATGCATATATATATGTGTGTATGCATGCATATATATATATGTGTGTATGCATGCATATATATGTGTGTATGCATGCATGCATATATATACGTATGTATGCATATATATATGTGTGTATGTATGCATGCATATATATGTATGTGCATGTATGCATGCATATATATGTATGTGTGTATGTATGCATGCATATATATGTATGTGTGTATGTACCCTTGCATATATATGTGTGTGTATGTATGCATGCATATGTATGTGTGTGTGTATGTATGCATGCATATATATGTGTGTGTGTATGTATGCATATATGTGTGTGTATGTATGCATATATGTGTGTGTATGTATGCATGCATATATGTGTGTGTATGTATGCATTCATATATATATGTGTGTATGTATGAATTCATATATATGTGTGTATGTATGAATTCATATATATGTGTGTATGTATGAATTCATATATATGTGTGTGTATGCATACATATATGTGTGTGTGTATGCATGCATATATATGTGTGTGTATGCATGCATATATATGTATGTGTATGCATGCATATATATGTGTGTGTGTATGCATGCATATATATGTGTGTGTGTATGCATGCATATATATGTGTGTGTATGCATGCATATATATGTGTGTGTATGCATGCATATATATATATGTGTGTGTGTATGTGTGCATGCATATATATGTGTGTGTGTATGCGTGCATGCATATATATATGTGTGTATGTATGTGTGCATGCATATATATATGTGTGTGTATGTGTGCATGCATATATATATATGTGTGTGTGTATGTTTGCATGCATATATATATGTGTGTATGTATGCATGTATATATATATGTATGTATGCATTTATCTATATGTGTTTATGTATATATGCATATATATATGTATGCATGCATATATATGTGTGTGTGTATGCATGTATACATATGTGTGTATGTTTTCTGTATATATGTGTATGTTTGTCTGAATATATGTGTATGTGTGCATGTAATATACGCTGATGTGTGCATGTAATATACGCTGATGTGTGCATGTAATATACGCTGATGTGTGCATGTAATATACGCTGATGTGTGCATGTAATATACGCTGATGTGTGCATGTAATATACGCTGATGTGTGCATGTAATATACGCTGATGTGTGCATGTAATATACGCTGATGTGTGCATGTAATATACGCTGATGTGTGCATGTAATATACGCTGATGTGTGCATGTAATATACGCTGATGTGTGCATGTAATATACGCTGATGTGTGCATGTAATATACGCTGATGTGTGCATGTAATATACGCTGACGTGTGCATGTAATATGCGCTGACGTGTGCATGTAATATGCGCTGACGTGTGATTGTAATATGCGCTGATGTGTACATGTAATATGCGCTGACGTGTACATGTAATATGCGCTGACGTGTACATGTAATATGCGCTGACGTGTGCATGTAATATGCGCTGACGTGTGCATGTAATATACGCTGATGTGTGCATGTAATATACGCTGATGTGTGCATGTAATATACGCTGATGTGTGCATGTAATATACGCTGATGTGTGCATGTAATATACGCTGATGTGTGCATGTAATATACGCTGATGTGTGCATGTAATATACGCTGATGTGTGCATGTAATATACGCTGACGTGTGCATGTAATATGCGCTGACGTGTGCATGTAATATGCGCTGACGTGTGATTGTAATATGCGCTGACGTGTACATGTAATATGCGCTGACGTGTACATGTAATATGCGCTGACGTGTACATGTAATATGCGCTGACGTGTGCATGTAATATGCGCTGACGTGTGCATGTAATATACGCTGATGTGTGCATGTAATATACGCTGATGTGTGCATGTATATATGCTGATGTGTGTGCGTGTATATAAATATGTGTCTGTGATCGTGTATATATTTATGTGTGTATGATCGTGTATATATTTATGTGTGTGTGATCGTTTATATATATATATATATATATATACATATATATATGTGTGTGTGTGTGTGCGTGTATATACTGAAGTTAATCAACGCTAAGCCTGATCGGTGACAATATTGGAATTGTAGTGCTCTTGGCTTACCTCGGCATGGTTTCCAGTTCGCCTGAAACTCCACTTGCCACTGATATTTAACAACGCCGACTCAGCAGAGGCGTTGTTAGAGATTGCGCAACCCTTGCCATAAAAATTCCAGCGTAGGGACCCTTCAAGTGGGTATTCATAGTATCTTAAGACTGAAGGAAGATACCATATATATATATATATATATATATATATATAAATAAATATATATATATATAATGTATATATACACACACACACATATAGGAGTGGAATCTTTCTTCTGATATAAAAAATATCAAACACCGAAAAATATGTGTTTGTTTTAGAATGTACTATGGGAAAAAAAACATTTCGTAATTAGTTGAGCTATATATCTACAATTAAACACATCATCTGAGATGCCTTGCAGGTAATTGCTGATAACATGGATTCTTATTGGAAAGTCTTTGTTTAGGTCTAGAAAAGGCGACAATGATCTGTCAATCCTGATGGGAAATTCGTCATTTTTACCCGGACGTACAAGCAATACAATATTTTGTGCAGATTAATCGACAGGTAAAAGGATTTTAGACAACTTATCTTTATTCAGTGCCGCAAAGAAAATGTTTTTTTAGCGAGAAGGAAACTCATTGTTTCATCATGGTTATAAAACTGTTAGCTACATACAGAGGTTAGTAAGCTAATTAGGAAATGCGCAAAACTTGGAAATATCACGATAGACAATACAGAACTCCGACAATGTGATAATGATATATGTTCATTCACACAATTTTTGAGGCAGCAAGTACAGGATCGCAGAACACAATGCGAATGGAAATCACCAGTACATATCTGAGCAAACACCGTTGTAATTATGCAAATGGTCTAATGTGAATGTATATCGTCGCAGGTTTAATCTGTTCAGCCGCAGCATAGGACGATATTTAAGCATTGGTATTGTATTATATATTGTAATTGGCTAATCTTAATTTCTCTATTTCTCCCTTTGGAACAATTGAGTGTAGACTCAAAGCAAAGAACACAAAAACACTATTGATAATGAAGATATCCTGACCTATCGTACAGTCTTTTCCATTATTTATTCTATTTTGATTTTATTGAAGATTCATCAATTATGAAATATCTTAAGATATCTATCTCTACAATTTTATAAATGCAACTTTATTCGTGTGTGTGTGTGAGAGAGAGATTTCGTTCCTTATAGACTCCGATCCGAAACGGCTGAACATATTTTCATTAAAAGGTTACAGAACTTTAATGTATACGTCTGGGGGTGATCTTAGTTAAGTTTCGTCTCAGGATACCCCCGATAATTACTGATAATCGATAATCGAAACCGTTATTTGAATTTATCTATCATCGGTAAAACCATTTTTTTCCATGTCGTCGCATAGAACAACGGGCCGTGAAAATTCTACTGTGGGTAAGTTCGTAGCGTGTTAATTTTTTACTTTTTGTTTTTGGATGATGTGGTTTGTAGGTTCAAACCTCGCACGTAAATTTCTTAATGTTTTTTTTTTCGTTAGCTGAAAAGAAGTTTATATAATATAATTTTATAAAAGAAACAGTATGTTCTCTAGAGTGCAACGTAAAATAACATATTTTGGACTTCATTACTGCAGGGAGGTATGTGAATTTTTTTCGCAGGCGATTTCACGGATTTCAACAACAATAAAAATATAGGAGTGTGAAATATTCGTTGATCATCATTCAATCCCGGGCAACGTCATGCCTCCCTGCTAGCATACTAATAAATATCAAAGAGGACATATATATATTCTGTCATCAAAGAGACAGTAAGAAAAACACGTATGTTGAAAAGAAGAATAAGGTTAGATTGCAGAAATACAATGTCGCAACTGTAGCTTCTACTATTCTACTTCCTGACTGCATTACAGTCAAAGTATTATCTACTTATTTTAATAGAAATGAGTCACAAATTTCCAAAGCCCAAACTTACTCGAGCTTAACGTTTAATGAGGTAGATCGATTATATATTGATACACATATCAACTACTCCAAAGAATAGCAGACTAAGATAATGTCTAATGTTTTTACCTTTGTCAGAAAACATTTATAGAATATGAAAACTAAAATAAAATATAGCAGAGAATAACTTCTCTGCTTTTAAAGTTAGGAATCTGTGAAATCGTCGATTGTGAATTTAAATGGAGGACACTGCTATGGACTGTATGGAAATTTATAACATTTTAATTTTAATTTGCTATTGTTGTTATTATTGCTGTTGATATTGTTGTTAGAATAAAAGTAATATTATTTACTAGCTGGCCACCCGGCATTGCCCCGTTGTAAAATACGGTTAAATATGATATTTTGATTAATGAAAATTTCGGATTAATTGTTATATTATATTGGACCCAATACATAGTAAGTATTTAAAAAGTAAAAAAAAAAATCAAATGACTCGTGCGTAACCAGCCAGAATCGAAACCAAAACGTTTAGCTTACGATTTACTTTTTCCTTTGTCGTTAATGCCTGAGCTATGAAGACATGTTTGCTTGAAGGCTAAAAATTAAAACATGAACCAATAGCTATTACGTTATACATGCATATTTGTAATGCCGTCGTTTGACCTTCACCTAGCAAATTCCATTTTTTTCCGATTTTCCCCTAGCTAAAACCCAAATATAAAGTTTCTACATGGGTTCGAATACCCCACAAAGTGTTATGTCTGTAGAAAAAAAATTACAGAGGAGTTTGGTAGGCAAAACTTTTTAAACAAATATATAGACGCATACATGAATATACATACAAAGAGGCTTGTGTTTACTATAACCTTTTTATGCAAATATTATGCAAGTATAAATCATGTAGAATATCTTCAGGAATATAATTACACGTAATAATTAACTAAAGATAATCATTCCCATGAGAAAAGCGAAAAACTAATTGGGAATTTATTAAAATGGATGTTTCAAAGAATATGCAAATTAGCTAGATGTTTTGCAGATGAATGCAATTTCACGATTCATGTATAACAAATTTGTATTTTCTTTTCAAATAAATAGAAAACAGTGTTTTAATATGCATATCAATACACACGCACACACAATAAAACCAGATTTATAAGAGTATAGATTATTTTATATAGAAGATGAATATTCCCAACAGAAACTCGTATGCCTACAACTACTCTCAACAGTTCTCCCTTAACTCACTCTCTCTAAAACTGAACGAAACTTTCATGGACAAAGTTTCTTTCCTAAAACTGCTTGTTTGCGGAAAAGGGTACTAAACAACGCAGAGAAAAAACAGAACATAATAAGCTTTTATTTACAACATGTGCAGTATCTGCACCGTGGATACAGGTAGCAATCTCGTCAAAAATAGCTATCAAGCAAAAGCACCTATAATCCAAATTCTTATCTTATTCATAAGCTTGTGGCTCAAACAGTAAGAAAAATTTGCCACTTATTTGTATTCAAACTCAAATTATACTCCAAAGACAAATTGCGGACATAGATAAAGTATATGTATTCTTAAATTTAACTCATAACTTTACATAAATCAATCATTGTTTTGTGGTAATCAAAATAGATTTGTAAAATAAGTACCTGACAATATCCAGGAGTGGTAATACCAGAGTTAAGGTCTGCAATATTTCAGAATTTTAAAATCAAATCTAATATTGATTATCCAACTTTTCCAAGGATCCCAAATGCCCCTTAGTCAAGGTAATTTAACTATATATAGTACGGACATTAAAAAACCTGTTTTAGAGCTAATCGATCCCCCACATTATCTTATTCTGACCCTTTCTCATTGTCTTGAGGTGTCAAAAATATAAATTATCAGGAGGAAATGAGCTAAATATTTGCATTCAACCTGAAATTGCATTTACTTGTAAGATGGCTTTCAAGTCTCATAGTGGATCAAATTGACATTTAAAAAAAAAATAACTTCAAGGGTAAAACATAGCCGTACTTTTAAAAAGAAACCAGATACTCATTTTAACATAACTTGCACTTGGGATTGAACCGCATATGAATCAACAAATAAATGGAAAGCAAATTTGAAAATGGTTTAAACAAACAAGGTTAGTGAAGAACATCTCAATGGAAAAAAAATCCTCAAGTTCATCTACTCCCAAGTGATGCGTATCATGAGTTTAGTATGTATGATCAGACTCTTTTCATACTGTACACAATTTTGATGCAGTGAACTTTGATGTTACCTATATCAGATATGGGTTAAATCGCTTCAGTAATCGATGATGAACATTTTCAATTTATTTGTTGCCATCGCATTGTCTACGAATGTGTTCCAAATAATTACGAATGTCCTCATAGTTAGCCTCAAACTTCCTCAACATACGAGCCCAAACTATAACCACCTTACATTTTAGACCAATTCATCACTGTACTGTACATTTGTAGGTAACCTTCCCTGGACAACCCCAAAATGGCAAAAATCTCATTTTTAAAAATTTAAGTGCATTTTGTTTGAACATAGCTTTTAAACGAGTCACCACTTGTCTTTCAATCTTTAACCAAACTTGAAATATCGAAAGTTTTGTATTCTACGACTATAATGCCGAAATATAGACATGCGGCTCGATGCTCTCGAAAAATGAATTTTTTTTTTACTTTACCACATTGGCCTCGAGCATAGCTTTTAAACGATTTCTCACTCAATATCATGCCATAATGTCTTGTTGATTTATACCCAAATTACCAAAGAATGACATTCTAGATCCACTGTAAACTGGAATCTGGAAACGATCTCAATTTCAATAACGTTGGGATCCATTAGGCTTGTAAAAAGACATGAAAGAAATCACTTGAAAATATACTCGATGAACCAAGTGAAAGAGAGGTCTAAAATGGACTTGAAGAAACGGTTAGAATCCTGGAAATATCTCTCGGTTTTAGTCTCCGATATAACGTCGATAGAAAGTCATATCATCATGAAATATAAAGAATCTCTCCGTTCTTGTTTCCCTAAATACTTCTTCGCTTCTTTAAATAGAATGTGATTAAAAACGGCCCAAGACGTCGTCTGATTATGCGAGTCATTTTCGGTAAACTGACGCGAAGTTTTCAACTTTCGGACTAAAACAAGATTAAAATAAAACCTTTTTTTTTCCATAATGTTTAGAATTGATTTACCGAGACGCTAAAATAATTACTAGCAGTGAACTTTAAATTAGGTTTTAATTAGAAAAAAAGTTTGAACACCTCTTTCCTGTATTGGATCAGCGTTGAAAGTAAAATCTTTTTATTATTTCCAGTAAATTAGATATAAAAAGCAAAACCGGATTTTTATTAGAAAAGTTCCAAGTTCAGTTGAAGGTAAATATGAGAAACCTTATTTAAAGAAAAGTTTGTTCTCCATCACTACGGCATCACATGTACTTGCTGGGAACTGGTCACCGGTCACTCCCGTTCAAGTTTTAAATAAAAAAAAGTCATCTTTCAGCGGGCAGCCATCTTAATCTAGAAATGTACCCGCATAAAGTAAGTCATGTGCGTATGTGTACATTATTATGCGCATGCTTCAGTCCTGAAATAATAGACAGATAGTTATAAATTTTGAACATAAAGGTGAAAAGGTGAGAAATGCAGGCTATAATTAGTTTAGTTTAATTTTATTCAAATGAGAGAAAGGAAACCAATCAGAACGTATTTAATATCGATTTGTTGAAATATTTTCGATAGGTATTAGAAAATATATTGCTAAAAGTTCAGTTTCTTTAGAGTGGCTTAAAAGCTTTCGAGGGGTGCATAATATGCGCACAATTTTCCTTAAAAATTCAAATGTTTGTGAAAAGACATAACATTGGTGCAATACCGTTCTGTTTGAGGAATTATTTTTAAATATTCTTCTTCTCGTGTGTACGTACAATTTTTCATATATATATATATATATATATATATATATATATAACACCCACCCCACTCAGATATATTTTCACTCGATGCTTCGTTTGGCTATTAAATGAGTCTTACTTTATGTTTATCGTAAACAAACTAGCAGTTTGAGCATTGTATAGCGATGGGCAAGTGCTTCTTTAATAGGCATTTGATGAGGGTCATTTGCGGGAACCGACTCGTAGCCTTGTGGGTAGAGCAGCCGACAGTCAACTATATGATTGTAGGTTAAACCCACGGCTAGGGAAATGTGTTTGTCTAGCACCACTGATGAGTTGTGATGCGACAAAGGTTCCTATACGTGAATGATTAAATATACATATATTTTTCTCTCGTTGGAACTACACAACCATCACTTTAAATATATATATATATATATATATATATATATATATATATATATATATATATATATATGGATTAAATGTGATCCATAGTTATTGAGCACCAATGAGGCAAAATTCCTTAAATTTTAATTTTTTAAGCTCGTGTTAACTGTTAGATCCTCATAGAGTAAAGGTAATGTAATTACTTCTCATCAAATTGGAATTAGAATTCTAAACATAGTATTGTATGTCAAATTTAGTAATCCTAGGTTGACATAAAAATGGCGAATGTTCTAGTCGAAGAATTAATCTCCGTTTAGTATATAAACTAAAATGTGATCCGCTGGTCAGTTTATGCGGCTTCAGTTTGCTACAAAACATTTTTTGATCAGCCACGCTTCAGCTTGAAATAATTTCTCCATCAGTCTATCACACAAGGTTTTATATAGCATTTTACTTAAGCCATAATACACAAGTAGACAATACCATTTTTTGACGTTGTTCCTGCCCTTGCTGCTTTCAAGGAATTGGGACAGTAAAATTAATTTTGCAATATAAAATCGGTAACGAGCCGATTTAATTACCTGAGTAATGTGCGTTTTTTGTATTTTGCCAGTTCTTTCTTAAGCGATGATCTCAAAAAAAGATTCGCGCTAAAAGTAGATAACTTTGAAACTCACTGTCTTTATCCGCTATCTCCCCATTTATGTTTTAAGATCCTAGTTTTTCTCAAGGCCCGTAAAGGGCGGTGCAATGGATTCCCTTGCCCATTGCAGAAATGGACAAGTTTGGTTAATTACCTTCACTTATTAGTTTTGAAACAGTTTTATCAGAATCAGAATTTAAAAACTTTTAGAAGCATGTGAATAGAATTTTTTTTTACTTATTTTTCGATTCCAAAACTATTTTTGGTCCCCCGATGAAAGGAGGGTTGATTTCTAAATTCACCCTTGTCTGTTTGTCTGTCCGCACTTTTCTCAATAACTACGACTTGGAATTTTTGAAAATTTTGCGCAGACATTAAACATGATATGAGTAAAATGTAACAGAACGGATTTTCCGAGAAAACTCCGGTTGACCTCGTAGGGGTGCTTTTCGGATTAAAATGGCTAACATTGACACTTTACCAGTCATTAAAAGAAAGAAATTGATGCTTTGGATTTTATAAAACTTTCTGAAAAGTAACTACCTCCTATATCAGTTTGGTGTGCCTCAGGGGCTCTTTTAGGGATAATAAAAAACGCAATTTTTGGACTATTTTACCATTTTTTACAAAATTTGAGACAAATACCCCAATTTCTCTGTGTATGTCTATTTAGCAGTTTTGCATGGTGTTGAACTCAATTTAAATATGTTACGGCCTTGGGGACTTTTGGGACTAAATAGGAGGGAATTATGGACTAGGTCATTTCTTTTTTGCATGTGCAGAACTAAAATTTACATATGTTAAGGCGTTAAACTGCACCGTTTGTTCATTTTAACTAGGGTTTGACGTCCCCTGGGGACATTTAGGGCAAAATGGGGGGGGACAAACCCTGAACTTTTTAAAACTTAATTTAACATTGCTGGTACTAATGATGAAAATATGAATATTTATTAATTGTAAACTATCAGTAAAACTGAAGTCTGTGAATAAACCCCACACGTCTATTTCCGCATTAGTGAAAACATACGCAGATATTACTTACTGAAAATGAACATATTAAGACACAAGTTTCTAGCGAATTGCAAAAAAAAACTTTAAAAATTTAATAGAAAAAATATTTATTCTACATCAATTTTTTAGTTATATTAAGTAATACATGTTTAAACGACTGGTACACGCGCATAAGCGTGAAGAATATGTATGTACATGAGAAAATCTTAACATATGAGATTTATGAAATATAGAATATATAATCTAGGCAACAGTGTATGAAACGTCGGCGCATTATTATGATGAAGCTTTATTATTTATGATTTTGATGAAGCTTTAACGTTTATGATGTTGATGAATCTTTATCATTTATGATGTTGATGAATCTTTATCATTTATGATGTTGATGAATCTTTATCATTTATTATTATGATCAATCTTTATCATTTATTATTATGATGAATCTTTATCATTTATTATTATGATGAATCTTTATCACTTATGATTTGGATGAATCTTTATAATTTATGATTTTGATGAATCTTTATTATTTATGATTTGGATGAATCTTTATTATTTATGATTTTGATGAAGCTATATCATTTATTATTATGATGAATCTTTATCATTTATTATTATGATGAATCTTTATCATTTATTATTATGATGAATCTTTATCATTTATTATTATGATGAATCTTTATCATTTATTATTATGATGAATCTTTATCATTTATTATTATGATGAATCTTTATCATTTATGATTATGATGAATCTTTATCATTTATGATTATGATGAATCTTTATCATTTATGATTATGATGGATCTTTATCATTTATGATTATGATGAATCTTTATCATTTATGATTTGGATGAATCTTTATCATTTATTATTATGATGAATCTTTATCATTTATTATTATGATGAATCTTTATCATTTATGATTATGATGAATCTTTATCATTTATGATTATGATGAATCTTTATCATTTATGATTATGATGAATCTTTATCATTTATGATTATGATGAATCTTTATCATTTATGATTATGATGAATCTTTATCATTTATGATTATGATGAATCTTTATCATTTATGATTATGATGAATCTTTATCATTTATGATTATGATGAATCTTTATCATTTATGATTATGATGAATCTTTATCATTTATGATTATGATGAATCTTTATCATTTATGATTATGATGAATCTTTATCATTTATGATTATGATGAATCTTCATCATTTATGATTATGATGAATCTTTATCATTTATGATTTGGATGAATCTTTATCATTTATGATTTGGATGAATCTTTATTATTTATGATTTTGATGAAGCTATATCATTTATGATTTTGATGAAGCTATATCATTTATGAATTTGATGAAGCTATATCATTTATGATTTTGATGAAGCTATATCATTTATAATTATGATGACGCTATATCATTTATTATTATGATGAAGCTATATCATTTATTATTATGATGAAGGTATATCATTTATTATAATGATGAAGGTATATCATTTATTATAATGATGAAGCTATACCATTTATTATGATGAAGCTATATGATTTATTATTATGATGAAGCTATATCATTTATTATTATGAAGCTATATTTATTATTGTGATGAACCTATAACATTTATTTCTATGATGAAGCTTTATCATTTATTATTATGATGAAGCTATATAAATTAAGGAGTTATCATCCAAACAGCGTTATACTCATCAAAGAAAGAATAAATTAAAATTTTAAATTAATGCTATATTGATTGCTTCCGGCTATTCCAATTTAGTATATTAAAACACTCTTTAAGTTTTTGCGTTATTTAGTTTTTATTTATTTCTTTTTCCATTGCTATATATATTATTCTGATAAAAAGTAAAGCTACATTTTTTAAGTATTGCTGATAAAAAAGTCTAGAGGAGTATAGAACGCAATGCAGGAAACCGGGTGTTGAAGTTATGTGACGTATAAACAAAAACAGACAAATAAACAAAGGTTCTTAAAAGTATTTTAGTCTTCACATATCTATATATTAAAAAAAAACAAGAAAAAACAACAATCACTAATTTGTAAATATGGAAGATTTAAATATTTCGAGAATATATCTCTTTTTAAAAAAAAGAAATAAACACGAAATTATATCGCATTCTGTTGTTTGTGTCTTTCACTCATTCAATCTAAAATCATCATATTTAGTTAATTGTAACAGGCATTAGTTTAGTTTTATCTATTTCAATAATTGTTATTTCCCTCGATCTAACGTATCGATTGACTTTTTCCAAACTGGCGGCCATTTTTTCTTTCTTTCCAAGGCTGCTTAAACCACAATAGAATGGTCAACAGTTCTAACACGTAACTTGCACGTCATTTAAGACATCCACAGTGTATATATATATATATATATATATATATAGTAGAAATAGTTATTATTAAAAACCTGAATAAAGTGTTCAATACTGTTGCAGAGCAAATATGCGTTTTATTTTTTATTACCGTATTTTTCTGTTAAGTTACATTTTGTTTCAGTTACACGACCGTGTAGCCGAAACAAAATGTAACTTAACAGAAAAAATAAAACGCATATATATATATATATATATATATATATATATATATATATATATATATATATATATATATATATATATATGCAGACATTTTTATTTGTGGCTTTACTTAGCTATAATTTTCTGAAATTATACATGCAAAGGAAAAGAAAAATACAAAACTGAATTTATTGTTTTGGAAGAAAATGGTTTTTCAAAGTTAACTCGATTATTTAAATTCAGTTTTAAAGTCTTTGCTTGAGTTAGTTTGTTTATTTTATGAGTAAAATTTTACATTTCCATATATTATTTCTATTGATCTTGGTCTGCTTTCATCTAGTTTTAATTACCTATAAAATCTGCACTATATAACTTATACGTATGTAGATAATTAAATATTTATTTATAAATTGTTTTGTTGCCTTTTCCTGACTGTCGTTTAATATGCAAAAAAATAAGCCTCAGAAATCTATAATGCAAGTTTCTGCCTGTCAACACTTATAACACCCGAACATATATATTACACGACCACCTCTTTGATACCTCGTCTCATCTGCTCTCTAAACATTTACGCTAGCTATACTGATGACCACGTTCAGGATTTGAATTAAATGTTCCACTCATTCTCAGATTCAAAACCCTGACGATCCCGCAAGGATAAAACCTATACGGTAGCAGATGAAATGTACATATTTGTTATTAAAAGAATGAATAAATGTATATCACAATAGAAAAATGGGAGCATGAAAGTAATATTGTTAAGCTTAAACAGGGAAAAGTAAAGGACTAGTTGTTAAAACTAGAAAAGAAAAGGACAAGATATTCTAGTAAAAAATATAAATTCATAACTTGAAATGTTGCAGCATTAAGAATTTATTATATACTGTCAGAAATTGAATTTAAAAAAAAATTTAATGCTGCAATATTTTAAGTTATAAATTTAATCTACTTTTTACTAGAATATTTGTCCTTTCCTTTTCCAATTATAACAACTAGTTCTTTGCTTCTCCATATTTAAGCTTAACCATATTACTTTTCATGCTCGCATTTTTTTTATTGCAATCCATGATTTTTCCAGGCTTTAAGGAATTCACTTGTTCTATGTTTTATTTCAGTCTTATTTTTTGCTCCCATACACACGTTATAATAATGTACGACACTCGTCTGCTTTTAATGAAAATCTTCCTTTCATGCTTTCATTATGGAATTAATAGCAACAGTAGTCGGCGAAGCGACGTGATTACTATGGAAACCATCATAATAAACGTCGCTCACCTCCTTATATTTTTTGTTATAACTTTTGTTTTACTGAAGGAAAATTGAATTTTTTTACAAAGGTGATCTAATAAATTGTACCTATTTACTATGCCTCCCCACCGGACAGAGTTAGACACCAGGGTCGTTTTTTTAACGTGGAGAAAAGGTACAAAAATAAAAATTGTCTCAGTCGTGAAGGATTTCTCCTCTACCGAAAGAGAACAAGAAATGGAAGTGCAGCATCTGAAGAACAGATACTACACTTTGATCTTGACCAAAAGGCCAAAAAGTAAAATGATAAATTGTAATATTTGCTTGAGATTTGGTCAAAACGTAAGTGAACAGTGAAGTTTTTGAGCGATAGTGTTTGAATGAATATATATAGGAGGAGGCAGTTAATAACTGTGTTTGACAAGTTAAAAACCATTGGTAGGATAACTAGTCGTATGATAGATGTTCGTTGGTGAAACAAATCTGTCTATACAAAGATGAATAATATTGATTTTTTTTATTATGAGCTCACTTTAATCAAAAAATGATTTGCGCCCAGAAAACAGACAATAACATGCCTATATATATATATATATATATATATAATATATATTGAAAAAATTAAATATAATTATCGATATACCGTTCACCATAAAGATACATACAACTTACTACAAAAATGCTAGTTTTTGTGGTTTAGCCTATCCCTATCTCATCTGTGTTCATAAGAAGTCAATATTTAAAAAAAAGTAAACAAAACATTCATTGTCGATTATTATCAATTTTATTTGTTAATACCAATAAAATGAAAATCTTTTCCGAAAACATCGTACACTCAATTTGATTTATAATTCCTTTTGCAACTGATTCATAATTTACAATTATCATTGAACGAAATTAAATTATATATATATATATATATATATATATATATATATATATATATATATATAAGTCAAATTGTCTGTGTGTGTACATTTCTATACCAAATCACTATCGATGTTCATTCTACCGACTCGAGATTAGATATAAGATGAGATTTGGAAAAATATATTTAATCGGTTTTCGGTCAGAATTTGGCTGTCAAAATTCAACGTTTTGACATTTGATATATATATATAAGTAGTTCCAGCCCGACTTTACTCGAGCATATATATATTAAAAAGTGTGACTCATGTCAAGGTAACCTACATCTAAAATTTCAAATGTTTAGACCCAAAATTGGCGGAGTAATTTGGTAGAAGCTGCACAGGTCAACTCTTTCATCTTTGATCCTTTGGGAGCCAAATTTTCGCCTCAAAACTGATTAAAATGCTTGCCACATGTCTGAATAGCCGTTATGTGTAAATTTGAAATGTTTAGAACCAAAATTGCTTGAGTAGTTTTTTAGACACCGCAAAAGTAAACTCTTTTGAACTTTGACTCTTTGGCAGCTCCAATAATTATTCTGACAACAAAACCACCCAATAGCTACAAGTGCGCTCCACTCCCTGCTGGTTGATTTACTCTTGTTCTAAATGTTTTCATCTAAAAATACAAGGGTAGACCTTTTCATCGGAGTGAAGCACACTTGTAGCTATTGGGTGGTTTTGTTGTCAGAATAATTATTAGAGGATATATATTATGTTATTTAGGTATCCAAGAACACAATACATGAATTGTAATTTTGGTTTTGGAGCCATGAGTAACCTTAGTAGATTATGGATGGATAGCAGATGTAGTTTAAACCCCATGGGTAAATAATCAGCTTTAAGATTAAAAACATACTTTAAATTCTTAATTTGTTAAATAGGCTATCGTAGCATTTTCTGTGTCTGTTTAATTAAATTAATTAATAAACCATAGACGCGTTTTAATATTTACTAGACCTGAAACATCAAACGACCTTACTTGTCTCCCGACAACTATTATAAATACTAAATACGACCTTTATTTCCCCATAATTTTTAAACTAATAGTTAACGTGATGGATTATCTCCCTTCGTAATTAGTATTTTCACAACTATCTAGAACTATATTAGATTAGAACGATAATGAATAATAAAATATTAAATAATAAAAAATAGAATAGGATCCATTACACAGAATGTTGTATGAGGATTAATAAATATAAGGTAATGGCATTCTTTATTTTCCTATTTAATAAAATATTAACACTAAACTGGTATTAAATCTAAGTAATAAGATAATCGATATTTTGTAAACATTGATGCCACCAATGAGCGAATACGAAACTAAAAATTAACCGTAACGTTATAGCAAGGTTCTTCTGGCCATATAATATAGAAGTAAAATTCAAAATACCTTTTTAAAAAAAATTATTTATGTGAAATAAAAAAATATAGGAATCTATTTTAGGAATTCAATGAATAGTATTATTAAAATATTTTAAATGGCTACGGGTTTTTGTGGAAACTTCTTAAGACTGGTTTTTAAATAAGGATACGAAAATTAGGTGATATATTATTATTATGTGAATGGACTTTTGACGGAGGATGCCTCCAGGGTAAATGTTTTCGCATGCTTCATTTCCGTTAAGGGAAGGTTCTTTAAACAATGATCTATTGTCAAAGTGTTTTTTATTCAGGAAGCCTGAAGAAAGGCTGGTTATGTGAAAATTTTCAAACGCCATACTGCATGAAATTGTCCAGCTGGTATTGAAACAATTGTACCGTACAATGAAATGCACTTTTTGTTACTATCAATTCCATTTTTTGAAGTCTTGGTTTTGTTAATATAGTTTTCAACCATCTCAACAAAAATAACCTTCTTAGTGACACTCAATATGGGTTCCGTTCTGCTAGATCTACAGCAGATGTCCTTACAGTTATATCGCATAGGATTAGCAAATCTCTCGACGGTGGCAATCTTTCTAGGGCAATTGCTCTTGACATATCTAAAGCCTTTGATAGGGTATGGCATAAGGGTTTACTTCATAAGATCGCTAGCTATGGTATAGCTGGAAAAGTCTTCTCAATTATTAAATCATTTCTTTCTGATAGGTTCATAAGAGTAGTAGTTGAGGGGCAAAAATCAGAAGCTCACAGTATTAATGCTGGTGTCCCTCAGGGATCCATCCTGGGCCCAACTCTTTTCCTGATCTACATTAATGATCTTCCAAATCATATCTTTACATCATTTGTAGACATTTATGCTGACGACACTACCATTTATGGTACCACATCTAAGACAGTAAACGACCAAGTTCTCTCCAATTCTCTCTCCTCTGATCTTGAGCACGTAGTACAATGGGGAAAGGAGTGGCTGGTTACTTTTAATGCATCTAAAACCAAGCTTCTCTCTTTACATCATCAACATTCTAATCCACATTTGTCATCAATTGAAATGAATGGCTCTCGTCTTCAGGAGGCCTCAAGTTTTGACAAGCTTCTGGGCTTGACCATTACTCCTGATCTTAAATGGAACACGTATATCAAATCTGTTGCCAAGGCCGCTGGAAAAATGGTGGGATCTTTCTATCGATCCGGTAGATATCTCACTGCTGATTCTATTCTTTATCTATATAAGAGCCAGGTACGTCCAAGGATGGAATATTGTTGCCACATCTGGGCAAGAGCTGCTAGAAAGGACTTGTCCTGCCTTGATAGAGTTCAAAATAGACTTCGTAGCCTCGTAGGAGATGTCCTTTTCTCCTCCTTGCAACCTCTATCTCACAGAAGAGATGCTGCGAGTTTGTCTCTGATGTATCGTTATTTTCATGGAAAGTGTTCAACTGAGCTTCAATCTATGGTCCCCCCTCGCCAAACTTTCACAAGAAACACTCGTCTAGCTGTAAACACTATCAATAATTTCCCCCACTCTTTATCTGTGCCTAAACCTAAACGTAGATTCCATGAACAAAGCTTCTTTCTTAGAACTGCACGCCTGTGGAATTGTCTTCCGTTTTCCTGCTTTCCGGCTGACTACAATATGGTTGTGTTCAAGTCTAAAGTAAATAAGTTCTTGATGAGCCGTTCCATATAAGTTATTAAATTTACCAAATTTTCATTACTAATGATTACTATATTGACCAATTTCTACTGTACACTCTTTAACCCTTATCCTTGAGTGGCCTCTGGGCCTTGATAATGTGGTCATGCCTTTGTAAATATATATATATGTATATATATATATGTATATATATATATCAGGATGTACTTAAACGTTTATATAAGAAATAGATGAATGTATTTTTGAGATAGTTGTTTCTATGAACTTGCTTCCCCATAAGGGCAAAGTTAGACTCCAGATCAGAAAAGAATTAGTCTCAATCATCGGCGTTTAACATGGGGGAAATCTTGCTCTGAAAAAGACTAACTCGATTGGAACAAAATTAAAATTTGTTTCAATCTTAACGGACTTCTCAATCACTGATTAAGGAGAGATAATATGAAGTGCAATGTCAGAAAAGATGCTACACCTTGACGCCATGAAAATGAAAGCTCTTTCACGCATGCGTCTAACACGAACAGATAATACTAGAGATGTGTTCTTTTTCTTTATAAAAAGTAACGAGGAAAATATACGAGACGCTGACTTGTTAATTTGTGTTTAAATTTAATTATTTCCCAATTTAAAAATCTGATTTCTGAAAACGAAGATTTTGTAAACTTTGTGAATGCTGATCGTATATTCACTCATCATAAACATAAATTATAGTCAAATAATTATGAGTGAAAATGTTTTCAACTAATATTCAACTTTAAAGTAAAATACTTTGAAAACTGCAAGATATTTGCAAGCAATGCATTTTGGTTAGTAAACATTAATATGAAATATTGCTTGAAACATTAGATAGTTACAATATTTATTCATTACTAATTATAAAAATATGATCTCAATTTATACACACACATTATATATATATATATATATATATATATATATATATATATATATATATAAAATGCTTTATAAATATCGAACGTTATGTATATAATCAAAATACCACTAATGTAGGCCAAAACAACTGTATAAAAAAAACTATGTAAATAAATTTGTGGATGTGTGTAACCTGCATTTGCTGAAAGTAAATATTACTAAAATAATTTTATTATAGTTCTACACTACTCGGCTGTAACGAAAACCTGTGTCCTAAAATAAATTTTCTATATAAATTGAAAACTTTAAATACAAACATGCACACACACACATATATATATATATATATATATATATATATATATATATATATATATATATATATATATATATGAATTATAATTGTGTGTGTCGTTATATAATTTCATGTTCATGATTCACACCTAGAAGGTCGAACGATAAAATTACCGCCCTAGAAAAGATATGATTCCATTTCTGTTTGATGAAAATCGGTTTTCTTTTTTTTTGTCGCAAATAATCTACTAGTTGGCCAGTTGTTTACAAATCCCAAGAGCGATAGGAGCCTTCTATCATGTCTGAAAGTGACACAATGTTCCACGAGCGAGATCGGATATGCGCCGAGGTATAAACCCTGCTCTCTACCGATCCTAGTTATGACAACAGGACTATTGGCAGCACATTAAAAACTAAAAACCGAGATAACAGAAACGTACCTAGACTTAGGAAAGAAAGTTTCCGGCTCCGATTATGGTCTTTGGTGTGGTTTCAAGTGAGGGCCACATCATGCCACCTCACATCTTCGAAGTCGGCTTTAAAGTCAACACCAAAGTGTATTTGGATGTGCTGAAGAATGTGGTGATTCCCTGGTGCAATCAGCTGGCCGCTGGCCGACCCTGAGTGTGGTAGCAAAACTTGGCGCCGGCCCACAAGTCCAAAGAGACTCAGGCTTGGCTTCAAGAAGGAATACTCCGACATTGCACCCTTTTCTCACTGCCCTTCCTTCCCCGACCATAAACCCGCTGGACTACTTTGTTTGACCATACGTCGAAAACATCAACATGACCTCCCAAAACACCGAAGTCAGCCTGATTGCCGCCATCCGGCGAGTATTTGCTGAGTTCCCGCCGGCGCGTGTGGAAAAGGCATTCTCCCAGTTCCGAATCTGTATCGAGGCGGTTATTAAGAGTTAACGCGGCTTCATTAATTAGATGTCTGCTCTATTGCATACTCAAGTTACCTGAATTGATTTTGGCAATAAAAGTTTTAAACTAAAGCTGTAAGGTTGTTTTCTTTAGGGCGACAATCGTTCCACTCTAATCTAATGGACAAGGTTATGTAGTCCATATTCTTTTTACTTTATTAAAAAGAGATTGGAACATCATAAAAATTCAGACACCTCATATACTTGTGTACATTCAGCAATATTTATTATACATGAATTAATTAATATTATGCAAATTGAAGTACCTTTGGTGTATGTAAAAAGGTTGTAGGAACACAATAAAGGTGTAACCTGCACTTACACATTTTATAGATTTCAGATTTACACTTTATTTGCTGCATAGATACAAAATACAAATCGGCAGGAACCACTGAATTTCCATTTATTCTAAAGACATTCTATATTTATCTATATAATTATAAAAAGCTGTTGGGCATGCTTGCATCTTGTGCTCGACGATCGGGGGATTCCATCTTTTAAAAAAGGGATAACAGGTCAGTTTTGATCTCAGTACTATATATTAGGTTTAATAAAATGATTGATAGACAATTGCCACTATGATAATAAATACGTAATCTGCATGGATTAACATATTTTAGCGTATGTTATGACTGGACAATGATGGGCGACCTGCTAGCATATATATATATATATATATATATATATATATATATGTCTGTATGTGTGTATACTCATGAGCCATGGTTTATCAAGCCCCTTTGGCACTCAAGGATGAGTGTTAACTAGATCGTCGGTTGGACGAGGAGCGCCACCAGGCAATGATTGGAAATAACAAAATCGCATCAGATTTCTTGAGAAATTGTTTATCCAATAAGTATCGTTTGCATTATAATTAAAGCCTAACATTCGGATTTTTAACACGATTTCAAATATGTTATTTTACATCATATTCTGCTTTAGATGATAAAATTATATTTCAGTATGTACATTATGTAATTAAAGTATAACAAAAATGTCCTAGACTAATATTCCATATGGGCGCGGCTTTGTTCCAATTTATTCTCATGGTAAATATTCGTTCCAATTAATTCTCATAGTATTTGTTTCAGTTTATTCTGATGGTATTAATTTGTTCCAATTTATTCTGATGGTATTTATTTGTTCCAATTTATTCATAGTATTTATGTTTTAATTTATTGATAGAATTTGTTCTAATTAATTCTCATAGTATATATTTGTTTCAATTTATTATCATAATATTTCTTTGTTTCAATTTATTCATAGTATTTATTTATATCAATTTATTCATAGTATATATTCATATAAATCCATTCATAGTATTTATTCATATCAATTTATTCATAATATTTATTTGTTTCAATTTATTCATAGCAGTTATTTGTATCAATTTATTCATAGCAATTATGTGTTACAATTTATTCATAGTATTTATTTGTATCATTTTATTCATAGTATTTATTTGTTTCAATTTATTAATAGTATTTATTTGTTTCAATTTATTAATAGTATTTATTTGTTTCAATTTATTTATAGTATTTATTGTATCAATTTATTCAGAGTATTTATTTCACTTTATTCATAGTATTTATTTGTTTCAATTTATTCATAGAATTTATTTGTATCAATTTTTTCATAGTATTTACTTGTATCAATTTATTCATATTTATTTGTTTCAATTTATTCATATCATTTATTTGTTTCAATTTATTCATAGTATTTATTTGTATCAATTTATTCATAGTATTTATTTCAATTATTCATAGTATTTATTTCAATTATTCATAGTATTTGTTACAATTTATTCATAGTATTTATGTTTTAATTTATTGATAGAATTTGTTCTAATTAATTCTCATAGTATATATTTGTTTCAATTTATTATCATAATATTTCTTTGTTTCAATTTATTCAAGGTATTTATTTATATCAATTTATTCATAGTATATATATAGTATTTATTTCAATTATTCATAGTATTTGTTACAATTTATTCATAGCATTTATTTTTATCAATTTATTCATAGTTTTTATTTGTATCAATTTATTCATAGTATTTATTTGTTTCAATTTATTCATAGTATTTATTTGTTTCAATTTATTCATAGACTTTTTTGTTTCAATTTATTCATAATATTTGTTTTAATTTATTCATAATATTTATTTGTTCCAATTTACTCATAATAGTTATTTTTATCAATTTATTCAAAGTATTTATTTGTTTCAATTTATTCATAGCATTTATTTTTATCAATGTATATATAGCATTTTTTTATCAATTTATTCATATCATTTATTCGTATCAATTTATTCATTGTATTTATTTTTATCAATTTATTCATCGCATTTATTTTTATCAATTTATTCATTGCATTTATTTTTATCAATTTATTCATTGCATTTATTTTTATCAATTTATTCATTGCATTTATTTTTATCAATTTATTCATAATATATATATTGTTTCATTTATTCCTTGCATTTCGTTGTTTCAAATTATTCATAGTATTTATTTATATCAATTTATTCATAGGATACATTGTTTTAATTTATTCATTGCATTTATGTGTTTAAATTAATTCATAATGTTTATTTGTTTCAATTCCTTCATATTATTTATTTGTTTCAATTTATTAATAATATTTATTTGTTTTAATTTATTCATAGCATTTTTTCTTTCAATTTTTTCATAGCATTTATTTCGTTCAATTTATTCATATTTACTTGTTTCACTTTATTCATAGTATTTATTTGTATCAATTTATTCATAGTATTTATTTGTTTCAATTTATTCATAGTATTTATTTGTTTCAATTTATTCATAGTATTTATTTGTTTCAATTTATTCATAGTATTTATTTGTTTCAATTTATTCATAGTATTTATTTGTTTCAATTTATTCATAGTATTCATTTGTTTCAATTTATTCATAATATTGGTTTCAATTTATTCATCGTATTTATTTGTTTTAATTATTCATAGTATTTTTTTCGAATTTATTCATAGAATTTACATGTTTCAATTCATTCATTGTATTTATTCGTATCAATTTATTAATAGTATTTATTTTTTCAATTTATTCATAATATTTATTGTTTCAATTCATTCATAGAATTTATTTTTTTCAATTTATTCATAGTATTCATTAGTTTCAATTTATTTATAATATTTATTCGTATAAATTTATTCATAGTATTTATTGTTTCAAGTTAGTGATAGTATTTATTTGTTTAAATTCATTCATAGTATTTTTTTTTTAAATTTATTCATAGCATTTATTTGTTTTAATTTATACATAATATTCATTTGTATCAATTTATTCATAGTATTTATTTGTTTAAATTTATTAATAATATTTATTTGTTTAAATTTATTCATAATATTTATTTGTTTAAATTTATTCATAATATTTATTTGTTTAAATTTATTCATAATATTTATTTGTTTCAATTTATTCATCATATTTATTTGTTTCAATTTATTCATCATATTTGTTTCAATTTTTGCATAATATTAATTTGTTTCAATTTATTCATAGTATTTATTTGTTTCAATTTATTCATAATATTTATTTGTTTCAATTTATTTTTAACATGTATTTGTTTCAATTTATTCATACCATTTATTGTTTGAATTTATTCATAGCATTCATTTGTTTCAATTTATTCATAGTATTTGTTTCAATTTATTCATAGTATTTTTTCGTATCAATTTATTCAGAGTATTTATTTTTTTCAATTAATTCATAGTATTAATTTGTATAAATTACTTCATAGTATTTATTTGTATCATTTTATTTATAGTACTTATTGTTTCAATTTATTCATAGTATATATTTGTTTACATTTATTCATAATAGTTATTTATTTTAATTCATTCATAATATTTATTTGTTTCAATTTTTTCATAATATTTATTTGTTTCAATTTTTTCATAATATTTATTTGTTTCAATTTTTTCATATTTACTTGTTTGAATTTATTCATAGTATTTATTGTTTCAATTTATTTATAGCATTTATTATTTAAATTTATTCATAGTATTTATCGTATCAATTTATTCATAGTATTTATCGTATCAATTCATTCATAGTATTTATTGTATCAATTCATTCATAGTATGTATTGTATCAATTCATTCATAGTATTTATTGTATCACTATATTCATAACATTTATTATTACAATTTATTCATAGTATTTATCGTATCAATTCATTCATAGTATTTATCGTATCAATTTATTCATAGTATTTATTGTATCAATTTATTCATTGTATTTATTTGCATCAATTTATTCATAGTATTTATTTCTTTTCAATTTATTTATAGCATTCATTGTTTCAATTTATTCATAGCATTTATTGTTTCAATTTATTCATAGTATTTATTTGTTTCACTTTATTAATAGTATTTATTTGTATCAATTTATTCATAGTATTTATTTGTATCAATTTATGCATAGTAAATAATTTTTTCAATTTTTTCATAATATTTAGTGTTTGAATTTAGTCATAGTATTTACTTGTTTCAATTCATTCATAGTATTCATTTCTTTCAATTTATTCATATTATTTATTTGTATCAATCTATTCGTAGTATTTATTCGTATCAATTTATTCATAGTATTTATCGTTACAAGTTATCTATAGTATTGTTTCAAGTCATTCATAATATTTATATGTATCAATTTATTTATATCGTTTATTTGTTTTAATTTATTAATAATATTTATTTGTATCAATTTATTCATAGTATTTATTGTATCAATTTATTTATCGTAGTTATTTGTTTCAATTTATTCATGGTATTTATTTGTATCAATTAATTCATAGTATTTATTCGTATCAATTAATTCATAGTATTTATTCGTATCAATTTATTCATAGTATTTATTCGTATCAATTTATTCATAATATTTTTTGCTTCATTTATTCATAGCATTTATTGTTTCAATTCATTAATAATATTTATGGTTTCAATTTATTCATAGCATTTATTGTTTTAATTCATTCATATCATTTATTGTTTCAATCTATTCATAGTATTTATTGTTTCAATTTATTAATAGCATTTATTGTATGAATTTATTAATCATTTGTATTGTTTAAATTTATTCATAGTATTTATTGTATCCATTTATTTATAGCATTTATTGTATCAATTTTATCATAGTATTTATTGTTTCAATTTATTCATAGCATTTATTTTATCAATTTAATCATAGTATTTATAGTATCAATTTATTCATAGCATTTATTGTATCAATTTATTTATAGTATTTATTTGTATCAATTTATTCATAGTATTTATTTGTATCAATTTATTCATAGTATTTATTAGTATCAATTTATTTATAGTATTTGTTTGTTTAAATTTATTCATAGTATTTATTGTATCAATTTATTCATAGTACTTATTGAATCAATTTATTCATAGTATTTATTTGTTTCTTTGTTATAGCATTTATTTGAACTAATTTAGTCATAGTATTTATTGTATCAATTTATTCATTGTATTTAGTAGTATAAATTCATTCATAGTATTTATTTGTACCAATTTATTCATAGAATTTAGTTGTATCAATTTATTCATAGTATTTATTTGTTTACCTTTATTCATAGCATTTATTTGTTTCAATTTATTCATAGCATTTATTTTTTCAATTTATTCATAGTATGTATTCGTATTAATTTTTTCACAAATTTATTGTTTCAATTTATTCATATCATTTATTGTTTCAAGTTGTTCATTGTATTTATTTGTTTAAATTCATTCATAGTATTTATTGTTTTTTTTAGCATTTATTGCTTCAATTTATTCATAGTACTAATTTGTTTGAATTTATTCATAGTATTTATTTGTTTTATAAGTTATTCGTAGCATATATTGTTTTAATTTTTTCATAGTATTTATTCGTATCAATTTATTCATAGTGTATATTTTTTCAATTTATTCATTGTATTTATTTGTATCAATTTATTCATAGTATTTATTTGTATTAATTTATTTATAGTATTTATTGTTTCAATTTAGTCATAGTATTTATTGTTTCAATGTAGTCATAGTATTTATTGTTTCAATGTAGTCATAGTATTTATTGTTTCAATTTATTCATAGTATTTATTGTTTCAATTTAGTCATAGTATTTATTCGTATCAATTTATTCATAGTATTTATTTGTTTCAATTTATTCATAGTATTTATTTGTTTCAATTTATTCATAGTATTTATTGTATCAATTTATTCATAGTATTTATTTGTTTCAATTTATTCATAGTATTTATCTGTTTCAATTTATTTATAGTATTTAGTCATATCAATTTAGTCAAAGTATTTATGTTCATCAATCTATTCTCATGGTATTTATTTGTTTCAATTTATATTCATAGTATTTGTTTAAATTAATTCTTATAGTATTTGTTTACATTAATTCTCATAATATTTGTTTCAATTTCTGCATAGTATTTTTTTCAATTCTTTCCTATTGTATATATATTTATTCTGATGTATTCTCATAGTATTTATATTATTTATATTCCGGGAGTTTTTAAAATTTTTTTATAGTTTTTCTTCGTTTCGTAATGTTACATTTGAACATTTTAGAATCTTAAAAACATACAAACATTATATTAAAAATAGAAAACAGTTAAAAATAATGAAGAAGGACAAAAATATAATATAAACCCATCAATAATATTTGGACAATGTTAGATAAATAGATGTTTAATATGGCACATAACACCTCACTAATATGGATATTGGATGGTGCATTCATAATCTAATCTAGGTATTTTCAATAAAAACAAAAGAATATTGTATACGAAAGGCGTTTTAAAATTTATGCCTCCTATTTTATTCCGCCCGAATGGATCATAAGATATTGTTACTTGCATTGTAATAATGACTGAATTTAGGCATTCATAACCTGACAGTTTCATCTCTATGTTGTATATATTGACGTGCGTCAGAAGCAGGTGTGTGTCATTGAATTCTTGGCAAAAATTAATTCATAATGGTGGTGACTATATAAAAACATAAATGATGAATCAAAATAATCGCTCGTTTTAATGGTTCATTCCCATCCGGTCAGCTCTTGAAGTTTTTGCGTTAAAAATTGAAAGCTTAATCTCGGAACGTCTCTCGTACATTGTAGATGAAAATCTATTTTTTTTTTGTAAGGTTAAAACCTTCTCTCTATTTTAATACATAATATTATCCTTTAGTAGTCTCATCCATTGTACACGGTTATGCTCCTCTGCTTTAATAGATGACGTCACACGATGACATCAGTAACCCAGCATGTGGACATGCAATGAATTAAGAAAAATCGACTGTCTCTGCGAGGCCAATCACTTTTCGCTCACCTCTCACTCATAAGTGTTCATATACAAAATGTTTGACAACGGCAAAAATATAACAGGGCTTTTACCGATGCTTTCAGAACCTACTTTCCTTACGGGCATTATTTAACAGTTATGAATTTCTCAGTTAAACAGCTTCGCCACATGATCAGAACGTTGTGAATATGTTACAAGAGTGCGTTAAGTTGGACTCAGTAAGATAGCTTTGTTGCAGCGTCACAATAACTTTGCGATAAAATAATATATTCACTAATTTTAATAGAAACTACATGGCAAGGTTACTAGTGCGTTGCGTGTAAGTAAAAAAATATTAAAGCAGTAAACGAAACGTTTACTATAAACAATGTGTTTTAAATTGTAAAAAGTGTGAAAAGTTTTTCGCTTACTGTAACAATAATTAAAATGGTGGTCAGTATTTTCCACAAATTAAGGTTTGCGAAAAGAATGAATGCGGTTTTGTTATATTTCCATAATTTGATGGTCACATAATGATTTTTAAACTTGTGGCATCATGAACCAAGGATCCTGCTCCTCTATGAATACAAACTCACTTTAGCGTCAATATGATCGAAAAAAAAAAGTTTTATTACAAAAAAGAGTCGTAGAAAACACTATAGCGCCGAATTGCCAGAGATGAGAGAGAAACGGAGACAAGTAGATAGACGAATAGCTCGTGTCACCAAACCTAGCAACACTATGTGCGCGTGTTCTCCATTGTGGGCAGCACTCAAATACGTATTTTCTACTTGAAGTCTCGCTAACCAAACATAGAAAATCTCTCTCCCGTTGATTGACGTGGTTTTACGATTTCCATCTGGATTACCAATGACATCTAAGGTATCACGCAAACTTTCCAATTGAACCAGGGCTCTCGTTATATACCCATGTGACGTATACGCTTATGTTCTTTAAGGTTCCATTGTGATTCAGGAAAATCAGTATGTAAATAATTAAAATAAATTCAAAATATATATTTATGTTTTGTAGTTGGATAAATGATGGGTGAAAATAGAAACAGTTGCTCGCATAACAAAAGAGAATAACCATATTTTAGCATGTGAAACATCACTCTCCAGATCAACGTATATAAATTAATTCGATAAAAACAACAAACCCGGTCTAAAATACCTTTGTTTTGTGTCTTCTTTGTGTCCTATCTGTCTAAAGTATTAGTCCTTTGTGATACTGATATCTTGGCTAGTATAATACAAATTCCATCAGCGGATAAAATTGCTACGCAACTCCTATCAATAACTAGCAACACGAAACACGAGGACTGGAATCTACATTATACTAAAAGTGAGCGGCTCCTCCATTTAGATATGTATATTTGGTATCCAGAGAAGAAAAAACAACAAAAAAAAAAAACGAGAAACTGCTACGTTACTTTAAGTCGTGGACGCTTATTTGTAAATTTATTCTTGTGTCGCAAACAATGGAGTTGTGAAGGTGTGTTATGTAATGGGAGTTATTATTAAAGTACCAAATACGGGTATATGCTTTATACTGGTGGTATTATTAAGATGACGTGTATTCTGTATTGTTGTTGTTGTTCGTTTAGGGGGAGTCTTAGTGAGATATCTAGAGACAGGGTACACACTTCTATAGGAGCATCAGCCTGTAATTCACTAGAAGGAGATTTGTGAATATCTTGATAGATAGACCGAGAGATAGTGCGTTTGACATTTACGTTTGACAGTTGTGCATATAATATAAACACATTACCTTTCTCGTTGTAATGATGAACACAGAAGGCGCAGATACACAAAGATGATGACGTCCTTTATTTCATGACCGGCCCATGATTTCGCGTGGGGAATTCAAAGTTTCTTTACATGGTTATTTCTAAAACACTTTCACTTCTAGAGGGTGTCTTGATTCTAACGGAGAATCGGTCTGAACCTCTCTGCTTCTCTCTGACTGTTCTCCCAGACGCCCAGACTGCATCTAAAAACTCTACCTATATTGAGAACTCGTCATGTCATCGCATGATTAAACATGTGCTCATAAAGCACGTTGGTGACATGCGTCATTTTGCCAAACTTGACATGACCCCGTGTTCAGTAACCTATTTTTCAAATAACATTTTTACAAAATATGTTCATAATTTCAATTGGCGATTAAATTCCTTAACAGAAACAAATTTCATTATTGCATTCCTTTTCCATATACAGATATGTAAGCTAAACAATTGCAATTCCTTATTTCAATAACATTCTGTATTTATTTTAACTTATGATTTGAATTTTCAATTCCAAATCTAGCTTCGCAAGTTCGAATCCTTGACTATCCTATTTCATATTTACAGTTAACTAATTCCCTAATTTTCTTTACTTGCATGAAAAGGGGGCAGCCCTTTTATTATGTAACAGGTGGACTGAAAGTTCGGTACAGGTGCTCCATTTTTAGACGTGTGTTGTTTATACGGTACGGTTATGTGACAAGCTTAGTCGACGTAAATGAGAATCACTTAGACTCACACAGTTGCTTGCTTGCTCTTGTGCGAAGCGAATGGCGTCACCGTTTCATAACGTCATCGATTAAAACAGAAATCGGCATAACCGTACACAATGGATGAATATACCATTGATGACGTCATCTATTAAAACACGCCCCTGGCGGTTTAGTGTTATGTAAAAAAATATAATTTTTCTTCCTTGTTTGTACATTGTGCGTTTGAGATGATACGAGAAGGGTGAATACGGTGAGAAGTGGTAAAAGAGGGAGAGAAATGGTGGGACGAGGAGAATAAAAAAGGTGGTGGTGGTTGCGGTAGCAGTAGCGTAAAACGTGAGTAAGAGGATTTCGTAATTAAATCAATGGCGTGGAATCTTGTGTTTCTCACATGGAAAACAGAAATTTGAAGTATACAAAGTAATAATGAAAGGACAGAGCAAAAGACATTAAACTATAATGCGGCTCTCATTGTTGAAAGCTTCCTTCATATAGAGCCGTAAAGACCATTAATCGATGTTGCGGTTCCAATTTGCTTAATCATCGCTTTAGTTTGGTTCTGCATTCTACTAAACCTCTTTATCATTTACATTTTATTGATAACGATAGGTCTGCTCATTTCACACGCGACGTAAAACTAACTGTAAATATTAAAGCGACCAACCAAGATAAAATTTATCCCACTCCCTAAAAACAAATACATTAGTTAAATCTTACTAAAAAAATATGCGGAGAAGGATTTACAAAAAAAAAAAATATAAAAACAACAAAAAAAACAGCTCTTTCTCTCATGAGTCTGTAGATACAGCATCTGTGTGTCCGTATCCATATTTGAATCATAAAATATTATAACAGTGGAATGCATTTTCTGGTTATTAGAAGAGAAAACAATTATCTTTTCTTTTTTTTTTGAAGAGAATGTTGTAGTTTGCTTAACTATTGTGCTCAGTGTTTAATGAATTGTGTTAGATATGCTAATGTTATCCTGTAGAAAAAATACCGTTGGATATTGTGTTCACCTTGTCTCGTATCCAACCGCGTATTTCTACCATACTGCGTTGTTATAGCCTTCAAACACAATCACTCATTTCATTCATATTTTGTTCTAAAGAATTAAGATTAAAATTACTTTTACTTTGCACATGACAAATCATTTAAACACAGTATTATGCTTTATTATTATTATTATCATTATTATTATCATCATCATCACTTATTAAGTCTCGCTTTTTTCATCATAAAATTAAATTTTGTTACGTGATTATTGAAGCGAGACGCACATACTACGTTCACTATTATTATATAGACGGACGTTTATGCATTGTGCTAAAGTAATTTACACTTCAGTGATCAGCATTTAGAAAATAACTACGAAGTGTCACATGTGCTGTTAACGCGTGCTTTGCGTACTTAATACTAAACAGTTTGTGTTGTTTTCAATGAATCTAAACCTATTCATAAAAGTGTCGAATTGCGCGAGCATGGAAGCAATAACACAATGAAAGCATTTGAATATCGTTGGTGTTCTACTATTGACGCTAGAGTGTCGAATGTAGATGTGCCGTTATTAAACTTACGCGTTTTCCCATTGTAGGTTTATCCTGCAAACAAAATTCAAATATATCAGATTTGCATTGCATATACTCACATTTCTTCTTGAGATCCCTTCAGCTTAAACCTTAATCTTGAAGCATTTTCTAAGGTCAAAATCATGACGTGGATTTTGATCCAAATCGGAAAAAATGATTCAAGATATAAGTGACGTTAACGAATTATTTCAACATTTGACAGACGACATAAAATTGGTTCAAAATATTCTGTTCGAAGAATGGATTTTACCTATCCTCCAACCAGTATGCGTATAATAGCTTTATAATTTAATTATATCTATATTTTTGAATGTACAGAACTCATTTCTAAACCAAGTACGCGATCTGCCTGAGTTTTGGAAAACTGCTATGTTGGCTATATTTAGTTTTATGCAAAGGATTTAAAATGGAAGTAGAAACCCTTCGTGAAATTTTATATAAATCCGATTTTTTTGTGAAATCTAAACAATGACAATTTCTATATATCCGATTTTTTTTGTGAAATCTAAACAATGAAAATTTATATATATTCGATTTTTTTGTGAAATCTTAGCAATGAAAATTTTTATATATCCGATTTTTTTGTGAAATCTAAGCAATGAAAATTTATATATCCGATTTTTTGTGAAATCTAAACAATGAAAATTTATATAAATCCGATTTTTTTTTGAAATCTAAACAATATGCAAAAAAAAATAGCAATTACTAATTATTCCCTAAATTGCAAATTTCTTTAGAGTAATTTTTAAGACAGGGGTAATATGGCTTCACCCTCCCATGTGAAAATTTAAGTATGTCTGATTTACATAGAATTTTATCCATAGTCATTAGACATCAATTCAACAAGACATTTATGAGAATCAAAATGAAAACATTGATTTTGATTAAAATTAGAATAAGGATTCTAAACATAAATCTAAATAGGTCATTAATTTTTATTAAGAGGACATACGAAGAAGGTCATTGATATAAAAATAACGCATAATTATGCACTACTTTCATGGTCCCTTACGAAGATTCAAATCAGGATAGAATTGTATAAATCTAACAAAGCGGACGCGCATAAAGCGGCTGTATACAAATGTTGAGCCGTGTACGAAGTGACGTCACGGCATGGAAGAAAATAAAAAGATATTACAAAAAATGTTAGAAGACGGAGGATAATGACCACGTTAGAAACGTGGATGAACTCACGCGTGGCATGAGAACATAAAAAAGTAATTTCTTAAAACCTGAAACAGCGTGTTGAATTTCTTTTTTATTCCGTGTCTTTGTCTACTTTGCAACCGAGTCTACAACGTGTTGGCTTCCTCCACATAGACAAGTGTGAAAAGTTGTGTACTACGTTACAGTAAACCTCATGTCTACAATCCTTATTAGATTATTTTGAGCCAGAAACATGTATATTATTTAAGATTCTAACTTAAGAGGTCTTGAGAATAAACAGGAAAGAAAACCTAATTGCTATCTAATACTTAAGGATGTTACTTTTTTTAAAAAAAATAAGTGATGGGTTTATGCCCATATGAAGTTTCCAAAATTATTCCAAGTTTAATAAAATCAAAGGAATAGTCATTAATATCTAATACCCATTGTTATAATTTCACAAAAAGGAGAGATATCAACATTTACCATTTTCCTTTGCAGAAAGGGAAATAAAACTAACTGTATCGTCTTTCATCTAGCACCAGTATTCGTAAAATTACTAATGATCGGCTAACTAGTTTACATATTTTTATTACCTGATTAATTGTAAACATCTCTACATAGCAGGATATAGAAATAGAGTTAGGACATTTGTTGATACTTACGAGACGTGTATTTGTTTTTTTCGCTTCGCAGTAAATCCGTAACGTAATTTTATTTGAATTTTTGTCGGCGTCCAGTGCTTTTAAAAGGGTTATGTTTTCACTGCCGGCATCGTAACGGACGTATGAACTTTTATCGGCGTAGACTCTCTTGATTTCGTTCCAGTTATTGAATTCCACACGACCAATCACCGACCCTGAAATAGTAAACAAGATATTGGTTGATATTTGTGCAAAATAATCTCATCATTGGTATCATAGTACACATTACGTAACAGCAACTTTTTTGCAATAATCCTAGATATGCTGCTAGAACGACTCACTATAACGAAAATAAATTTGATAGAATCTGCAAAGGCCAACCCTTTCAACTATAATCTTTTGGCAGCCAAGTCCTCGCTCCAAAAGTACCGCATGTCTGAATATGCGTTATGTAACATTTCAAATGTTTAAATCCAAAATTAGTTGAGTAGTTTGCTAGACACCGCAAAATTATGTAAATTTTTAAATGTTTAGACTATAAATTGGCTGAGTAATTTGATAGAGACCGCAGAGGTCATTTTCTTTTCTTTGACCCCAATTTTGACACCTTAACATTTATTTTTGGGGATCAAATCAAATTTTTGATCCATGTCTAAGTAACCTCCGTTTAAAATTTCAAGTGTTTAGACCCAAAATTGGCAGAGGAGTTTGGTAAAGTTTTCAAAGGTCAAATCGTTGAACTTTGACAGCCATATTTCTGGCCCAAAGCTGACTAAAAGAATTCCCGCAAATCTCTATACCCCTTATCACAAATATCGAGTCTATAGACTTAAAATTGACAGCGTTATTTGGTAGGGAAATGTATGCAAACAGACATTTTCACTTTTATTAATATATAGATATACAAATTAGTTTACTTTTATTTAATAGCTTGCATATTCATGATTGAGTATATTAAGTCCGTCTTATTAATTTTTCCATAGAAAATATAAGCTTTTAATATCTATGTAAGTGCGACGAAAAACTCAACTTCTATATATATAATTTAAAGGAGACTAGAACAATAGTCTAAAGAGCTGAGTGTATTTTAATGTAACAGTGAAATTACTAGTTTTATTAAAATACAGGAAAGAAAAAGTGCTCATTGTAATTTAGATATATAATAAGCTCGATAGGTAAATATCCTAGAGCTAATTCAATATTAAGTAATGTGATTGGTAATTTAAAATTTAAAAATCAAATTATAATTAAATTAAAAATCAGTTTCTATAAGAAGGAACAACAATAAAATCAATTATTTGTATGATCGTTTCGGAAAACCGTGTTTTTATTGTGGTAGACATTAAGTTACGGACAATAATTATTACATATAGTTTTTTAATAAACAAGGTCTCCTCGTCAGCAAATTTTAAAGGGTTTTTATTAAATCTAAAAGACACAATAAATAAACCTAGCATTAAAACGAGACCTTGTTTATTAAAAAACTATATGTAATAATTATTGTCCGTAACTTGATGTCTACCAAATAAAAACACGGTTTTCCGAAACGATCGTACAGATAATTGATTTTATTATTGTTCCTTCTTGTGAAACTGATTTTTAATTTAATTATAATTTGAATTTAAAATTTTAAATTATCAATCACATTTCTTAATATATATATATATATATATATATATGTGTGTGTGTGTGTGTGTGATCTAGTTGGTCTCAGGAACGTCTACCAAACTACTCTGTCAATCTTTCGCCTACAGACCTGAAACTTGATATATAAGGAGTTAAGACGTGTGGACAAATTTGGTCTTTCGCCAGTAAAAATCGCTGCAAAGAGGTCCAAATTTAGATTAAATTGGAATTTGGCTGATGTAAATAGCTTTAAAGTGCTTTTATACGGATGTGCAAATATACATTTATAGGTTTAACGACGTTATTTTGTTTTAATTTTGATATATGTATGGACGTGGCTCAGAGGTTAAAGAATATAATAATCGATAGAGAATTTACTTTATAATAATATATACAATATCTGCATGACTTAAAATATATGTAAAAGTATTTTACGACCGAGTAACGCCGGGAGGTTTGCTAGTATACACCCGCTTAGCCTCGATAAGCAACGAATTGGATTCTTGGGATGCATGTGCGAACTATTTATGAGTACATAAAAATTACGCAATACCAAACCGCACTTCTGTTAAATAGTCATTGCTTAGGTCAAGTGGCAAGACTCCAGGAAGACAGAAAAGTAAAGAAAAATATTTGGCATAAAAAATGCAATCAGAAAGACAAAAGATAGAAAATTAAAACAAAATTAATATAAATATGGAAAAAACAAAAGCAAAAACGAAAGAATTAAACACACATCTGTTAGAAAGTATAGAATACAAACAACGTTTGTGCAGACATGGCGGTACATATTTATCATATGCCAAAAATTGCAAAAAAAAAAAAAAAAGATTGCGCGGGAAATGTGATGGGCTTACGCGCAACTAATTAAAATTCAAATGTAACTGTAAGGAAGAATCTGATTCCAGGTTTGGATAAGATCTATAAAGTTTTGCAAAACTGTATATCGATCGTCACTGACATTGCAGGAAATCGTCTGCGAGACGAAGCTCGAAATTACAGCAATTCGATGTGAAGAGAAATTCAAGAGTACTATTGTCAATTCCATATGGTATAATCCGTTTCTTCTACTGTCATTTCCTTTTTATAGTTGTTCCAAAATAATTTTGCAAATCTCGAAAAAAAAAAACAACCCAAAAAACAAAAAACAAACAAACAAACAAAAAACAAAAAAAAAAACGCATCATTGAATATTCTATTTGAATATATAGCCGAATAAAGAAATCGTTGAATATCATTTTGCGTAAAGTTCTTTTAATTATAATAACAGTTCTAATGTTAACAGCAATAATGATAAAATAAAATAAATTTAAATATTTTATACACGTTCCTTGATCAAAGTTTGTATCAATTTCCATCTTTATTTATTTGATACCGCTTTATTGTACAAAGACAAATATTTGTGAACTTTCCTCGTGAAATTGGTGGAGTTGGTAGTTAAACAGATTGAATGTATTTACGGATTGATTACATTGGCAGAAACATTAGCAATTATATCAGAATTCGTAAGGAGCTAATAAAACGTAATTAAAAAAAAAAATCATTTATTTAATAAGTAAAATCAACTTAGTTTCTACAATATCTGCCTTGAAAGAGTACAAAATAGACTCCGTAGCTTAGTGGGGGGGTGCACTTTTCTCTTCCCTGCAACCTTTTTCTCACAGAAGAGACGTTGCGACCTGCCTTTCTTAAATCGTTATTTCCATTGCAAGTGCTCGTCTGAGCTCCAATCTCTGGTACTCCCTCGCCAATCTTTCACGAAAAACACCCGTTTAGCTGAAACCATTGTCAATAAATTTCCCCACTCTTTGACTGTGCCTAAGTCCAAACGGTGATTCCATGAACAAAGCTTCTTTCTTAGAACTGCACGCTTGTGGAACTCTGTTCCGTTTGTCTGTTTCCCAACTGACTACAACTTGTTTGTGTTTAAGTCCAACATAAACAAATCCCTGATGAACCGCCCTCTTAAGTAATCCAATCTACCAAATTTCCATTACAAACGATTATTACGATATTATCCCATTGATTACTGTACACTCAATAACTCTTGTCCTCGAGTGACCTCCGGGCCTTGATAAGTGGTAACTCCTATGTAAAAAAAAATACGTTATCACCAAGAATATAAATAGTTTGTTTTCTCTTTTTCTTCTGGCGTTGTGTCAATAGCAAAGAAAACTTCGTGTGGTCTAAAACGATGACTTTTCTTTAAAAGTTTCAGTGACGTTGTTCGTGTTTAGAAGCCAATACAATACAGATGAATGGTTGTTTTTGTTTTACGGTATATCAACTCTTTACAGGTTATTTAATGCCGAATCCAGTGATTTTGAAAAAAAAAGAGTTTTTTTAATAGAATATATTTGTTTTAAGTCAGTTTTTATTTAACCCATAAATGGGACCCTAACAGGTACTACCACTCCGGGTCAGAGTGGACCTGGGTGCAATCGCAATTAAAGGGTGGCTCCACACTCCCCAAAACCCGCAAGCTGGGGCCTCACCGTCGGCTATAGTTTAAGGTCACGTCCAGGACCGTACAATATAGAAGTATCTACATAGTACTATTAATAAAATATTAAATGTTTATTTATTTATGTGTGTGTATACCAATAAAACTTTCGAACGGATGCACCGAACTGAAACATTCTTTTATTTCCCCTGAAAGGTTGGAGTCCCTAAGGTTGTCCTTATCCATGTATGGTTCGTAACGAACAACGCCAAGTCAAGTCACGCGAAAAGCCTGAAATACGGGGTTTTGGGCTGTTTCGAAAAAGTTGCCTTTCCATGTCAACGGAATTTTTCCCTATCTGTATACAGTCGCGATAACATCTTTCGGCATACGGACAGGACTTGTGGCTCAATGGATTATGCGTCTGACTACAGATCAGAAGATTCCAGGTTCGAATCCTGGCAAGTTCGTAATAATTTTATCCAACATTTACTCATTATCCTTAGGGTATTTTTTTTTCGGTGATTTTGTTTTGTGCATATGGAGATTTCCCATACTTTGAGTTCATAGGGTAAGCGTTGATGGGAAGACGATGTTGAGTGTACTCGATTTTGTGTGCCAACGCGGCGCAGCCGCTAGTTTTTAATAAAGATTTAAAGATTCATTTATTTAACAAATTAAAATCAATTTACTTTCGACGATTGACAATTTCAGACAAGAAAATAATTTTTCCTCTATTTTGTTTCTTTTCTTGTAGTATAGTGTCACGGTCTGTTTTTCTTCCTTTGAAGATTGTAAGGCTGGGTATGGGGCAGCCAAACCAGCTGCCAACATTGCTCCGCTTTTTTACTGAAACCAACCGAGAGCTCTTTTTAGTATCCTCGCTGTTCCCTTAAGTGCAATTGTCTGAATCTCTTTTGCACTTGGTTCACCAGGAATATTAGTTAGGTAGGACTTCAGGTTCTTCTTCATAAGTCCTATGGCACCTATGATAACTGGTATGATTGATATCCCCTTAAGATTCCAGTTTCTGTGTGGTCTTAAACGATAGATTTTTCGAATTATTTTCGAATGTTTGAATCAGGAGGATCGTGTGTGACTCACGGGAAATGAACTAAAAATGTTTACCTCGATGTTAGTGTTGTGTAAATTTAAATTAGAATTTTCAAGTTGAAAAGTCAGCGCAACACAGGAAAAGAAAAAAAATCATGGTTTCAATACACGATGAAGACGTATATCGTATACTGATTTAAACTTTTGAATAGATGAATGTTTTTTGTAAATTAATTATACTTTGCCATATGCCATACTTCTTTCACACGTCAAAAATACATTTTATCGCAGAAAAAGGTTATTGCCGATTTAGGTATCATACACTCTTTATTGTTTTATCATAGTTATTTATTTTAATGTTTTTATTGATGATAAAACTCTTAGACTACGTATTGGCTTTGTAAAGTGACAAAAACAAAAAAAAAATCAGACAAATATCGGACTGGCTTCTCGCAGCTGTAACCACTATCTTTCGCAGACATCATTTTCCGGACACGTCAACCAAACAAGTGATTAGACAAGGCAGAGATTCACAATCACCTTGTAACCTATTAATCTTTTACTAACAGACGCCATTTTGAAAATACGAAACCAAAAGTGCAGATTTATTGTTGTCTTTTCCCTTTAAAGCAATACATCAAGCAACGGAAGCTGTTTATCGATATTTGATTAACATTGGTGTATATCTTTTAAAATGAATTAAAATATTAATATTGACTAAATACAATAAACATACCATAAATATAAGTTATTTCTTTTATTTTATTATAGATATATATATATTATAGATATGAATAATATTTTATTCATATTAATGGATGTAAAAAAAAAATCGGTAAATAATCACGGTCTTATTTAATCGGAGCAACATTGGAAACCGTTATTTTTATTATTCTCGCTTATACTCGCCTAAAGCACGCTAAAAAGGGAGGTTTGTAATTTACCTCATCCAAGAGATGATGAGTTCTTATTCAAGTATCGTAAATAGTACTTGTTTTATAAACGGCACTAGAGTCGTGTGTATATTGAATATGGTGCAGTTATATCCAATATATTTAGTTTCTATTATTAGTTGTAATAGTAGTATTCTTACTCACTATGCCGTTTCATAGAATTGTTTGCCGCTCACTACAAAACCGGATAATGTTCCCTGGAGTCTGAGTGACAAGTTTTCAAGCACACCTCTACATTCTCCAACAATTGAAAATCCCTTTGCGTTCTTGCAAAAACCGTTCGCCATTCAGTTCACACGGATACCAACGATTGGTTTACCCTGGAAACTGACTGTCAGTGTTTATTATCCCATTGATCGTTTCTACGAATTGTAATTATTTTCATCATCATTCTATTGGCATTCACATTGTCAGAGATTAGTCGTGAATAAAAACATTTTTTTCCCTGGAATTTACATAAAAAATTCTCTTCAGATTTCAAATAATCTTCGGTCCAGCCCTTTATTTTAGCAACAGATTGGTGTTTTGTAGCCCCCTCCCCCAACCCGATGTGCTAGAGGGGACGAAGGCATGTTATCTCTTTGCTGCATTTGCGAGAAAATTTAATACCTAAGAATCTGGCTTCATGCCGAGAGGACTGAACAAGTAGCTAGCATGAGATGGCAAATCACGTTCAATTTAATGTAATAATAATAATAATAATAATAATAATAATGATGATGATGATGATTAAAAATATGATTATGTGTATTGTTAGTGATGTGACACATGGAATACCAAAGGATTTAATGCAAAATTTAGTTAAAGTATGTTCACACTATTTTGAAGACTCGACTATTTATTATTATTATTATTATTAGTAGTAGTAGTATTAGTAGCAGTAGAAGTAGTAGTAGGAGGAGGAGAAGGAGGAGTAGAGGCATTATTAATATTTAAGTTTATTCTTTCCTATTTTATTTATGTATTTACTTATTTGATCTTTTCTTTTATCTATTCGTTTTAAAGATTTTCTAATTCATTAATTCTTTCGTCACCTATTTCTTTTCCTATTTCTCTGTTCGCAAATTTCTTATCTTTCAGTCATTTTCTGTATCAGTCCGCACCTTTCATCTTACTTTCATCTTTACTTTATCTAATACAAAACCCATGCTAATTCAACCCAATCCATTTCGAATTACCCTATCACCCTCTCCTCACACCTCCTTCCCCCCTCACTCACTTTCGCAATAATCTGCAGCAACGTGCATCTGCAAGTAACTCACCTGTTACTTATTGCAAAAGTAATTTTACGCCGAGTGATTGCATTATTTTAATTGAAGCAAACAAAACGGTGTCCGCACCTGTGCGTAACAAGCTTTTTAAACTTTCCGTCCTCGCCCCCCCCCGTCATAGTAATCAAGTTTCTATTTCCATATATCTATATACGCACTGTTCCCCCTCTCTCTCTCTCATATATACATACCTACATATACATATATATATATCTCCTTTTGCTAACTGAATATGCCCTTTATCCCGTCATACAGCCGCCTTCTTGTGTGTCCTACCTCCACATCGTCACTATTTTCCCAATATTTCTCATATCTCCTATTATTTATAGATCCAAATTTCTCTCCAGCCCTCAGTTAACTTGAATTCACCTACATTAATTTAACTTCCACAGATACTCCACGCACCTGTAGTTACTTACCCATCCCCCTATATATTGGATACCTGAATATCCCTATAATAATCCCCTAAGATAGATAGGGCATTGAAATGTTTGCAACCTATACCCTCTTCTGACGAGAAGCATTAGGCTTCGAAATGCCTGGATATTAAAACATAAATCCTCCCCCAATTATGTTTTTCCTTATTACATCGACAAGCAAACCTCTTTATACCGATATATGGCTTAGCCTTCTCTCTCTCTCTCTCTCTCATATATATATATATATATATATATATATATAATGTGTGTATAAAACAGTGTCAGTTAATAATTTCTCTTTTCCGCCCATGGTTGAGTTAGTTACAAATTAATCAACTAATCATGTGATATATAGAACACAGCTACTGGTCGTAAAAATATATTTAAATATATAAATATAAAAAGTTTAATTTACTTTAAGTAAACAGAGCCACTGTCAACTAAAAGATTTTAGATAAATTTTACTTAATTTAGGATTTTCATAAAATTTTAATTATTATTCTTAGAAATCAAGTAATATATTTTTCTCTTTAAAGGGTTTTTACGGGCATACTATTGGGGCAAAGTGTCATGATCGTGCGTCAGAAGCAAAGATGTGTCATTGAAGTCCTGGAAAAATGCATTGACAGAAGTGGTGACTATATAAAAAATTATAATCTAGCCACAAAAGATCGCATATTTCAATGGTACCACTCTCGTCATTGTAGCTCTTCAACGTTTGGAGTTTAAAAAAGATTTTACTTGTGGAACCATCATCGAATTTCAAAGCGCGCTTTAGATGCCCATGCAAAGCCATCGTCTATCGCTATTAAAAGTGCATTGTAAATGGTAGTTTGTTCTGCTAGGTTTTACGGGATATCAATCCTCAATCAATCTACTTTGTGCAGAGTTTCTATGGGTTCAGGAAGCCTTTACCTCCTGCTCTTGCTGTTGTATAAGCGAGTTTTTTTTTTAAATTTTGCTTATAAAGGTAAACTTTTTAAAAAGGTATGAAAGTAGGATGCGGGGATTGTTTTTATCGATTAAATTCTTAATATTTTGCTTTATAGAAATTATTCCTCGTTGTTATAAGATCACAGCATTCAATTAATACCGTATATTTCGGCAAACCTTAAAATCATCTTTAAAACATATCAAAAGATACCGGGTGTTGCAATCTTTAGCTTAGGCTAAACAAACATGATGTCGTGATTTAGCCGTCGTCTTATACAACCGACATATAATAAATTTATGAAAATTTGCTCCAATTTTGTACATCGTCTTATCTGACGGTTGCCTTATACGCCGAAATATACGGTATATGCTTTATTGTGAGTGATCTTTAACAAGGAATACAGATGGGTTGGTCTTTTTTAGGAAATATGAGTGGGTTAAATGTGTATGGTCTATTTTTATTCCTGTTAGTGTACCTTCTTTTCTGTTTAGTTTCGTATTTTGTTCTTGTTTCCTTGGCATTATTTCGTGAAATTTGTTGTAAGGATATTCATTCCAGTAAATCTGAATTTCTCCATTGTATCTGCATTGATATATTTTCTAAGATCTGAATAGAGAATTTTAAAATTGAAATCAATTTGTAAATCTAAGGCAGTTTTTTCTGCTGAATCAGCTAATTCGTTACCTTTGATAATAGAATGAAAATAATTCATTTTGACTGTTTAATTCTGTTAATTTGTGGAGTAATTTTGCGATTTTATTTTTGATGGCTTTTAAAGTAGATGGGGAAGATTATACATTTAGATTATTCGTTATTGGAGACTAAACTGAGAGCTAGGATTAAAGCATGTATTTCGGAACTGAAAATAGATGGTTCTTTGGGGAGGTTTGTTCATGTTTTTGGTTCATTTGTTGAATATTACTGCATAGGTTGTTGGATTATTTCGCTCAGACCCATCTGTATGTGTGTAAGGTGGTTTGGATACTTCTCTTTGATTTTATTGAGATCATCATCATAAGTTATTGGATGGGCATGTTCCTCTTCATGTTTACTTATACTTAGATAGATGGTGGAGGTTACAAAGACAGTTTCATGAATTTTTGCTATAGGTTGGTTTGTTGCTTTTAAGATCGGTTTTATTTGTAGTCCAAAAGTTTTAATTGTATTTTCTTTTTGGTTGAAAAGGTGTTTACGATTTGGGTTTAAAGTGTGCTGGGTTTGTGGGGTTGGCTGTATTTTAAACCAAGATTTAGGTTTCTAAGTATTGAAGAGGTATAATGCGTTTCTGCATATAGGCTTGCTGCAGGGGAGGTTTGAAATGCTCCGAGTCCTAGTCCGGAGTGGCATATTGTATTAATGGTTTTTAGGTATGATTTTCTAATGGATTGATAAATAAAGTTGCCATAGTCTATTTTAGATCTGATTAGTGCTCTATATAGTTTGGGTCGTGTGTTCTTGTTGGTTCCCCAATCTGTATGGGCGATAACTAGACAGTTATCTTCTTGCAGTTGGCGCATTTTATTTGATTTATGCATTCTTGTGTGATCTGGCTCTCTGTTGCCGCATTTTCACATATTCTTTTCCTTTACAGACTTCTTAAGCCGTCCATATTTGTGGCAATTGAAACACGTTAACGGAGCTGGAATGTGTTGTTCTACTTTTACATTTAAGTAGCCGATCTTGATTTTTTTGGGTGTTACTGGAATGTTAAAAGTTAATATATATGCATTAGTAGTTATTTTATCGTATCTTTATATGCTGATACGGATGTGGCTGACCACTCTTTGTTTTTTCGATTCTGTTTTTAATTCATCATCTGTTGCTAATGATAACTCATAGCTTCGAATCACTTCTTTTGAAGCGTTAAGTCTTTCCTATCGAGACTTTGCATTTAGACTCATGGAATTTTCCTATCGAGTTTGGGCAATTTTATAATAATTTACTTCGACTAGTAGGTTTTCAGTTTAGTTTTAAAAAATTCTTTTTGGCTTACTTTTTGTTGATAATATATTTTCTCTAAGAAAAGATGATAAGTCTCTAATCTTTTTCGTTACTATAAACTCAATAATAGGAATTTTGGGAAGTTTCCTTCGCCTATAGATGGTATGGTTTTCCTAGTTTTGGATATTTTTCCTCATCTGAGCTAGAAAGGTCAGAGGAATGTTTTCTTTTAAGGGGTTGGAGGAGAAAGTATTTGCTTTTTTTCTGTCATATATTTTGGGGTTTATTTTTTATAAACCACATTCCCTACCTACCTCAGAGCCCAAAATTGGGACAAAGTAAGGGGGAAACCCACTCGCCTTGACCATGTCGGGGCTACATAGAAGATATACTCTTTTGGTAAGACGTTCTCAAGCACTTTCTATTTCTTGTTCATTATGTTCTCAAAAATACATATGTTCAGATGAAGTGTTGAGTTCTGGTCTTTCCAATTGATTTTTCATTGACCCTTACCACCGCCTTCTAGCACTTACCTGATTTGCCTATTTTTGGTAGCAAGGAAAAAGATGTTGAAGTACGTTTGGGTTTTGTTCTTTGTTATGTTCGTTGGCATTTTGAGTGCAAGTCTTAGGGCTTGGCGTGACTGGCCGCTTGATCGGATCGGGCCTCTCCGACCGCTTATCGAGCCAAAGTAAGGGCCGAAGTGTGTTGCTGTACCTAGACTTCTATGCGCCTAGGTCTAAGTAAGATTAATCACCAGAATCAAGCCCTAAAGTGTTACAGATAGCAACCCACGGCTAACTGGTTACCTCATTGAGGGATTTTTACCCGCTGCAGCGGAGCAGTCGGCTTATTCTGATTGCCTACCGACAGGGCGAGAATAAAAGGTTTTATACTTGAAATTGTTTACATCTTCCTATATTTATTCATGGGTTCCGATTTATTGATTTTGTAGATTATGGTACACATAAAGGTAAATATTGCAGTGGATTTTGCTGTTTCTATTCCTGACCCTGCAGAATGTGATCTGGCGTTTTAAAGAGAAAGGGCTTATAATAATCTTGGATGGTGTATTCACAATCACAAGGCCATTAGAGAAGTGAGGTGGAAGAAAATGGGGAGAAAGAGAGGGGACCTGTTGTTTTTGTTTTGGGCTTTGTAGCACATTCATTTAGTTCTGCAAAGGGCTTGAAAAAGAAAAAAAGAAAAAAAAGTTAATGTAGGTGCATTGGAGTCAGGAGGCCATCTTCAGAGAGCAGGAAAAATGAAAATAAAGAGAGCAGGAAAATGGTAGTCACTGTATAGAAAAATATATCTTTTATCATAAAAGATCTCTCGTTTTAATGGTACCACTCCGGTCTTTGTAGCTCTTCAACGTTTTAAGTTAAAAAAAAATTTTTTTTGAACAACCTACGCAAAACAGCATTAATATAGGTAATAAAACAATGGATTCGCCATTCGCAACTGTAGTTTTTTGATGCGCAGAGATAAAAACTATATCAGAAGAAAAAAAAAATATCCACATGAAGAGAAGCGCAAAAGTTCTTTTTTGTTTCTTAAACTAATTCTTTACAAAATACTAGGATTGAAGTCCGAAGACAGAATTGCCTTCAATAAGTTCCTAGACATTTAAAATTGTCATGTTGTTGCTATACATCTTATTAGATGACTAATCAATTTTTATGAATTCAGGTTCAAATGAATAGCTACAGCAGGAATTTGAATACGCTCTGTTTAAGCCTGATTGTCACAGCTAGTAAATTTCAAATATGCTATTTGGACGTGAAGACATTGTAGAATAACGATATGCAATAAAATTCTATTTTGAACTTGGAAAAAACGCAACATAAACGTATGGAATATTCAGATTGCTTTTGGGCCATATTGCATGAATCAATCATCAGTTTTTGAGTGAGATAATAGATTGAGGAAGGTGGAGATCCTGTGAGGGATGATGAGGTGTGGGAGGATTAAGGGAGTCAGAACATCAGAGTTGATTAGTCAAATAAAGCATGTCATGAATACGCACCGTTGTGTTTCTACAGAGACAATAAGTACAGTTTGGTGTCAGTGTGGGAACTGTACACACAATTATTCGCGAGGAACTAAAAATGCGAGAGATTTGCGCTAAGTTCGTTCCAAGGATGCTAAGAGAAGCTCAGAAAGAAAGACGTTGTCATGACAGCAAGATGGACATCAAGAGAGTATCTCACCCTCCCTATAGTCCAGACCTTGCTCCCTGTGACTTTTAGCTATTTTCTAAGCTCAAGTAAAACCTTAGAGGCTGTCGTTATGAGACAATTGTGGAGATGAAGGAGGTTGTTACGAGAGTTATTTACATGCTCACACGAGAGGAATTCACTTGCTGCCTTCGAGAATTTGTTGGAACGGTACAGCAAGTGCATTGCAGCCGGAGAAGATAACTTCGAAAGGAACTAGAGTGTATATATGTGTACTACCAATAAATATCCATATTAAAAAAGTCTGGAAACTTATTGAAAGCACCTCGTATGTTTGCATATTTCTCAGAGGCAACCATAACACCTGTGATAAATTTACAAAACACAACAACAATAACTATAATAATCTTGCTTGCCGACGTGTTTGTTTCGCATAGATGATACTCTTTTTTATTTAAGTTTTTCATATGGATTTTCGCACCCTTCAATTAATCACCAATTATACACACCTCAGCAGGTTCATTTTCATATCGAACATTGTTTGGTGTCATCTATTTCAAACGACAATGCATTCATTAACACCTTCTACAGTTGTTATCGCCTGATAGCGAAATGAAATAACACACTATCTGAAAAAAAAAACAACGGGACTTCTAAGTTTCCAATGTGACATCTATTAAAAAAAAGAGTTTTCTCCCTTTGTTAATGGTATCACAAAGCAGTGCGAAAAATATTTATAAAATTTAAGTGCTATGCGAGAAAACGTTGCACTCGGACAGATGTTCACTATATATATATATATATATATATATATATATATATATATATATATATATATATATATATATATATATATATGGTTACGCACCTCCTCTTTGGATTGAGCTATTTGTAATATAGTTTCACCCGATGCGTATTTAAGCAATTAAGCGTAGCTTACTATTAGTTTGTTCGTAAACAAACACTGTGCGGCGGGAAAGTTGTTAATTTAATCGACACTTGAGGAGACATTTACCGGCACTGATTCGTCGTCCGATGGTTAGAGCTGCCGACGGTTGTAGGTTCGATCCACGACTAGGGAAAGGTGCATGTCTAGCCGCACTGATGAGTTATGTTACAACGGAACAGTACTGTATGTGGATGACTATATATGTATATATATATATATATGTGTGCGAGTAAACATTACTGTACTCTATTATAAATTTACACTATCATTATATATATATATATATATATATATATATAGGTAGGTAGTTCTACAGTGATTATAAAAGTAATATTAAGTATTTGTATATAAATATTCTTATGGTAGGCAAGTTAGACTTTAATTCAAGTTGCTGATCATGCCGACTGTAGGTATACGAATTTCTGAGTAGGTTTCTTGCGATGAGTACGCATATATTTATTTATAAATAGAATATATTTATATATATATATATATATATATATATATATATATATACACTCCTATAAATTCGTTTTTTCATGCGTGTGTATTGATATTCATATTAAAATCCCTCTTTTCTATTTATTTAAAAATAAATTACAATTTTGTTATATATGGGTTGTCGAATTGCATTCATTAGCAAATGATCTAGCCAATTTACATGTTCTTTTAAACATTTATTTTAATTTATTCCCTATTCGTTGCTTCGTTTTCTAATGGGATAATCATCTTTAGTTAACTATTACGTGTAATTATATTCATGCAGATATTCTACATGATTTATACTTGCGTAATATTTGCGTAAAAAGTTTACTTTAAAAACAAAATTGTTTCCATACATAGTTATGTATACATATGTATTTTTGTTTAACAAAGTTTGCCTACAAAACTCTCCTAGAGCTTTTGGTCTACAGACGTGAAACTTAATATATACGGTATTTGAATCCATGCAAAACTTTATATTTTGGTTTTAGTGCAAAAGTGGGGAAAAAAATGAAATTTGCCAGGTGAATGTCGAACGCCGGAATTACGAACGCATGGCGTAGTAGCTATTGGTTCATGTTTTAATTTTTAGCCTTGCAATAAACATGTTTTCATAGGCCAGTCATTGACGCCAGAGACAAAATAAATCGGGAGTTGGATGTTTTGGTTTCGATTCTCGGTGGTGGCGCATGAATCTTTTTTTTGGCAATACTTTTTAAATCATTACTATATATTGCATCCAATCTATATATCTGACTATATATATCTATAAAAGTGAAAATATCTGTCTGTCTTTTCTCTATGGTAGTTACGAAAGACTATTATACAGAAAAGCGTTACTTGACATATTCACACTTTTTAATATATACATATGCACATAACATTATGATAGTACATAGGGTCCGAACAAAGCCGGGTTAAACTAATAGTGTATATATATATATATATATATATATATATATATATAGTATATAAATATACATACATATATATAAATTATATATAAACATACATATATATATGATATATAAACACACATTTATATATATGAAATATAAAATATATGACGTATAAACATATATGATGAATAAACCCACACATGAAACATATATATATATATATATATATGATATATAAAACATATATGATATATAAACACGCACACATGATATATAAAACCCACATATATCTAAACACACACATATGAAATAGAAATACTTAAATATATATAAACACACATATATACATATATATGATATATAAACACACACACATATATATATATATAAACACACATATATGTATGTACTTATTGATTTGTAAATCGCCACTTGTTATTGTCTCCCATCACCAACAACGACTATATTTCATTCCTCGCATTGTGATAGTCTTCTAAATCTCTACTACATATCTATCCGACACAATGGTTCAATCAAACTACATATCAATCCTAAACATATATATATATATCATATAAACACACACATATAAACATATATATATATATATCATATATAAACACACACATATAAACATATATATATATATATATGATATATAAACACACATATATATACATATATATATGATATATACATATATATGATATATAAATACACATATATATGCATATATATGATATATACATATATGATATATAAACACACATATATACATATGCATATATATATGATATATAAACACATATATACATATATATATGATATATAAACACATATATACATATATATGATATATAAATATATGATATAGAAACACATATATACATATATATGATATATACATATATGATATATAAACACACATATATACATATACATATATGATATATAACCACATATATACATATATATGATATATAAAGAAACATATATATACATATATATATATACATATATATGATATATAAACACACATATATTCATAAATATACATATATATACATATATGATATATAAACATACATATACACATATATATGATATATAAACACACATATATTCATAAATATACATATATATACATATATGATATATAAACATACATATACACATATATATGATATATAAACACACATATATACATATATATATGCATATGATATATAAACACACATATACATATATATGATATATAAACACAGACATATATATATACATATATATGATATATAAACACAGACATATATATACATATATATGATATATAAACACATATATACACATATATATATATGATATATAAACACACATATATATACATATATATACATATATATGATATATAAACACCCATATATACATATATGATATATAAACACACATATATACATATATATGATATATAAACACACATATATATACATATATATGATATATAAACACACATATATATACATATATATGATATATATATATACATATATATGATATATATACACACATATATATACATATATATGATATATATATACATATATATGATATATATACACACATATATATACATATATATGATATATATATACATATATATGATATATATACACACATATATATACATATATATGATATATATATGCATATATATGATATATATACATATATATGATATAAACACACATGATATATAAACACACATATATGATATATAAACACACATATATGATATATATGATATATAAACACACACATATATGATATACAAACACATACATATATGATATATAAACACATATACATATATGATATATAAACACATATACATATATGATATATAAACACATATACATATATGATATATAAACACATATACATATATGATATATAATCACATATAAACACATATACATATATGATATATAAACACATATACATATATGATATATAAACACATATACATATATGATATATAAACACATATACATATATGATATATAAACACATACATATGATATATAAACACATACATATGATATATAAACACATACATATATGACAAATATATATGATATATAAACACACATATAATATATAAACACACATATGATATATAAACACACATATGAAATATAAACACACACATGCATATATATATGATATATAAACACACACATGTATACATATATATATAAACCCACATATATATATATATATATACACATACATACACATAGAGTAAGAGATAAAAATGACAGGTTTTAAAATAAGGTCGCTTATTTTTAAATCAAAATATTGGAGAGCTACAAAGAAGCAATTTCACCACCATTCTCGATACACATATTCCCATAATTCCCCATTTGATGTACATACATTACAGGGATTGCGTTATCTCAAACTCTCAATATCTGCAACAGAAGTAATATGATTTCAGGTCGGGATTACATAAGTTCAGTCACCTTAGCAATTCAATTTGCAAACCCCGTGTCTTGTTCACGCGAAATAAAAAAAATAGGTATTACTTTTGGAACGTTCTTCGCATATATGAACACATAGCGAATCGACTTTCTAAAAAGCAACATCGCCTAATGAGGCCTTTATTTATTCATAACTGATTGACTGAAACATTGTCTTGATCATGTAGCGATATAAAAATATTTAAATATTATAAAAAAGTATATTTTACTCTATTTCTTATTGAGAACTTATATAAATCTTCACATACACATATTATATACTCATATATATATATATATATATATATATATATATGAACATATGTGTGCCTGGGTTATTTATCACAAGTAATTTCTGAATCAACAGGGAATGCTTTCATAGTCTGAACTCAACAAATTATAACACTTTCCAGCCTAAGTTAAAATACATTATCAATTAGAGCATTTGCTCACCGCCAAGAAATAAGTGAGATCAAGGACCTATAATTCATTTATTTAAGCGACTGAGCAAGGTCTACAATAGTTGGAATTTCAAGAGGTGCCAAGTAATTCGTGTTTGAAAAAAAAAAAAAAAAAGACGCGGCGAACTTTCAAGACATTTTTATGAGAATGTGACTTTATTTTAAACTTCTATAGATTGTGTTGGAACAAGTTTATTTTTATTTCACCTGGGTGTTTCAAACATGGTTAGTATCATAGGATGTTTATAAACGTTTTAATACAAAACATGTTTATAGTGTTCTTATTTTGTAAGATATAGTTATCCTGCTGGTTCAGGATATATCTAAAGTCCCTGTTAGACAGTTTGGATCTCTTGTATCCTGTTGATATAAATATAAAATAATACAATGAAATAAATTATAAAATTAAGAAAAAAATTAAGATGTTACATTAGCTAAGCTCATAGTTACAAGACTGAAATAGTAATAAATTGTAAATAAAATAATAATCCCATTTAAATTTATGATAAAGACAATACCAAAACATTAATCCCATATTAGATATGATAGAGTAACCTAATGATAATAATATGGACTTATATCTACACGTTTTCACTCCCACTGATAAATGACGAACATATAATCTATAAAATCATACCTACGTTAGTCAGCTATAGTGATTGGATACTCCAGAAGGACAACACGATGGCTAACTCCAACGAAAACCGAGATACAACTGCGTCATATCACGTGTACTATACCTTCATTAAGTTAGGAGAGTACTAGGAGAGAGGAAAAGAAATAAGTTTCCAACTAGGAATTATGAGCACTTAAGCAAAATTGAGGTGACAAAACACCCTATGAGACTAACACAGAGTTAAATAGTTTTATTTACTTAAGTGAAATCAAAAAGAAAGAGCAATAGATCAAATGTACGCTAGATTACAAACAAAAAAAATGCCCAAGTATATCTGTCACCATTTCCTAGTTGGTACACCTCAGGCGATTTGCAAAAAGTTAATTGCTACTCACAGAGAAGAAAAATCATGTGAAGGTGGACTTCGTAGGAGATAATCGAACTATACCTAAATTCCACCGTTCTCCTGGCTTACGAACTTTTCATTCATTGAGTATCTCCATTGAAAAGATGCTTTCCTAGATTATCGCACTTACATAAATAATCGCCTTCAAATTTATTTAAGCTATCTTTATTTTTCGATCATGTACGCCGAAGCAGGCTCGATCGTAAATATTTCACGCAGTTTGCATTTTAATTCTTTTACTGTTATGTTTTGAAATTCTTGTGGTGATGGTTTTATTAGAAATACTGTTTGCATTCTGAGTGTTATTCCCACAAGGTTTCGACCGATGTAACTTTCAGGTGTATCTTGTCGAACTCTGGAATCTTCCTGCAGAGCTTTGGAATCTGCACCGAATTTCAACATGAACTCTTTATTCAATCGACGAAGGTTACATGCTCTCGTTTCGTAAAAGAGTGGAGATCGTAAGTCGCAATGATATTTGTTCACACACTGGATTGCACCTTCCAACTCTCAAAACGTGAACCTTAAAACTGAATTTTAATTCTGTAATTTATCGGTTGTAGTATATTTTTTGGGAGTCATATGCTTGATTTTTTTAAGATGTACAACCTTACTACTTAATATTATGGACAACTATTTGTTACTACACACACGTGTATATATATATATATATATATATATATATATATATATATATATAAGATAAATATATGTGCTGATGTTTATTCATAGCTGAAAATTTTGCTAATTGCATTTCATTTCCTCTGATGATATAAGCCATTCTTGTAGATCCATGGATTAAGGAAATAAATATAATTCTTCTCCATATATTCATCGTTTCAAAAAATGAATTAAACCTTAATATATTTTTATGTATATTTTAATCTACAGAATAAAACTCTAATCATAACACACACTATATATATATATATATATGTTAACGAGCATCTCTCCCCCCCCTCTCTCCCTCTCTCCCTCTCTATTCTCTTATAGAGACACAGAGAGAGAAAATAGAAAGAGTAAGAAAGCCAGAGAGGGGGGGGGGAGAGATGCTAGATGATAACGAATATATATATATATATATATACACGAAGTTTTGTACTATATATATACATATACATACATATATATATACATATATATACATATACATACATATATATATATATATATATATATATATATATATATAGTACAAAACATCGTTAGATTTCAAAGACTTACATTTTTTCTTTTTTGTAACGTTTGTTTATTTCATCTTGGATTTCTTCATTTCAGCCGTTTCGTTAATGGGATGGCAATTTTTATGTGTTCATAAAAATTTCCTGTTCTCACCAACTCATCAGATGTTTCCATTTGATGTTACTAACAAAATGTTGATTTTGTACATAATAAATCTGGTGTTTTGGGAAAAGAAATTACACCCCCACGTTGTTTAAAGTCGTCCAGCTCGGGTATCATGCTAACCAAAATTTATGTTTAAAACCTTAATTTCGTACTTTTTATTTTTTGTTTTAATTTCCACATTTTTTTCCTATTATTTATTATTTCCTATTTTTTATAATGTTATTTCTACATTTATGCGTGTTTATTCTAATATTCCTTTTGCTTGGTTTTCTTATTTTTTAGTTAAACTACTTATTTCAAAAGGCGAACTCTGATGGAATATATTTTTGCTACTAGAATTACTTCCCTTATGTATTTTCCTTTGCCTATAATATGCGTTATGTTTTTCCCTTTCTTATTTAATTGTTTTTTTTTCATTTTATTTATTTTTAATTATATTAAACCAGTTTTGTAATTGTACTCTTACGTTCCATTTTGTTGTTCTATTTATGTAAACATTATTGTATGATCGATTGATCTGTGTTTTTCATTTTTTTATGTTACTTGCTCTACATTTCGTTTATTTTTTTAATCTGGTCTAATGCGTGAAATTAACTATCGATTTCTCTGCAGACATCGGTGAATTACATCTTGTCTTTTTAATAATTTTTCTTCGGTTATTAATATATGATGTGCTTCTAGTATACAAAGGTTGCATATTTTTTATTTGCTTGATTTATATTTTTTCGCTGTATCTACTATGGACTATCTTAATTTATATTCAATTTTATTTTTCTTTAATTCCTTAACCAATACTGCTAATGTGGTTTAGTTTTTCGTAGTTTTTTCTTGTTATTTTCGTGATTACTATTGGTTCTGTTGCTATCTTCATTATTGTGATTGTCTCTATTATTATTATTATCTCTTCTGTTGTTTTAATTTTTATCTGCATTGTTGTTGTTTTCGTTATTTGTTGTGTTATTTTCTTTCTCGGTGTCTTGTTTAGACGATGTTGGGTGATTACGATATCTGTCATTAAAGCAAGTTCCGGTGCTCCAAGATATAATTAACGAAAATGTCTATCCCACACTTATCTAAAATCATAACTCAAATTAATATTGTATTTTTTCTAGGAGCTCTCCTACTTAATATTTCCAAATACGTGAAATTTTCATCTCTATATTAATACGATAGTTGTAGCTGTTATTTTGAGTGTAATGCTTACGTGTTTCATTATCCAAGTGCTTGTTGTTTCATTGTTATCACCTTAAATTTCTTGTAATAAATCATTTTACAAATAATTCTTTAAAAGTTTTGGTTTTTAGTTTCGCTTATAGCTGATGGTACTCGAGTCATCTTTTTTTTTTACAAAGTGGTCACCACTTATCAAGGCCCGGAAGCCACTCATGGATAAGGGTCATTGTAAGTACAGTACTTAGTGTGGATATTTTAGAGTGTCTACTTAAGGGGGTGCTTCATCGGGAATTTGTTTACGTTGGACTTGAAGACATCCAAGTTGTAGTCAGGAGGGAAACAGGCAGACGGAACAGAGTTCCACAAGCGTGCAGTTCTAAGAAAGAAGGTTTGTTCATGGAATCTACGTTTTGATTTAAGCATAGATAAAGAGTGGGGGAAGTTTTTAACAGTAGATTCAGCTACTACGAATTCTTCATAAGTTTTGGTTTCCGTTTCAATTGTAGCTGAAGGAAGTCATATATATATATATATATATATATCCATCCATAAGTTTTGGTTTCGGTTTCGATTCAAGCTGATGCACGCAAGTCATATAGATATATTTTTATTTTTAAATCACAGCTTTGCAATATATAAAAATCGAATTGACTCTATAATAATATATGCAAACATATTTAAGGGCGTCCCTACAAATTTAGATAACTACTTTTGCAGTTTATAGAGCTACAATATTATCGATTTATGCTGAACACCCACAAAATGTAAACATTAATATATTACATATTAAAGAGTCAGCTGTGGAATTTCCATACTTCCCGCTAGTATTTCATGAATACAACTCTCTACATACAAGTATTTCATGGGAAGGAAGCGGGGAGTGCAGCCCTAAAGTTCAGGAAAGTGTAGTTGGGAGGTTGTCCATGATAAAAATCTACTTAGTCGTTAGATTCGTCTTAAATCCAGCCGAGAAAGTGGCCGCTTGAACTCATAATTTCAGACAAATATATCACATCTACACGAGATCTTAGACCCCGTCATATCTAAGGATATGTCACATAGCTTAAAGAAAATTGCAAAATCATTTTTGAAACGTGTTTTTGGTTAAGTGATTTCAACACGTTCAAAATATATCCGATTGAATTTAAACTGCGAAATGTTGACTCCATAGTCTATGATGGTATCCATTAGAAAAATCAATCACCCAAACCTATTCTTGTACCTGTTCTATAGAGTAATTTCTAGAGTACACTATACGAGTGCTTGATGTAAATAGAATGCGGTAAAAACCATCATTTATCATCAAAGAATGCCGCTATTGATTTCAACGTTACTTTTTTTTTTACTTCTATGGATGAGAACAAATCTAAATGTGGGAACAATCAGTTATTCAGACTTCGCATGTGACCATTAGAGTTCTTTATCGTTTAACTGTCACTAAAAGGCACCGCATATATAGAGTTTAATCGCAGATGGTGCCCGATAATTGAGTCTGACAATCCGTCCACGAAACACGAAGAAGCATTGATTCAGGTCGATAAAGATATATGCACGCCAGGCAACACGCGTGCGATTTATACGTATCTGATGGCCCGAGTATTAAAACTAATATATATATATATATATATATATATATATATATATATATATATATATATATATATATATATATATATATATATAGTTATGAAAATGTATATGGCAGTTAAGCTACACAGAATATTCCGCGTTTTATTGTCGTGAAAATTCGTCAGCCTGACGAATTCTCACGAGGATGAAACGTGGAATATTCTGTGTAGTCTTATTACAATATACATTTTCATAACTTGCTATCTAGCGCTACCCATGCATTGAGCACTGTCGAAGTAAATACTGAAAATTTACGCATAAAATTATATCTTCGTATATTAATTTATGTGATTAAATGAAGTAATCACCCCCCACACACACATATATATATATGTAAATGAAGTTATTAAATCTAGTCAGAACTAATTACAGAACATTTGGGAATACCAGGAAATGTATGTGGTCTCCTCTTACCCCGGCGTTGTTTAGAGTCGTTGTAGATTTCCCATTGCCACTAGATTCGAGCAGTGCCGATTTAGAAGTGTGATGGATCATTACGCAAAACTTGCCCTAGAATTACATGCGCATTTACCATTGTATAGGGTATCTATTGTCTCTTAAGACTGCAGCGAGGCCAAAACACACACATATGTAATTAAAAAAATCTCTTAAAACTAACGAACTGATCATTGTAATGTTTTGAATATACATTCTAGGTAAAACACTGATTAATATAGGCACATTTTTTGTACAAGTTAGTATTTAACGGTTTTAGTCTAAAATACAAAGTTTTACATATAAATAAAACATTTTTGAAAAAAAAATCGATGAGCGTACACCAGTATCAATAACATTTATGTAATTGATAAAATCAGAAAATATTTATTTTTTTAATTATGACATGTGATTCTTGGCACCGAATGAGTAACGTGACCACATATATCATTCGGAGGTGTACAAACGATTCCGTTCTATATCTAAAGAAAGTAATATATAAATAAAACGCATCCTTTATATAATCCTTCTACCAGGCATAAGACGGTTATTTTACTAGTGTCTCTCGACCCCACCCTCTCTCTCTTTGATTATATATATATATATATATATATATATGATGATTGCAACGTCTTGTCAGACGAGTGCCACTCCCTCAGACATTTAAAATCCATGAGCCCAAATGCCTGAGGGAGTATCTATACAAAGATGATGTTACAGAGTCTTAGCTTTGTACGACAGCTAAGTCTCTCTCTCGGTTCAAAATGTTGAGATCCAGCAACAAGCAAGAGCAAGATAGTCAGCAACAAATTAAACTGCAGACCAGCTTAATGCGGGTACTGGTCTCCCGCTTTGTTTTTTAAATCAGAGATTTGCTTCTCTTACAAAGGTTGCCTTCACCACGGCTTACGGGAGCCCTCTCCACCCCAATAGACATATACACACACACACATATATATATATATATATATATATATATATATATATATATATATATATATATATGCACATACATACATATTAGCAAGTCGCTTAAATATATTTTAATTCATGCAGATTACGTATGTATTATTATTGAGCCAGTTCTCTATCGATTATTATTTTGTACCTAATATATAGTAGTGAGATCAATAGTAAAAATATGATTTATGTGCCATCATCCAAAATTGAAAACAAAACACACAACTTTCCAGCGCTATTTCTGAGCTTTTCAGCTACGCTTATAGTTTTACAAATAATCTTGTAAACCCTATGAATGTAGATTTGTACATATAAACAATGTTAACCTCTTAGCAGCAATTATTTCCAGCTAAAATAAAAAAAAGTGCTATAGATCCAAATAATCTATATATCAGATTTGAACTCTGTAGACTAAATATCCGGAGAGAAGTTTTGTAGAGATATTTCGCGCGCATACATCTACAAGATCATTATATATATATATATATATATATATATATATATATATATATATATATGTGTGTGTGTGTGTGTGTGTGTGTGTGTGTGTGTGTGCATACATATAATATATATTTCTGTATGTTAGAGGGGTTTCCTCTTAAATTCTATGAAATTATGCAGAATGTAGAAACTATGCGTAAACAGAAGTCCGCGAAGTAGTGAAATAAAACGCATAATCTTAGAAGAAACTATAATAATGACGTAATTAATGCTCGTTTTCAAAGAAATATACTAATTAGTTGAGCTTCATGTAGTCATGGGTATGCGAGCAACTGAGTATATTAAGTTCGTTTATGTAATTAAAAAAAAAATAGGCTTTTAATATCAATATCAGAGGGGAAAAAAAATCAACATATCTATCTATCTATCTATCTATCTATATATATATATATATATATATATATATATATATCAGAAAAAGCCGAACCGATGTGTTTTTTTGTTTATGTTGGCATGTAATATGCTATGAAAACTATCCCATACAAAGGCGCATCTGTACTTATCCATTTACAATAATAAAGTATAATTTGTTGGTAATAGATTTTATTTTATTAGCAGGCGTGTGAGAGGAGAGGAGGTTTTCCCAGCCGTAAAATATGCTTAAATATATTTCAATTGGTCCAGATCTCCTCTATATTATTATAGAGTCGTTATTTCAAATGTAAAAAAAATATATGGGTGCCATCAGCTAGAATCGAAACCGAAGGCTAAAGTGTAGCATTCAAAGCTGGTGACGTAACGACTCTATCAACTGGATGCGCATATCAACTGATTAAAAATAAACTAAGATGAATGAATAAACTGTATAACAATTTTTTCTATTTGGACGCCATTTTTTATCCCTTAAAAACTATTTTAACCGGATAAAGACTTATAAAAACGATCCATAAAACTCCAATCATTAAAAATATGGCGACAAACAGATAGCCATAGTGAGTTTTATAAATTAGATTTTAATGACATAACCGACAGACGATTTTAGAAATCAATGTGCTAAACAAATAGTACATAATAAATAAATTACATTCAATAAGTATTCAACTCGAAGAAATAAAATGCTTTCCTCATGCAAAACCCATTATGCAGGGTGAAAGAGCAACGGCGTGTATTATTTCAATAACACGGCATACAAGTTTACATTTGAAAAGAAATAATTGGCTCTTATGGCACATACGCTTAATAGGGGCTAAAAAATATAACAGTATAGAAATGTCTTAAAAAAAAAACTTTCGTAAGCGACTGGTTCTGTTTATCCCATACACAAAAGAAACTTATATGCATACATACACACACACACACATACACACGTGTGTATACATCATTATTTAAATTCGTTTAAATTAACAAACTTAGACAAATAGTTCAATACTATTTATATTACGTAGATTGCAAAGTGTAACAGTTTAATTACTGTTGCGAATTTCTTCAAGCAACACATCTTCATTTATACAATTATTATTGTCCATTTCAAAACGTAATTTTTAAAATAATAAAAAAAAAACGCATTTTCAAACGCCTTCCTCGGTGAACTTTATACCTTATCAAATTAAACCTGGAAGAAACACAATCGGTAATTTTAAATTGTCGTCTTCAGTCATTTTTGTAAAATCTTTTCAAAGAAAACCGACGAAAAATATTCTAAGTACTTCCCTATATATGTAATGTACAAGCATATCGTGAGATATTTGAAAAAGTCATGCGATAATATCAATGAAGGTGAATATCTAAGCAGGCAATGGTTCTATTTTAACCGTGGTTTGAAAGGATGGCGGTATAAATACTGATTGTGGATTGTTTCTTTTTAATATTCAACTAGATTTGCAAAGTCAGTTTAGAAAATACAACGCAAGCTCAATATATATATATATATATATATATATATATATATATATATATAAAACGCATAATTTAAAGCACTTTTATATATATATAAAACGCATAATTTAAAGCACTTTTAAAGAACACCGCAGTACGCATAATTTAAAGCACTTTTAAAGAACACCGGACGTAGTGTCATAATTAGTTGCTGAGGGTTTAGGGTTTTTTTCTATAGTTTAAACATAAATCATTAAAAAGAAACTTTCGAAAAGACCAAAATCCACCTCTAAAGTATATTTCTCCTAAGCATAAATTAGACAAAGAATTTCTCAACATGTCCTCTCTTCGATACGTAGGCACAAAAAATGGCCAACATCCGGGCGTTTACCAGCGCAAAGGTCGTCCATTGGTGAACATTTATTAGAGTGCCAAATTTGCACTGACGGATACACGGATGAAACTTTCTTATTTTACACAAAGCTCGCTCGAGAATTCACTTAAAAATTCTAGTGGCTGTAATTTGCGCCAACCATCTCTGTAAGCAAAGAGAGTATACCCATAATTTAGGACTTATGGGTATTCGCTTGGGTATTTTTTCTATTCCCTATAATTTTTTTTTTACTCTCGCTATTAATTTATATTCTTTCGACCACGTTTATAAACGATGATTGCTCCCCCCGCTGCCAACGTTAATCTTGAAAAGGGTTGGCTGAAAGACGTCTTGATGGTTTTTTTTCTGCTCCGCCCCTTATTTATCCTCTTTATCTAATTTATGCTTAGGAGAAATATACTTTAGAAGTGTATTTTGGTCTTTTTGAAAGTTTCTTTTTAATGGTTTATGTTTAAACTATAGAAAAAAAAAACCCTAAATACTCAGCAATTAATTATGACACTACGTTCGGTGTTCTTCAAACGTGTTATAAAATTATGTACCTAAAACTCTCTCTCTCTCTCTCTCTCTCTCTCTCTCTCTCTCTCTCTCTATATATATATATATATATATATATATATATATATATATATATACACACTATAATAATTATTAAATACCTACAGACACTAGTGTTTCATCCTTTCAGGAATCACGAGTGCAGGATATAACGATTAACATCAGTCGATAGATTCAAACCCGGCGACAACAGCCATCCTTGGCTTCATTAGCAAGGATCTGATCCATTCAGCTACTGTTAACCGCGGGAAATGCTGTTGAATTGAAACATTTACTTTTAAATGCTTTTTAAACGTCGCTAGAGTGATCTAATCATTATGTGATGATCTCCGCATAAGAGCAAAATTTACCGACTTTAATTCAACTGAAAGTGCTCAACGATAAGAAACGAGTTTCTTAAAGGGCTGAAATAATTATTTACTATAATAATTATTACATACCTACAGACACTAGTGTTTTATCCTTTCGGGAATCATCAGTGCAGAGTATATATATATATATATATATATATATATATATATATCAGTATATTCATAGAGATAAAGTGCGATAATGATAGGTGAATATAGTTAAGTAGAGAGAAGACTATGCATCTCTACTTGCATTGATATTGACAGGCACGCCTGTGAAACTATGAGTTTTAAACAGGAATTCTTGCGCGTGCGTGAAACGCCCGAGGACAGCTGGCAAGCCTTACAATGTTATCCATTTACGATTCTAAAATCCCAAACACAAAAGTCGCGCGTGTCACTGGAAATTAAGATTAATACTTTTAAAATGGATTCCAACACTCAGCAACTTGAGATTAACCAGCGGGCTCCCTCAACGGTTGGTAGACACTTTGCTTCAAACACAAGTAGTCGTTTATCTGCATTTACTATGGAATGTGCAACACACACACACACACACACACACACACACACACACACACCGCGTGAGAATCTGGCTTGGAAAGCTTTTTTTTTTTCACTCAACCCATGACGAGAGTTAGTTATGTATTCACCAATGAATTCTAGAGTTTATATTATTAAATTATCTGCGTCATATCCTTGCTTACAGGTGGGTATATAAACATTTATATACGCATGAAGTCGTTGTATGTTTTTTTTTTTCGTTGAGAAACTTACTCTGGTTCTTCTTTATATTCACGGCGTATTTAAAAAGAAAAACAGACAACTTGTATGCACCGGAGAGAGAGAGAGAGAGAGAGAGAGAGAGAGAGAGAGACAGACAGACAGACAGACAGACAGACAGACCCTCCCGACCACCAAGTCACACTGCACTTGATGTCATTGCGGACATTGCTCAAACCCGCCATTTCTGCTAGAGTCCTGCGAACAAACAATGACAGAAAATCCCTGGTTAGAAATCACATAGTTTACTCGATTTTCACTGGGGTAAATTCAGACATTTAAAATTTTCCACTCAAACACGACCCCCGATATATAGGGTGTCCCAAAAAAATGTATACACTCTTTAAATTATCTCAACTTGCTAAATGAATACGCTATGCCACGTTCCCAAGAAATGTTTAGTAATGCAAAATGGCACTTCCAGCAGGATAGAACACTTCCCCACTCTTATCGTGACATAAGAGTATATCTTCATAGTCACCTGCGAAATAGATAGTTAGGACGAAGAGAAAGCATCGAGTACTGTCCAGCTCAAAAGATTTGACCTCATCCCCATGGATTTTTCTTCTCATAAAACACAGATTTCGCACCACAAAACGAGATACGATGAATGTGTTGAAAGTAAGCATTGAAAGAAGATGCGTCAACATACCAATTGAACTGATTCGGGACGTTTTCGATTCAATCAGTGAGCGTTGTTAGCTGTTCATGGACCACATTAGTCAACAATTTGAACACTTTCGATATTTAGCTTGTTTCTATATTTGTTCACAGTATTTTGATGGATGAAACTTTTATTTCTTACAATAAATATTGGTTTTATGGTCATTTAAAGAATGTAAACATTTTATTGGGGCACCATGTATAACACTTGAACCAAAGAGAAAATATTTGTATATACTCCTTTCTCAGAATCTAATGTATGCCAGTTATTATTTTTACTCAAAAACTTGACAGTCCAATAGCTGCGACGACAGGAGTGGTATCATTAGAACAATCGACCCTTTGTGCTCCATAATTTATTTTTCCACATAATCACCCTCATTCTCAACGCATTTTTCAGGAATTCAATAACGCATCTCTGCTTCTAACGCACCTGTATGAAAGATGTTGCTATTATAGAGTCTCACACCGTCAATATATTTAACAGAGAGGGGAAATTTTCAAGCCATGAATGTATAATGTTAGTATAGCAATGTAACTTACAATCCCCGCTGATCCATTCGGGCGGAATAAAAAGTAGGTGTTACATTTGGGACGTCCTTCTAAAATTCATGTATATACGAAAGAGCAACGAATTTCATTTGGCGTAGCAGTTTTGAGAGACAATGGATATCCTCTGATAGGGCGTTTGTTGGTTGGTTGGTTGTTTTTGTTTTACGGCATATTAACCCTTTTCGGGTTATTTAATGCCGAATCCAAGGATTTAAGAAAAAAAATTTTAATAGAAGAATATATTTGTTGTTTTCACATCGGTCTCTATTTAACCCATAGTTGGGATCCTAACAGGTACTACCACTCCGGGTTAGAGTGGACCTGGGAGCAATGGTAATTAAAGGGTGGCTCCACACTCCCCACAACCCACAAGCTGGGGCCTCACCACTGGATATAGTTTAAGGTCATATCCAGGACCCCCATTGAGGGAGTTTTACCCTCTGCAGAGGGGCAGTCGACGTATTCTAATGCCCACCAGACAGGGCCGTAGGGCGTTTGTGTCGTGACCAGTAAATAATGAACTAAAAGCAACCCCCTCTCCTAACGGAACTTGTCTTGAAACAATATAGTTTAAATAAATCAATTTGTAGCAATGTTTATATAAACGAATTATTTCCAACTTACTTGGTGTTTTCACACTGTTAATTAGCAGTGATCGCTCGTTAGTAAACACCGGTGGGTTTATGACAACGAGTTTCATCCGTTTCACTCAGCAATTTTCGATCATCATTTTAACCCATTAATTTCTAGGGTAACGTTTTTTCTCTATTGGGTTGAAACTTTATGTACTTATATTAAAATGCGGTTTATTCCAAACATTACATTTTGGCATTTACAATTTAAATACAATTGCGAGATCTGACTCGCACGTCTATGACGTAATCTAGAGATCCAATAAATCTAAATCTCCAAATAAATACGGCTGTATTTCGGCAATAACGTATCGAATGTTTTCTTCCAAATGGCTTATTGTGTTTAATTTATTAGCGTAGATATAGAACTTTACATATCCCCACAGAAAATAATCTAATGGAGTTAAATCACAAGGACAAGGTGGGTAGTTAACAAGTACATTTCATTCTAGGTTAGAATACGTACATTTAAAGGAAAAGGTTTCTTTAGAAAGCCAGATAGTAACTCTCATAATAAATAGGACATTGAGTACATCTACATATCTATAAAAGTGAAAGTGTATGTCTGTCTGTCGGTGTACATTTCCCTACTAAATATCTCCGTTAATTTTCAGCCTCTGGATTCGAAATTTGATATACAGGGTACTGAGATTTGGGAAAATCTTTGTAACCAGTTTTCAGCCAGAAATTTGGCTATTAAGGGGTCAAAGTTCAACGATTTGACCTTTAAGAAATCTACCAAACTCCTCCGCTAATTTTGGGTCTAAACACTTGAAAGTTTAGATATAGGTTTCTTGAACATGGATCTAACTTAATAACTTGATTTGAGCAAAAAAACAATGAATGTTAAATGGTCATAATAGGGATCAAAGTTAAAAAAAATTCACCGCTATGGTCTCTACCAAAATTACTCGGAATCTACACCAAATGATGACTTGCCAAACCAAGCTGAACTTATAATAGCCGATAGTTACTAAATCTGCAATTAAAATATGGTTATCAATTTAAAGTTCGCTGCTCTCAAAAGACACCTTATATACATATATATATATGCTGCACTCGTAGTGGTTTGATACATAATTGTAGGAATTTTATTGTCTATACATCTTAATGCTCTATAACAAGTAGAGCAGTACAGTAGAACCCCACGATACGACATTAAAAATTAGTAACAAAATACAATACAGGTTATAATACACATGAATATAATCAAATAACGTTCTAAATAACACCGTAAGACGGGGCAAATATTGTAACCATGGGCCGGAAAAACATCGTATTCCACATCGTAACGTGAAAAAAACATATCCTAGGGCCACCATACCCCTAGCTTTACTATATTTTTATTAGCATCATTTTCATAGGAATTTATTTGATTACGTAGTGGTAAATATATTCCGTCGAAAAAGTTAAGAGATAATATCAAACACCTCTGTTAAATAAGAAAGAGATAAAGCGATAACTCTAGGGTTATCCATGAAATTCGAGTCATATGATTTCTTTCTGCAATATTTTCCCGGAATTTCTAGTCATGTTTAATTTAACTCTTGACAAGACTGTGTGTGCGTAATATATAGTTATGCAACAGTCGTCCATTCAAACATATTGCCTTAGAAACAACTGACAGAAGTTTGGCGTTTTTTTCCTTCATTTTATATATGGCACCAAACACTAATCTGCACGTCTCTCGCTATTCTTTCCTCCCTGCCTCATTCGTTCGCACGGAAGAAATGCTTTAAAATATTTTAAACGCTCTTAAAACGAGAATGATGTTTTTGTCCCCTTGAGGAAATTCCAACGTGAAATATTGATTGAAATGGAAGAAAACCTTTCTGGGCGTTTTCAGGGTCTTTAATTGAATTGTTTCTTTTAGATCATCAACCAAGGAATTTGTGTAAAATAAAGAAGAAGAAATAAAACAATGGGAAGACTGTTCTACTAGAACCAAACTGAAATCTCGTAAAGAATTAATGGTGACTTTTATTCCCCATCATCCGAATACCATGAGAGCAATGCTCTCAACACAAGCAGCTAAAAAATAACTCCGCGTATCATTATCATTATTATCATTATTATTATCATTATTATCATCATCACTCATTAGGAGTTTTCACACAGACCATCATCAAAAAAATGTCGTTAAAAACAACCTGTGGTGCTCCCTGGAGTCTGAGTGACTAGTCCTTCAGCTTTCCAGTAGTAAACACCTCTTTCAACACCCTTTGCAATTTAGCTTGCGTTATTGCAATAGCCGTTTACCATTGATTCCTCGTTGGCAGCGATCATTTGTTTTCGCAGGAATTCGGGTGGCAGTAAGTTTTTCAAAAGCCCCTGTCCTCTTTACACTCATCTCGTGGTGGTCCTATTAGCGTTTTCTCTCCTCCATCTTTCCATCCTCCTTGACCCTCCTCACTTATTTAGTGTGGCACCGATTTATGGCGACACTAAAAAAGGTGGGACGGATAGCGAGGGTACAGAGGAGTAAACTTAGAATTTTACAGTTTTACTTTTCGCGGTTCCATATGTTATTTTTGCGTTTTACCTCTATAGCAGTTTCTTTATTCCTAGCCAGCGTCTGTGGATCGTGGGTATTGGTCCCCGCATTTAAGGGGTTTCCTTAATATTTCAGACGTTTTCATTATTGTTATATGTTGCATCTTCTCAGCCAACCATCTAATTCAAATCTATTATTATTATTATCATTAGCATCACTGTATTCATTTCCATTTACATAATGAGTGAAAGTCATTTTATGTTCGTACATTATTGGTCGCCACCATTTATGAAAAGATGGGGTCTGTCAATCGTCGAAGATATACATATTTAAACAATCTTTAGCTGATAAATTTATTTTAGAAGATAACGATTTAATTTCTTATAATAAATTAAAAAAAGAAACGGTAAAAATGTTGCTTTATTCAAAAAATAAATCAGCTAAAAATATGTTTTTTTAGCAAGAGGAAATAATTTTTGGTTTCGAAACGATATAAATTTTAAAGATTTTTCGGCAAAAGAGAATAAACCTATTCGTTTTGTTCAACTATTTACTGTTAGACTGACAATCATGTGTTTTTTTTTTTGTTTAATTTTACCAATATTATTTTGGCGATTTTACTAACATGCAAAATATTTTCACGGGGGAAAAAGACGTTCCAAAAATAATGTATACTATTTTTTATCCACCTGAATAGATCAGAAGAGATTGCAAATTTTATTGATGTGATGACAGAATATATGCGTTCGTGACTTCAAAAGTTTAATCTCCTTATTGCATATATTGACGCTGTTAGGCTCTAAAAAAGGAACCCCCGTCACGAACGTGTCAAAAGCAGAGATGCGTCATTGAATTGCCCTATAAAAAGATAACTTGAATCAAACAACATTCCCTAGCACCTGCGGGACGTTTACGAAACTAATGCAGTTGATGTCAGTGCAGCTAGATGAGTTCGTCGAATTCAGAATGGCGGCAGAGATGTGAGTGACAAAGCTCGCTAAAAAAATATTATGATCGAGACACCAAAGAGGCTGGCAAAAGTGTATTCCCAATAATGAGGACTACGTAGCAAACATGTTGGAACACTAAAGATCCTTCGTTTTAATGGTACCATTCCCGCCTTTCTAGCTTTGTAACATTTTAGTTTTTTTAGTTAAAAAAAATAAGAGGACTTACTTTTGGAACAAACCTCATAGAGTAGAACAGCAAGCGTAGAATTTCTACGGCGAAACGCTAATTTAATTGCTGTAAAAAGCTTCTCCCAAGATCTTAGTACTCCTCGCAATCTTTAAGTGAGAGTCTTGTTGGTGTTCTTCACTCTAGGTCCTTCCAGCCGCCATGATCTTCCACAAATAGTTTGTGTGCTATCAACAAAAGTTGATCCTCATTTCGTAAGTTGGTGTTTATGAGGTTTATATTAGCTTTAGTTTCCTTGGTTTTATCTCACGTCCCTTCCATTTATGTGTTTTATTTCGGTTGCATGTTCTATGTGTCTAGTTAGTAGTGTTGGGACGATTAATCCAAAAAAATATGCCTATTTTCTGATGCCAAAAACGATTCCTTTAATTGTCTTTTTTTATTTGATTTTGTTTAAAACACAATCTTCCATTACTGATAGTAATAATAAAATAATCGATATTTATTGCTTTTAAACTAGCAGTTAAACTTATATCTACAGATCCTCCCACCACCACAAATTTGAATTTACGTTTGAGAAAATATATGCACATATAACATGCGTTTTTACGGTGATTGGGCGCGGGGGGGATAACGATTGTAAAATTGTTAGAGATTTATAAATAATTGGAATCTTTAATTGTATCAGAATAGGGAAAATATTAAAATCGTCTCATCACTGCTAATTAATATTCATACTTCAGATAGGCTGGTTTCCGCATATTCCAGCTTTTTTTTTCATTGCTCTTCGCTATAGAGTCCCAATCTTCCTATTGAATCCAATTTCTCGTGATCTTTCTATGTCTTTAGGAACTGTTCATAGTGTTTCTTATTAATGTTATGCTATTATACGTTCATACATTTGTATGCTCGCACGTACGTTATCACCGTCCGTATACTTTTAAGGATATGATATCCTCATCGCCAAAAATGCAGTAAATGAAAACAAAAATTACATCTGATGACACTATTGCATTGAAGATGGAATTCAAAGTAAAATACACATTCTTGACCTCCGGGCGTATTTTATCAGTTACGCTACCGACACGTACTAAGTAACATTCAGTTGTAAGTGACACTCTTCTTGAGGTTGAATCATCGGTGCTGATGATTCGAAAAAATACAATTGTAAATTTGTTAAGTAGTCTAACTATTCATGACTGGTTGAAAGAGAGCTTTACTCGTAGATTAAATAAAGAGTTCAGTCGAAATTCTAAGCAGATTTCTCAGTTCGATAGAAAGATTCCCGTGTCCGACAAAATAACATCAAGGTCGAATATTACATCGACCAAAACGCTGTGCGAATAACACCCAAGAAGGATCAGTTGTCATAATTTTCTTAAAACTTTTCAGGAAATGATTATAATTAGTTTTTCCTTAAGGGATAGAGAGACAAGTTGAGATAGGAGGAGGGAGAAATTATGACTAATGTTATAATAATAATAATAATAATAATAATAATAATAATAATAATAATAATAATAATAATAGATAAAACACATTGGCTCTCCTTGTGATTCAATGGAGGTTTAACATCTCTACGTAGACCGTAGCTGACATTAAGTGAATGAATGTCAAAACGAAGAAAAACCCTTCGCTTTAAATCGCAAGCATAATCCTTAAGCCGATGTTGATCGTTTCTATGTGGCCAGATATGAAGGAAAACATGCGATTAGTTCAACGAGAACTGTCTCACCAAACGACAACAATCGACCTTCAAAGAGAGCAGGAGATAACGAATGGTGGAGTGTGTCAAAGAGCATAAAACGGATCAGAGACTATATATGCCGTGATAAAGGCAACCAACAATTCAAAATAAAATTGAAGTGTTGGGAGAAAAAAAAATAATTTAAATCTCATATTGTAGCGATAAGCAAAATGCATAAAAGGAGAAAAAGTCAACGATATTTGCTAGATGAAAAAAAAAAAAACGGTGAACAATAAACCTCGTAATAAAAAGTACTTAACCCGCACAAAACACTTTTATATAGGAAAAACCATTATTACAGAGTGACCCCCCCCAAAAAATAAAAACCAAAACAAAAGCTAAATGGAGGCCATCTAGAAGATATGCTGTAGAACGGAGAAAAAAAAAAGGCCAAAGACCCTTGTGTTTTGATGTGATGTTTTGAATATAATAAACTAGTTATGACTAAAGTTTCATTTCATTCGGACAAAACACTAAGAAACGGGGCCTAATTAGAGTTGGGACCCGTTTTTTGGGGGGTGACACTTTATAAGTGATTGCGTTGCATCAGAATAAAATCGGAAACTGAAGATCGTTTGTTCCTGCTGTATTTTATCAATTTTGTTAACTAGAATGTATTGAAACAGTCGGTCATTTCGGGCCATGTTTGCCAATATAAATATCCGCCGAATACAGAGTTCCCTCAGCACTAAAAACCAACAGTTGTTGAGATGCTTCATTTTGAAGAAAGCATGGCATTGTTCCTGTGCAATTCTGAACAATGCACTCATCAATGCTTTGCCTTTTCCATTTTAGAAAATGGTACTTTATTGTTAATCATCTCCAGCGTCCCCGTCGTGGAATGCTGAAGGGGAGGCCCAGGCATCCTTTTGCAGGCAACAGTTCTCTTCTCAAAGGGCGCTGGCTCTTAACCCCCCCATTTCAACCTTTGTGCTACACATTCCACCGTGAGAGCGTGATAAATTCCCCATGTTAGTGTTGCTGAATTTAACGAGGATCTGCAAGAGAAATACTTTGAGTATAGTCACGTCTTGATTTCCAAGCGAAGCAAAAACATTTTATGGAAGCGTGTCGTACACGGAGGGACGAAGCAAATAAAGCCGTCCATTCAAAGAAAATATATAAAGATAACATTTCTGGCAGTCATAAATGCAGGTTTCAGGAGCTCCCAAAATATAAAATACAAAGATCTTGAAAGAAAAATGTGTCTCTTAATATTAGCTTATATATGAAATATGAAAACGACCTTTCTGACCTTAAGTATCTACTAAAGATTCGAGCAGACATGAAAATACAACAGAAATCAAAGAAGACGCCCGCTAGTGAAAAAGACCGTAGAAAATGGAAGCACCAAAATGGGATAAACTACAGAAACTAATAAAGATTACTGGAATATTTATAAAAGACTTATTGATATTATGATTCTAGGTAATACTAAATATCGTTATAAGTCAATCATGGTAATAATGGAACAAGAAAGAGTCTTAGAATATTCTAGAAACCGCCGGCAACATCTAGGGTTAAAACAAAACATATGAAATAATAATAGTGATGACAACTGGTTCAAATACAAAGGTATCGTGACCGTCTCATTAAATATATTAAAGAAATACCATAATATGTTAGCTCCCAACCCCATATGACATAGGCACCAACATAGGTTGGACCTAAATAATTTGGTAACCTAGAAAGATCTAGCAGAGAAACGATCATCCAGACCTCTACTTAATGGGTATTGAGAAAAAACAGAATCCCGAGTAGGCTTATTCTCATTCAAATACTAATTTATTTATGTACACTTGAGGAGAACTCGATGGCAAACTGCTGTTGCGAGAGTGTAAAATGTATTGCAATGGTAACTGAAACAAGCGTAAAAGACGGTGGATTTCTGACAACTTGATGTCATCGAGATTTTAGGAAACATCACCTGTTTTTATTAGTGAGAGATCACTAGTAATTATTTATATGAAAATTCTTATTGATTAAAAAAAAAACGATGATTTTTAAAAAAGTTTATTTTACATCAAACAATGCATACTGCCAGTAAGTCGTAAGATGTTACTGTGATTAAATGTCAAACTGAGCACTGGGGGAATTCCAATGGTAGGTAGATCAAGGAAAGAATTTATTTGAATATAAAGCTTTTCCGACTTCTTGACTTCTACAATGAAGGGTTAGGATTTGATTGATATTCGGTTTAATCTGAGATTTTTACTATGAGGTCTCCAGATAGAGTATCTTTTTTACTGCGTTTTCGATCCAAAAAGAGTATAGCACCACTTTGATGTAATGGCTAGTATTTGGATGCAGGAAGTTGAGCAGCAAGATGTCTATTCACATTTCACTTGAACTTTTGCATGGAAGTCCAGTCAAGGAAGCAGGGGTCCGGTAGGGAATTCCCAAATCTCGCAGTTCGATGGAAGAAGCTATTTAAATAGGTTTTCCATACATCCATGGATTTCTACATTGTATATGTGGAATTATGTTGTTTGTCGGGGGTAATTTATGCCCATACTAAATTAAAAAAAACAAGAGTTCACAGCGATATAGTAACAATTGAATATTGAGTAATATCCTCGAGTGCGGATGTCCACCCCACATGACCAGGCGATGCCGACAAACCGCACGTAAATTTGAATGGAACAACTGTACAGAAACACATCTAGAAACATCTAAACAACATGACAGAATACAAAAAAGGAACTGAAACTACCGGAATAGATATGTGAGAAAGATCTCAATCTGACAGGTGGTAACCCGAAAATCGGCCGTGAAGATTCGAGTAGGATGGAAAGATCAAAGAATAAGAACACTATCCGGACCTTCAGTGGTAGTGCATGGACCGTACTGGAATGTCGAGGCGGTTTAATTCCCGGAGACGGCCGACAGATTTTATCAGCGATAAAGCAAAAAAACAAAACAAAAAAAAAAACAGAAAAAAAAATAAATAAAAGCCGTTGCGAGAAAGCAAACTAATTAACGACAGGTATCATAAGAAATAGAAAGTTCTCGGAATATATGGAGATCTGTTGCTTCTCGGGGAACAACTTATTGCCAATGATAACGACGTGTTTTAACTAGCCGTAAGTGAATAATATTTCACTGATGGATCGTTAATAATTTCACCTATTTAAAAGTTATCTTATGTACGGCATGAAGAGAAACTGGAATCTTAGGAAGATCTCCATCATTCCAGTAATTATAGGACCAGATTCATGAACAAGAATGTAAAATACTACCTGTCAAATATATTCGGTTGACTAAATGTAATAGAAGTCAAATTAGTACACTTAAAGCGACGGTTATAATCTTACAGATTTCACGGTTGCAATGTATGAGATGGCGGGTGAATGTGTTTGGCATCTGGTACGATGGCACATTATCAGCTAGAACAAAATAAGAAAATTACAAAAAGAAAAAATAAAAAATAAAGAAAAATAAAATAGAAAATAAGACGAAACAAGGAGTATTCTGCATGCACCGTGTCGAAATACGAGACTCCGTCCATTGTTACGCCATATGCATTTACGTTTGAAATGGTGCTTCTTTCGTCTTTAAAGAAAAGTAGTTTCTTTTAAAGATATTCGATTATCCACTGTTTTAGAAGTTATTTTTGGTACGCCGGCCTGTCTCCTATTAGATGATTTATCATGCTTAAGTTGAAAATAAGGTATTCGTCAGTCAGTATGCGAGTTTGATTCGCTTGGTTAAAATAAAGTATCTTGTTGGTCTTTCCGTTAGTTGTTTCGCTCAATTTTGACAGAGCATTTTCATCACTTCATCCGGCGCGCGATTCTTAAGCAATTTGTTGGCCTGTCTGAAGACCCGTTTTTATCATAGCATTTTGACATTTTACAATAAAATTTATTTCATTGGTTGCTGTAGCTCAATTTTGAAAGAGTTTTTTTCGTTGATCCGTCAGTGGCTTGCTATTTATATAGAATTTCGTTACTCCTTCTGTAGCTTTATTTTAAAATAGAATTTATTTGTCCGCCGGATGGTCGATTAAAAAAACAAAAACAAACGAAACACGTTTTATTTCCGTATGACGGTAAAAAGAACGTTTTTATTTGCCCGTCCGTCTCTCAATTTCTTATCTGGTCAAGTGCTCAATTGCTAAGGAACATTTGGTTTGTACGTTCGTCGCTTCATTTTGAAATGGCGTTTTCATCATCGAACACATTTTCTAATATTCGTTTGCGCAACTGTAAGATGCTGTGTTAGTATATTTATTGGTTCCTCCTTCAGTATGTCATGCATTAGGTTGAAATCGCTAGGTGAAAATCTGAGCATTTTAACGAAAATCTAAATAAATGTTTCGTTTTAATAAGAATAGTTCAGCAAAAACGTGACCACAAAAAAATGAAAATACCAAAATGCGCGAATATTTTTAATGCGAACCACTGTCAGTTCTTATAATGGTGCGAAAATCCTCTAAATGCGATAAGTTCGCACATTCAGAATAAACAAAGTTGACAGGGAATCGACGCTTGAGTGAAGCGAGTCATTGTGACCCCGCAACATAATCACACGCACTAAATGACCTCCTATTCGAAGTCACGAGTCGTTTTATTTATTTATTTTGTCTTTTTAATTAACCGCGGGGAAATTGCGAGCATACGCTTTAGGACCATCTATAGCATATTCACAAATATGATATTCTTTCCCTCGCTCAAAAAATAATATATATATATATATATATATATATGTATATATATATATGATTTTTAGCGTGATATGTAAGGAAGTTAATAAATAGTAGATAAAAAGGGAGAGAGAGAGAATAACATATGAAAAATAATTCTCACAATAAATATAAAAATATCATTTTTGGAAAAAAGTACATATGCACATAGAATTTATTTGAAAAAAATACAAAGAATACAGCCAGTGTTCTATAAACACACACACACATTTATATATATTATATCGACACACACACATATATCGACACACACACACATATATATATATATATATTATATCGACACACACACATATCGACACACACACACACACATATATATATATATATATATATATATATATATATATATATATATAGAGAGAGAGAGAGAGAGAGAGAGAGATACATACATACACACGAGCACCGTTCGAAAACTAAAGCCTATAGAGAAATAGAGATAGGAAAGAAGGATAAAAAGGGAGATTGGAGTAATACGTATGAGAAAGATTTATTTCACTTAAAATTCTATTCAACACTTCTATTTTAATATATCTCTCTTTATATATTTTATATTTTCTCCCCGAAGGTTTCTTATTTATTGCATATAAGGATCATATATCTTCTCTCCATTGGTAACTGATTTTTATGTTAGCTTTTTTTCTACCATTTATTTAATTTGATTTTCTTTCTTTTATATCGTTTTCATCACCTACTTTAAAGATTATTTATTCCAACGAACGTTTTCTGTCGTATTTTTCCAAAAGCAATAAATTTATGTCTATATCGTTGAAAAATTCTGCACCTAAAAAAAAAAAAAAATGAAAAATCGAAAAAAGATATATGTATACTTACAATGCTGACACTAACACATATATTATAAAATTGCAAGAGACCCGAGTTTCGTCTTTTGAATACTCATCAGCGTTTGTCGGGATATATATATATACGCCAATAGGGACAAATGCAATAAGTGCATTAGAGCAGATTCCATTAAAGACTTAGAAAAAAAGCACAGGGATTTAACATTGCGGCAACGGGACAGTGGATTAGTTCAGAAAACGGGACCTATTTCATTAGACTTTTTGTATATAAACCATATTCAAGGGGGAGAAACTAGTCGTAAATGTACCAACCCAGATGTAGCAACAGTACTTCGCTCCTTTAGCGAATGGTGGTTTTGAAGAGGTACAGGACACTATCAGGTGTAAGTAGTCTTCTAGCACTATAGAGAGAACCTACATTCCTTGAAGCAGTCTTCGAAATGTCTTTATTCCAGTTTATACTATCTGTGAATGCTAAACCGAGGAGATTGAAGACGTAATTTCACTATGCGATTATAATTCCGTTTAGTGAAGGATCTCGCATGCTGGTTAAGTAGAGACATAACTCATAAAAGATAGGATATCCTCCACTGTATAATAAAGACCGATGTATATTTGTTTTGTATACATGAGTATAAATGCGTCCCATCTGATACAAGTTTGCAAGTAAAAAGCACGCTTTTTTTTACTATCCCATACAGAAAACCATTTCAAGTGATTAGAGAAATCCAGAAGCATTTGCAATTATGGCAATATTTATCGCTTGAAATGAATTCGTAGAAAAAAAAATCAACGTTTAGTCATTTTTTTTTTATATTAAGACATCACTAATAGTAAATTACACGCATAAAAACAAATTGTGGTTTTATAACCTAATACGCGGACTTCGAATTTCTCTCTTAACCTCACCCGCTCTCTCTCTCTCTATATATATATGTACTAGCAGGGAAACCCAATGTTGTCAGGGATTAAATGAGGATCAACAAATGTCTCACCTACCCATACTTAAATTGTCATTAAAATCTGTGAAATCACCCATTTTTTAATCGAACTGGTTGATCGCTAGCTATAGTTAAGAACTCCCTCGCAGTGTACATGGAGGAAGCTTCATATACCTCCCCGCACTGATGTAATTCACAATATATTGTAGCCTACATTGGACTGTAGAGAATCTACTCTTGATATTATAGAATTATCTGTAATCAATGGTTTGAATTAAGATTAAAATGCATAAGTATCATGGTGAAATTGTGCTATATTCTGAAACATTCATTTTGAACGCACACCCGTCTTATCAAAGACCCAACTGTTGATTTTATGAAACTATATTTGCATAATCACTGGAATTAAAGTTAAATATATAAAAGTCAAGCATCATCGTTTAACTGTGCTCTAAAACGAAACCCTGATTCGAACGCTCTCCTATTTTATAAAAGAACAAACTTGATTTTATAGGTTGGGATTTTCTGCTTATACTGTGACAAAACTTCTCAAATGCACTTATGATGTTAGGTTGTACAAGTAGTTTTCGAGCCCATAGGGAACGTATTGCACACACACAATTCATTTCATACAATAGTATATCTATTCTATAGAGAATTGGTCCCCCAGCAAAAGGAAGGTGGACCTTTTATTCATCCTTGTCCGTTCGTCTGTCCGCACTTTTCTCAATAACTACGCCTTAGTATTTTTTTGGAAATTTTGTACAAACATTAAACATGATAGGAGTAAAAACATAACTGAACGGATTTTCCAGGAAAACTTCGGTTGCCCCCCTAAGGGGTCCCTCTCGGGTTAAGATGGATAAAATTGACACTTTTGTGCTTATTAAAAAGAAAATTGATGACTTGGATTTTTATAAAACTTTCTGAAAAGTTGTAACTAACTGATTTCTATATAATTTTGTTTGTCTATACTTCGCGATAACTCTTGGGTGTGCCCAGGGGCTCTTTTAGAGCTAATAAAAACACTCCATTTTTTAGACTATTTTACCATATTTGTCCAAAATTTTCTGTGTATGTCTATTTAGCAGTTTTGCATGGTGCTGAACTCAAATTTAAATATGTTAAGGCCTTAGGGATTTTTGGGGCTAAATGGGGGGGGAAGCAAATAATGGACTTAGTCATTTCTTTTTTTTTTGCTTGGTGCAGAACTCAAATTTACATATGTTAAGGCCTTAAACTGCGCCGTTTGTTCATTTTCACCAGGATTTGACGTCCCCTCTGGTCTTTTGGGTTAAATGGAGGGGGCAGATGCTGAACTTAGTCATTTTTATACCTTGTTCACTGTGCACTCACGGTGGACCATGCATCCCATTAGTTGTTCAATTATATTTCACTTTTTATTCATACAAGTCCTTTAATTTATGACGTTCAATGTAACTACAAAACATCCAAATAAATGATAACATTCTATCTTCCAAATTTCAGTATGTTGACAATCTTAGCGGTTATTTCTTTAATTTCGTTGACAGACAATTTTTGACAGCAGATGTTTAGTAGGGGAGAATTATTCCTGTAATTATGTCAACTTTTAATTTATTCCGCCCTTAACTCATCAGAAGAAAAGCAACTGATCAAATTTAAAAGAAAATAAAAGAATATAAGCATGATTACAAAAGTCAAAAGTTCGAAGAGATGTTGCTGTTATTTTTCAATGTGTTACGTCATCTTTTAATTGTAACGTAAAGCAACTAAGTATAAATTCAGGTAATTACTAGACTGTATTAATATTGGTATATAATAACAAAAATTTATAATTTGTCTATATTTATTTACTTCAATAATATTGATAACAGCCAAATCTACAATGCATTTTTTTTATACGAAACTAATTTTCGAATCTACTGATTTAATAATAATTTATTAATTAGATCTAAAACCTTGCATTGCTAGAAATTTTATTTTATTCCATGAATAAATATTTCATTAAGTTTATACGTATAAACAGATTTCTTTTATTGCCATTGTTTAATTACACATTTCACATAAATGAGAGATTTCTTATTTTTTTTTAATCATTTGTTTTTCATCTTTCCAAGGGAGATTACCCAATTTCATTATTAAAGCAAATTATCTCCCATTACCTAATAAAGCTTTCTTTTTAGTTTAGGTTTTATGGGTTTAAACTGTACTTATAAATTATATTATTTAATTTAATTGTATTATTTTATTTATTATTTTAAGCTTTTGTTGATTGTATTTTTTTATAAATCAATATTTTGAAACAATTTTATAATATAAATTGATCTATATTATGAGTTTTATCCATTTTTGTTATAACTGGATACTATATTCATTACAATGATTACCTATGTATGGTAGATTTACTTCAATTAATTATATTTTTTCTAATCTAATTTATTGAATTCAAATATGCCGTAATTTTTGTGGTTTTAAATATATTCTTAATATCTTATAATTATATCTAATATCTTATTCATACAGATATTTTCCGAAAGTATACTATTAGAACTAGGTATTCGGTATCATTTAAACAACATTTTTGTATTGGATTATTCAGTTCTGTTCCTGTTGACATATATTTGAATTCCATGCCTCATATATCCATTTATTAATTTATGTAGCTTATTTTTTTTTTTACTTATTTGTTTTTAATTTACTTCCATTGTTATTCGAAAAATGGATCTTAATTTTAATTCAATGTGAGCTATTATATATTTGTACCCGTATTTATTTAATATTTAACTTTATTTAGTTAATAAATGTATCCATTGAATTATTTTTAAAAACCTAACCCTAAAATTTATATTCCACCTGTAATTATTATGTACAAATATTTCGATCAAATTTAATAATTATACCAAAACTAGTATAAATTGGTAAGGTGATTTTACATCACTTGAATAAATGCCATTTTTACTTGTATTTAGTTTTAAATACACTACTCATAGAAATAGACACTAAGGTTGTCGCCATCTTGGGATTTGGAGATTTCGAATGTAGACTGTTGTCATTTGTGTGTGTGTGTGTGTGGGTGTGTTATAACTAAAGCGCGTATATGGATAATATTAATAAAATATATTCATCGAACAGAACCGACTTACATCATTTTTATATTCACTTCTTTACACTAAATTAAGATTTATAAGCAAGTTAATGTTTTATTTCTTATCATGCCATCGCGATGCATTGCTTTTGATTCGAGAAAAATATCTTAAGTTGTTAATTTTTAAGGTGATATGTAATTTCATGAAGAAATCGAAATTCGGCGAATTTGTCTTAATTGGTGACTAATTGACAGAACTTTAATAAGAAATGGCTGATTTGGTGAGTTAATTGCAGATTACGTCTTATTGAACCAATTGAACCAGATGTGTTTCAAACGTAACTAAATCCTAAATAATATGTATTTTGTGTGATTAAAGTATATAAAAAGCCGTATTAAAAACATTGATTAACCCGGCTCTTGTATACACACACATTATTATTATTATTATTACTACTACTACTACTAATAATAATAATAATAACATTAGTATACACATGTTTCTATCCACGTTATAAATGCGTAACCATTCTTATATTATATTGAACGACTTCCGGTGTTTAGGACAGGAAATTCAACGGTTTGAAAAGCATTGTGATATTAGAATTAGTGAATAATGTTTTTACAGATAGTATATATTCATGTAAAACATTTCTTTCTTTTGCTTATATGTAGTTTTAACATGTATTGTTCGTATGTGTTTCATCTTTTAATAATAATAAATATTATCATTGCTATTTTATCATATTTACTTTTTGTAAATATTATATTCATTTATCCGTTATTTTAACTTTTAAAATATAATAAAATTGTTAAAACGTTTAATTTTTATATTCTCTTCTTACTACTGTGTTTATATTGTCTATGCTGATGAAAGGGCTTCGGTTTTAATAATTGCAATTACATCTGGAAAAGAGTCGACCATCTAATAGTTGTTGATGTTGAATTCTTGTAACAGATATGAATGAATATACCACAAATTTACTTATTTCAGAACGATAATATATATGAGCTTTTAGTTATTTAGACACGAATAAAATTTGCAGTTTATACCGGCGATACTAATAAAATCCGCGTGTTATTGACTTAGAACATTTATAAACCGACTTTTTGCCGGAAAATTCACAAGTGCAGAAGGTAACTCAATGATATTAATTGTGAATCGAAATAATTGAGGTTACATTTACATTATGATGTGATCACACATCTAACACTTTTGATGGTGTGAAATCAGAACAATTACAAATTCCTGGTTTTGTCGCAGTAAAAAAAAAATGGTTCAATTGATACCCGTAAAAGAACAACGAATATGAGAATGATAAAGTTTGATTTGGTCGTTTTGTTTCACAGCATATCAACCATTTTCCGATAATTTAATACGAAATCTTTCTTTTCGGGGAAAAAAAGTTTTATGCTTCAAGTTTTTTTATATATTCAAATATTTATTCGGTTTTTTTATTTTACTGATCCGTTTTATGGCATATAAAACTTTTTTTATTTTTTTATACTGAAACAAGTCATTTGGAATTTTTTTTTATATTTGCAAATATATTTGCATGGCGTTTGGTTTGGTCGCTTTGTAAAGAAAGAATTTTATTTTTGTCGATATAAAACATGATTGAATTTTGCAAACAGAAAGTAAAAACAAAAAAATACAATAACATAAATATTTGGTGCATTTTATGACAGGCAAACTCTATGCCCAGACAGCCTGATATAGTTGCACGAGAGAGAGAGAACAAAGACAAGTACTAGAAATGAGGCTGACCAAGGAGAAAGAAAGAGAAAGTAGGTTGTTTACATTTGGGAAAATTAGTTGAAACCTACGTTCCGATGATGTCACCCTGCTACCTTACCTTCTATATTTCTGTATAGATATCGCATATGACCGTTCTATTCTCATAAATAATGTGTGTTAGGTTCGCTAAAATTGATTTATATGCGACTAATAGCGAAAAAGTGGTCGGTACATCTTCCAATAATCCTTTGTTCTTTCTATTTCTCTACTTTCTATTTCGTTTTTCCTTTCACCCTGTCTCCTCGCACACAACAACCATAGCTCCGTCCATATACTTCTCACATATTCATGGTAAACTGTCTTGACTACATACTCTCCGTTTTCCCCCAGAAGACCTTGAAAACGAAAAGACATCGTGACTACAGAGATAATATAGGTATAGCCACCGCGGATTTAGACTTCGGGCTGAAATCCGATCTGACAAGCGGATTAAATGCTCGTTGGCAAAGACGGACTGAAAAGCTGTCCGGCCCAGGCTGAGACCCACGCGACCCCACTGATCTCCCACCCGCCGCGACGCTTCTTCGCGACCTAGCTAATCAGTTATGCTTGATGTAAAAGTCTAGTTGTTTCATTGCAGATAAACGTACCTTTTCGTAGGTCAGATCGCCTTAGGAAACCCACGCCAAGTAATCGAAATCAACAGTGACGACGAAGGCGTACGGGTTGTATATTTCTCATGGGAATGCTCCTGCGGTGTGAAATTTGAAAGATATGGTAGATAAATGAACATAAAGATGTTCACACACGAACGTATATACATAAGGTTATGTCGTCAAAGCGTGCAATACATAAATAATGCAAACAAATATTTAGAAAAGAAGTATAAGGTTATGATACAGTAATGCGATGCTACATTGTAGCTCTCTGTCGTGGGATATAGAAGATATTCACGTTGATACACCGGTTCTTGTTAGATCATCGATGATAAGCGACCTTGAGGTTGATCAGCACGAGATGTATAATGATTTGAAAATAGACGCTCTAATATGTCAGCATATATGCGCAAGGACAGCAAAAACTTTATATCCCCCACATTATTCGAGAGTTATAACAGATGCCCTTTATTAATTTCGATATGAAATGCTTCCGCACCGAATATATAATCTCCTTTAAGCTCTAGACTTTGTCCAGTTTATATACTGAACAACATCCTCAAGGAAAGTCGCTTTAATGCCACAGAAGAAACAAAACTGTTTCATCCCTCGGCTTCAAAATCATCCGACAGAATTCGTCAAAGATGAATCTAGGAACATCAACTTGAGAAATGCATTGGATAGAGCAGTAAATGTGTTGAGAAATAAGCTTATGTATATATGTTGTTTTTTGTGAAGATATTTTCTTGAAAATTCCGAACTTTATTCTTCACTGTATATTGTATGCATATGAATATGCACAGACGGACATTTCGTGTAAAACGGCGTTTTAATTTCGCTAATCGTCTAGTGATTTAAACCCATATATAGAGAAACTCTTTCGTTGATAACACAAGGAATAAGATGGCATACTTTTTGATTTCAGCTTCCTGTAATCTTGTCTAGTTACATTGAAAAATCTGAATACAGCCTAACACTGTTTCTCTCCCGCTCTAGGAATATACAGAAGTATATGAAATGAGAGTATATATATATATATATATATATATATATATATATATATATATATATATATATATATATATATAGTGACGATTATTGGAAATTTGATCCGGATATACATGCGATTGGGGACCGATTATGAACTTGATATTACCACAAAACTTCCTCTTTCGGGAAAATGAATTTCAATCGGCTACGGCCAATGCGTCGCTATTAAGCTAAGATCTTGCTTGAAATTACGTCCAAATTTATCGCTTGTCAATTTATCAAGTAAAATGTCCGTAGTTATTTTTTTAGCAATAACTGTAGTAATTCGCTTTCCTGAACCTTGGAAAATTGCTTCTCAATACAAACACAAATTTTGTCGACTAAACCTTACGAAAATAAAGTGAATGAGAAGGATTTGGTGCTTTGTAGTTTTTCCTTGAGGTTTATTCGTCATGTAGAAATTTGTAAAAAAAAAAAAAAAAAATTACAATGTTCGCGTAGAAAAATCTGTACAAATAAATATCATATTTATTGAATAATACAGGGTTAGCTCATATGTTTAATATTAGAGAGTTCTATGAACTCAAGAGAGTTAACTACACTATCATTTTGACAAATAAAAATTCTGAATAAATTAAAATGGATGTTAATGAGTTATATTTCAAAGATCTATTTGCTTTTTTTCTGTGGTAATAGAAGTAAAACAATATTGGACTAAAAAATATTTTTAATATAATTTTAGTCAGAAATTTAGTCACTTTGATATGAAAAAAAAGTTTCGAAATGTGATCAATGATATGTTTTATTTACGTCTTTACATTATTTAATGGTCATTATTTAAATAAATTGTAATTTTGTTATGCGAGTGCGCGTTTTTTAAACTATAAAATCGTGTAAAATGTTTCCTATTTCGCACAAAAAATTCGGCTTAATTTGCATAACTAATTGACTTTATCCTTCATTTTCAGGTGACCCCCCACCCCCCAAAAAAAAACTAAATCGAGGCCATCTAGAACATATGCTGTAGAACGGAGTAAAAAAGGCCAAAGACCCTAGCGTTTTGATATGATGTTTTGAATATAATAAACTAGTTATGACCAAAGTTTCATTTCATTCGAATAAAAACTAAGAAACGGGGCATAATTAGAGTTGGGGCTCGTTTTGGGGGGTCAACCTATATATATATATATATATATATATATATATATATATAATGGGTTCGTTTTCTCATATTTCAATCGAGATGAAAATATTACAATTTTCTGCAGTTTATGACGTACTATGATTAAGTGCTGTTTCATCTAATGCCATAACCGACAAGTTCTAAGCTCAGCTATACTAATAATGTAATAATATATGTATTTTTTTTCTGAAGAGAAAAATGGCATTCTTTGAAACTGCGGATTATTGATTTCTCAATAAATTTTCTTTGTAGCATTATATCGAACGATAAATTTTCTTGTAAATGTTTAATTTACGGTCTTGATTTCTTTTTCTTATAGAAACACACACATACACTGCTACATTTTTAGATTTTTATTAATTTGACACGACACGTCAGTATGTAATAGTGTTATTACGTAAAATGAAATTTTTGGTATCCAATTATAATGCATAAATATCATGCACCATACGACCAAGCCGGGCGATACCTCACTCTGATCGTCAAGTTAACAAGAATGTCGAAACTTACCACACTTTGGTATGAAATATAGTTAGCGGTACGGTTAACTGACACAAAACGTTTTCTGATCTTGTATAATCTAGTGTTCATTGTTTGCTGAGAGATATTAAAAAGAAAAGAGTGAAACATTGCAATAACGTTGTTTTTAGGATTATTATTATCATTACAAGGTCAATGTCCTGGTGAGTAGGTTGTCTCCCTTTTGTTTGACGGAGTTATTTGTTTGACTAAACGAACTTAAGAGGGAAACCGTGTTTACTATCCATACCCAGCTTGACGGTAGTTTAAAAAAATAAATAAAAACAGAAATATCTTCTACAACTCACAAGTCGCATTGTTCAGTTACATTCGTCTTTTCAATTCGGTTTCTCTCGCTCAGCAGCGAGTTCATAAACACGAAGACTGAAAGGGAACGCCGGTTGCAAATGCGCTAACATTTATAAACAATAATAAAAAAAAATGGTGTCTATACAAGATACATTTTCGTTTTTGCATGAAGATATTTTCAGCATAAAATAATGTTTATTATGGAAGCTTTAATAAGTTTTGTAGACGTCTATCAAGATTATTTTCAAGTTGTGAAGAAAGTATATATGCAAGTTTCAGTATCTGTCTCTATTATTAGATTTCAAGTTTGAGAAATGCTTCTTCTAATTATAAATGTTGAAAAAAAAAATTTCGAATGGCTTTAAAAATCAGAGATTTCTTCAAGGTAAGTGGCTTGCCAGAAATAATAGATTCATACAGAACTGGATTTCTGTTGCTATTTAAAATTGTGTTTAGATTATAGAAAGTCTATCTTGTATTAAGTATATTTAAATTAATACTGAAAAATATCTGGGTATTATATATACATATGTGTGTATGTGTACTAATGATGGGACGATACCAATATTGTTCCGGGTTCCGACACAATCATCGATTTCGTACAAAATTGCTGATTCCGATTCCGTAGTCATAAAAGTTTTATTTTGTTCCTATTACCGTAAAAACATGTGTTAAATGTTCTTATATTTTCTCAAACGAAAAAACATACTTGCGGAGGTGTGATGCTAGATTCATTGGAAATTAAAATAATAATAATAATTATTATTATTATCATCATCATCATCATCATCAGCAGCAGTAGATAATTAAAAAAATACAATTAAAAAACAAGACATTGTTCTTGGCGTCGGAAAATAGACACAAATTTTTCCAATTCCGATAAAAGTTCCGACTTTTCAGATTCTAAGTAATCGTCCAAACACTAATATATATATATATATATATATATATATATATATATATATATATATATATATATATATATATGTGTGTGTGTGTGTGTGTGTGTGTGTGTGTGTGTGTGCGTGTGTGTGTGTTCGTGTATTAATTATCGGGTGATTAAAATATTTTTCTCCCGATTTCAAATCTAAATTACTAATTGTGATTCTTTTTTTTTTCATTTTAAAATATATAGTTATAGAGTTTTTAATCACCGTAAAAAAACAAAACAAAAAAAACAAAAAAACAAAAACAAAAAACAAACAAACAAAGCAAACAAACAAAAAAAACGTAATATATACGAATGACGGGTGATACCCAGAAACACGTGTCTATTGATAAACTTTTATGCCCGTAAAAAGTTTTATGCACAGTGTAACCCAATTATAAGAGATTTTTCTGGTCCTTACAGCTTTCTATATCCGGCTTACACTATACATAAACATAGAATCTCATATAACTCATCTCATGGAAAATCTCTCATATCTGTTTTTCCTATACTGGGTCTCTTATATTCGGGTTACACTGTATTTAAGTGAAATATATATTATTTGATAAAAAAAAAAACAAAAATAAAAACGCCCCGTTAAAAAAAAATACCTTCACCGCTTAGGACAGCAAAAATTAAATACAAGCAAGAAGATGCTTATATCGCTAATAAAAAATAACAGATCTTCTCCAATGTATACTCACATTTTCTCAAACGTTACACTTGTAAAATTGATTGATAGATTTTAGTTTTACTAGTTTAGTGTGTTATTGATATTTCTTGCAAATTAAAATAATCAATTCAAAGAATCGATTTTGATATAAGAAAACATACATGTTTTTCTAATTCCGATACCTAAAATATTTCCGATATTCCAGATTTCCGATTAATCGCACATAAATGGTTCTTTTACCTCGCTTAACACTTATCTGAATATGCATATGTAACCAAAACATTCCTTCTGGAAGAGAGTACTTGCGAGCTATGTCTATTATTAATCTCCGATTGTCTTGTCAGACTACTTTTACATTTTCATAATAGCTACAAGTATGAGAAGTTAGCAATGGAGGTCAGGCTTGTATAGCTTACTCGTAAAATGTTCATTTTGGCTTTGATTGTGTGATTTAAGATTGTTTTTTACAACTCCAGCTTTTAACTAAAGAAACCCATCATAGACAGCCAATTCTATTTCCCATTCTATGTTTTTTTGGAGCAATCTTTTCATGCTGTTTTCTTAAAAGCCGCCTTAAGACAGCATGCTCTATACGTCGTTCAAAATTCTTACATCTTTCATCGATGTTTTTTTTACTCTACGATGGTCGGTGTTCCGATTGTTCTTCCCAGTTATCCACATCTTCCTATCTCTGTTTATATATATATATATATAAAATATATTTTAGTCATCGACATACAGACCTGTTTCGTTGTATCACAACTCATCAGTGCCGCTAGACTAACACCTCTCCCAAGTCGAGGATCGAACCTAGAACCGTCGTGATGACAGTCGGCAGTCCTACCCCCTTGACTACGGAATCGGTGGCCGAAATTAACCTGTCCGAACGATTATTTAAATAAACATTCGTCCGCTACTCGTAGAGGGCTCAAACGTTTGTTTGTAAACAAATCGCGAGCTTCGCATTATTTCAGCTAAATTAAGTAGCGAGTAAGATAATTTACGAGAGTGCTCTACCAAAGAGGGGAGCTTTATAAAATATATTTTAGTCATATATAATATAAATGAGAATAATGGAAATAGTATTCGACGAGATAGATGAAAAAAGAATAAACCATGTCCATCAACGTCTTGTCTTTATCATCCATTTTATATTACAATAAAAACGAAACGTTTACGGAAATATTACTTGGTTCGTTCCTTTTCCATGTCTGTCTCTCTCTCTCTCTCTATATATATATATGCGTATAAATATGTAAGTGTATTATCCCCTCGCATTAGTTGACATCTGTATTGGACTAACCATATGGAAGAACGATTACACGGCGGAACATGTAATATCAGCCTAGTATGTAATCAAAGAGACATGCTATCTGAGCAAGCGCGGTATTATAGAGAGAAGTTTCCTGTTAGCTGATCAGTTACAAATAATCTTGCGATCGATTTTCGAATCAGCATTCATTAGGCGTGTATCTGTGTATTTTACATTTATATCTCTATGATGAAGCGTACTTACTTTTAACTATTTGCTTATGTGATACCAAAGTTTATTAATGTATCTTTATTCAGATAAAATTTAATAACTACGATACCACAAGATAAGGAGTAGGGATATTATCATTATTATTATTATTATATAGAAAAGTTTTAGTTGATAGCACGAGGAATAAGACGCCTGCTTGTTGGTTTCAGCTTCATGTAATCTTGTCTAGTCACATTGAAAAATCTGAATACAGCGGAACTCTCTCTCTCTCTCTCTCTCTCTATATATATATATATATAATGTTGGGAAGACTAATCGGAATCGGGAATTAGAAAGAATCTGTACCGAAAATTATCAGTCTAATTTTCGATTCCAATGCAAGGCATTAAATTTTTTCTTGACAATTATTAAACAAACAAATTTATTTGTTAAGAGTTGTTCATTTAAAATATAAAATCAGAGCAAAGGAAGGAGCTATAAGTCCAACTCCCACATCTATCAGTATTCTCGCAGTCTAATATGTATATTTTATTGGTATATCATTGTAAACATCCCTTTGTAAACCTTTTCGTACATATTCGCTAAAACTACCAAGAAGTTCACTATTGATATTAAAAGATTTAAAATACTTGAAGTTTGAATATAGAGTAGCACACGTACATACATACATACATACATACGTGTGTGTGTTTGTGTGTGTGTGTGAGATGTAGAATATTCTATATTACTAGATTTCTACTTCACAACTCTTCAAATCTGATAATGTTTCGATATTATACCAAGAGGATGTAGCTCATTTATGTGTTTTCATAAATCAAGTGCATTTTCTCTTTTGTAGTTTAGCACTGGATGTTTAATAAAAAATGTATAAAACTTTCGATTTGCGTGCTTCATTTTACCGTTAGAAAATTTAAAAAGTCAATTATAAATGATTATCTTTTGATAATGAAAGATGAGTTTGAATTTCCACCCGTAATTACTAAAGGAAAATCAATCGTAACTTGCGGAAAATCAATTTCTAAAAGCCTTGTATTAAAAACTCTGGGTATTCCGTGATTAAATTTAGGACTTGTGAGTTTCGTAGCTGGCATGAAATGCAGTCAGGAAGTGCTTCACCCCATGAAATGATTAGATTGTACAGCCGAGCGAAGAATATCCTAATCAGACCCGGGAGGAAGAAATTCGAATTAGAGGGTGGGCGACAAATGGCTGTTGAAAATCACTTCTAAAGTATTCAATGTGCTTATTTTTTTTCATTTTATTTTGTAATTGCAATGGCTATAAAATGACAGAAAAAGCAGAAAAAGAAATTAAGAAAAAATAAGGCGAAAAAAATGAGACCAGAACTATGTGAAGAAGGCGAAAAAGAAACAGAAAAATAGAAATAAAAATAAAGAACCAATAAGAAAAAGTATAGAAGAAAATAGCAGATCAAGGGAAGAAAAAAAAACAAGTGAGTGAGAAGAAAACACGGGAATAAAAAGGTATACGAAAATGACGACGACAGAGAAAAAAAATGACGACGAAAGAGAAAAAAATGACGACGAAAGAGAAAAAAATGACGACGAAAGAGAAAAAAAAGACGACGAAAGAGAAAAAAAGACGACGAAAGAGAAAAAAAAGACGACGAAAGAGAAAAAACAAGACGACGAAAGAGAAAAAACAAGACGACGAAAGAGAAAAAACAAGACGACGAAAGAGAAAAAACAAGACGACGAAAAAGAAAAAAATGACGACGAAAGAGAAAAAAATGACGACGAAAGAGAAAAAAATGACGACGGAAGCGAAAAAAATGACGACGAAAGAGAAAAAAATGACGACGAAAGAGAAAAAATGACGACGAAAGAGAAAAAAATGACGACGAAAGAGAAAAAAATGACGACGAAAGAGAAAAAAATGACGACGAAAGAGAAAAAATGACGACGAAAGAGAAAAAATGACGACGGAAGCGAAAAAAATGATGACAAAAGAGAAAAAAATGACGACGAAAGAGAAAAAATGACGACGAAAGAGAAAAAAAGACGACGAAAGAGAAAAAAAATGACCGCGGAAGAGAAAAAATGACGAAGAAAGAAAAAAAATGACGACGGAAGCGAAAAAAATGACGACGGAAGCGAAAAAAATGACGACGAAAGTAAAAAAAAATGACGACGAAAGAGAAAAAAATAACGACGAAAGAGAAAAAAATGACGACGAAAGAGAAAAAAATGACGACGAAAGAGAAAAAAAGACGACGAAAGAAAAAGACGACGACGAAAGAGAAAAAAAATGACCGCGGAAGAGAAAAAATGACGAAGAAAGAAAAAAAATGACGACGGAAGCGAAAAAAAATGACCGCGGAAGAGAAAAAAAAGACGACGAAAGAGAAAACATAATGACGGAAGCGAAAAAAAATGACGACGAAAGAGAGAAAAATGGCGACGAAAGAGAAAAAAATGACGACGAAAGAGAAAAAATGACGAAGAAAGAAAAAGAAGACGACGAAAGAGAAAAAAAATGACCGCGGAAGAGAAAAAATGACGAAGAAAGAAAAAAAATGACGACGGAAGCGAAAAAAAGACGACGAAAGAGAAAAAAATGACGACGAAAGAGAAAAAAATGACGACGAAAGAGAAAAAAATGACGACGAAAGAGAAAAAATGACGAAGAAAGAAAAAGAAGACGACGAAAGAGAAAAAAAATGACCGCGGAAGAGAAAAAATGACGAAGAAAGAAAAAAAATGACGACGGAAGCGAAAAAAATGACGACGAAAGAGAAAAAAATGACGACGAAAGAGAAAAAAATGACGACGAAAGAGAAAAAAATGACGACGAAAGAGAAAAAAATGATGACGAAAGAGAAAAAAATGACGACGAAAGAGAAAAAAATGACGACGAAAGAGAAAAAAATGACGACGAAAGAGAAAAAATGACGACGGAAGCGAAAAAAATGACGACGGAAGCGAAAAAAATGATGACAAAAGAGAAAAAAATGACAACGAAAGAGAAAAAATGACGACGAAAGACAAAAAAAGACGACGAAAGAGAAAAAAAATGACCGCGGAAGAGAAAAAATGACGAAGAAAGAAAAAAAATGACGACGGAAGCGAAAAAAATGACGACGAAAGTAAAAAAAAATGACGACGAAAGAGAAAAAAATAACGACGAAAGAGAAAAAAATGACGACGAAAGAGAAAAAAATGACGACGAAAGAGAAAAAAAGACGACGAAAGAAAAAGACGACGACGAAAGAGAAAAAAAATGACCGCGGAAGAGAAAAAATGACGAAGAAAGAAAAAAAATGACGACGGAAGCGAAAAAAAATGACCGCGGAAGAGAAAAAAAAGACGACGAAAGAGAAAACATAATGACGGAAGCGAAAAAAAATGACGACGAAAGAGAGAAAAATGGCGACGAAAGAGAAAAAAATGACGACGAAAGAGAAAAAATGACGAAGAAAGAAAAAGAAGACGACGAAAGAGAAAAAAAATGACCGCGGAAGAGAAAAAATGACGAAGAAAGAAAAAAAATGACGACGGAAGCGAAAAAAAGACGACGAAAGAGAAAAAAATGACGACGAAAGAGAAAAAAATGACGACGAAAGAGAAAAAAATGACGACGAAAGAGAAAAAATGACGAAGAAAGAAAAAGAAGACGACGAAAGAGAAAAAAAATGACCGCGGAAGAGAAAAAATGACGAAGAAAGAAAAAAAATGACGACGGAAGCGAAAAAAATGACGACGAAAGAGAAAAAAATGACGACGAAAGAGAAAAAAATGACGACGAAAGAGAAAAAAATGACGACGAAAGAGAAAAAAATGATGACGAAAGAGAAAAAAATGACGACGAAAGAGAAAAAAATGACGACGAAAGAGAAAAAAATGACGACGAAAGAGAAAAAATGACGACGGAAGCGAAAAAAATGACGACGGAAGCGAAAAAAATGATGACAAAAGAGAAAAAAATGACAACGAAAGAGAAAAAATGACGACGAAAGACAAAAAAAGACGACGAAAGAGAAAAAAAATGACCGCGGAAGAGAAAAAATGACGAAGAAAGAAAAAAAATGACGACGGAAGCGAAAAAAATGACGACGAAAGAGAAAAAAATGACGACGAAAGAGAAAAAAATGACGACGGAAGAGAAAAAAAGACGACGGAAGAGAAAAAAAGACGACGGAAGAGAAAAAAAAGACGACGGAAGAGAAAAAAGACGACGGAAGAAATGGATAAAGGAGACGAAAGAGAAAACAAAAGAAAAGTAGGCAAAAGAGAAGCGGAAAAGGTAAAAAATGAGAGAGGAAGAAGAAAGGGGAGAATAAAAGAAAACGGAATGAAAAAAGAAAAAGAGAGAGAAAAGTACAAGATAGCGCAAAAGAAAAATAGAGGATAAAAAGGAGAGAGAATAGAAAAAAAGACGACGAAAAAAGAAAAAGAAAGATACAGAAAAAAGAAAGAGAGAGAGAGAGAGAAGGAAAAAGACCAGAAGATAAAAGGGCGAGAGAAGGCAGGAGAGAGAGACCGAGAGAAGGCAAGAGAGAGAGAGAGAAGGTACGAGAGAGAGAGAGAAGGTACGAGAGAGAGAGAGAGAGAGAAGGCACGAGAGAGAGAGAGAAGGCACGAGAGAGAGAGAGAAGGCACGAGAGAGAGAAGGCACGAGAGAGAGAGAGAGAAGGCACGAGAGAGAGAGAGAGAGAAGGCACGAGAGAGAGAGAGAGAAGGCACGAGAGAGAGAAGGTACGAGAGAGAGAGAAGGTACGAGAGAGAGAGAAGGTACGAGAGAGAGAGAAGGTACGAGAGAGAGACAAGGTACGAGAGAGAGACAAGGTACGAGAGAGAGACAAGGTACGAGAGAGAGACAAGGTACGAGAGAGAGACAAGGTACGAGAGAGAGACAAGGTACGAGAGAGAGACAAAGTACGAGAGAGAGACAAGGTACGAGAAAGAGAGACAAGGTACGAGAAAGAGAGACAAGGTACGAGAGAGAGAGACAAGGTACGAGTGAGAGAGACAAGGTACGAGAGAGAGAGACAAGGTACGAGAGAGAGAGACAAGGTACGAGTGAGAGAGACAAGGTACGAGTGAGAGAGACAAGGTACGAGAAAGAGAGACAAGGTACGAGAAAGAGAGACAAGGTACGAGTGAGAGAGACAAGTTACGAGTGAGAGAGACAAGGTACGAGTGAGAGAGACAAGGTAGGAGAGAGAGAGACAAGGTACGAGAGAGAGAGACAAGGTACGAGAGAGAGAGACAAGGTACGAGTGAGAGAGACAAGGTACGAGAGAGAGAGAAGGCACGAGAGAGAGAGAAGGCACGAGAGAGAGAAGGCACGAGAGAGAGAAGGCACGAGAGAGAGAAGGCACGAGAGAGAGAAGGCACGAGAGAGAGAAGGCACGAGAGAGAGAAGGCACGAGAGAGAGAGAAGGCACGAGAGAGAGAAGGCACGAGAGAGAGAAGGCACGAGAGAGAGAGAGAGAGAAGGCACGAGAGAGAGAGAGAGAGAAGGCACGAGAGAGAGAGAGAGAGAAGGCACGAGAGAGAGAGAGTAGGCACGAGAGAGAGAGAGAAGGCACGAGAGAGAGAGAGAAGGCACGAGAGAGAGAGAGAAGGCACGAGAGAGAGAGAGAGAAGGCACGAGAGAGAGAAGGCACGAGAGAGAGAAGGCACGAGAGAGAGAAGGCACGAGAGAGAGAAGGCACGAGAGAGAGAAGGCACGAGAGAGAGAAGGCACGAGAGAGAGAGAGAGAAGGCACGAGAGAGAGAAGGCACGAGAGAGAGAGAGAAGGCACGAGAGAGAGAGAGAGAAGGCACGAGAGAGAGAAGGCACGAGAGGGAGAGAGAAGGCACGAGAGGGAGAGAGAGAAGGCACGAGAGGGAGAGAGAGAAGGCACGAGAGGGAGAGAGAGAAGGCACGAGAGGGAGAGAGAGAAGGCACGAGAGAGAGAGAGAGAAGGCACGAGAGAGAGAGAGAAGGCACGAGAGAGAGAAGGCACGAGAGAGAGAGAAGGCACGAGAGAGAGAGAAGGCACGAGAGAGAGAAGGCACGAGAGAGAGAGAAGGCACGAGAGAGAGAGAAGGCACGAGAGAGAGAGAAGGCACGAGAGAGAGAGAAGGCACGAGAGAGAGAGAAGGCACGAGAGAGAGAGAAGGCACGAGAGAGAGAGAAGGCACGAGAGAGAGAGAAGGCACGAGAGAGAGAGAGAAGGCACGAGAGAGAGAGAAGGCACGAGAGAGAGAGAAGGTACGAGAGAGAGAGAAGGCACGAGAGAGAGAGAAGGCACGAGAGAGAGAGAAGGCACGAGAGAGAGAGAGAGAAGGCACGAGAGAGAGAGAAGGCACGAGAGAGAGAGAGAAGGCACGAGAGAGAGAGAGAAGGCACGAGAGAGAGAGAAGGCACGAGAGAGAGAGAAGGCACGAGAGAGAGAGAGAGAGAAGGCACGAGAGAGAGAGAGAAGGCACGAGAGAGAGAGAGAGAAGGCACGAGAGAGAGAGAGAAGGCACGAGAGAGAGAAGGCACGAGAGAGAGAGAAGGCACGAGAGAGAGAGAAGGCACGAGAGAGAGAGAAGGCACGAGAGAGAGAGAAGGCACGAGAGAGAGAAGGCACGAGAGAGAGAAGGCACGAGAGAGAGAGAGAAGGCGAGAGAGAGAGAGAAGGCGAGAGAGAGAGAGAAGGCACGAGAGAGAGAGAAGGCACGAGAGAGAGAGAAGGCACGAGAGAGAGAGAAGGCACGAGAGAGAGAGAAGGCACGAGAGAGAGAGAAGGCACAAGAGAGGGAGAGAAGGCACAAGAGAGAGAGAGAAGGCACAAGAGAGAGAGAGAGAAGGCACGAGAGAGAGAGAGAAGGCACGAGAGAGAGAGAGAGAAGGCACGAGAGAGAGAGAGAAGGCACGAGAGAGAGAGAGAAGGCACAAGAGAGAGAGAGAGAAGGCACAAGAGAGAGAGAGAGAAGGCACGAGAGAGAGAGAGAGAAGGCACGAGAGAGAGAGAGAAGGCACGAGAGAGAGAGAGAAGGCACGAGAGAGAGAGAAGGCACGAAAGAGAGAGAGAGAGAGAAGGCACGAGAGAGAGAGAGAGAGAAGGCACGAGAGCGAGAGAGAGAGAAGGCACGAGAGAGAGAGAGAGAGAAGGCACGAGAGAGAGAGAGAGAGAAGGCACGAGAGAGAGAGAGAGAAGGCACGAGAGAGAGAGAGAGAAGGCACGAGAGAGAGAAGGCACGAGAGAGAGAAGGCACGAGAGAGAGAAGGCACGAGAGAGAGAAGGCACGAGAGAGAGAGAGAGAAGGCACGAGAGAGAGAGAGAAGGCACGAGAGAGAGAGAGAAGGCACGAGAGAGAGAGAGAAGGCACGAGAGAGAGAGAGAAGGCACGAGAGAGAGAGAAGGCACGAGAGAGAGAAGGCACGAGAGAGAGAGAAGGCACGAGAGAGAGAGAGAATGCACGAGAGAGAGAGAGAATGCACGAGAGAGAGAGAGAATGCACGAGAGAGAGAGAGAGAGAATGCACGAGAGAGAGAGAGAGAGAATGCACGAGAGAGAGAAGGCGGGAGCAGGGACAGAGAGGGAAAGGCGGGAGTAGGACAGAGAGGGAAAGGCGGGAGCAGGGACAGAGAGGGAAAGGCGGGAGCAGGGACAGAGAGGGAAAGGCGGGAGCAGGGACAGAGAGGGAAAGGCGGGAGCAGGGACAGAGAGGGAAAGGCGGGAGCAGGGACAGAGAGGGAAAGGCGGGAGCAGGGACAGAGAGGGAAAAGCGGGAGCAGGGACAGGCAGGGAAAAGCGGGAGCAGGGACAGGCAGGGACAGACAGAACGGGAGATACAGAGAAAGGCAGGAGAGAGGTAAAAAGAGACGGGTAGATAATTACAGAGATAAAAGATAAGTCGATAAAGACAGATATAGAAGAAGAGAGAGAGAGAGAGGTAGATAAATCCGGAGAGAGAGAGAGAGAGAGAGAGAGAGAGAGAGGTAGAATTCGTAAAGGAGAATTATAAGAAAGTAAATATAAATTATTGAAATTACGAGGAAGAAGGCGAAAAAATTAGTGTTAGTGTCATAAAAAAGAAAGAGAAGGTAAAAGATTCGATGAATATGAAAGAGTTCTAATGAAAGAATCTTGGAAGGCACGAGAGAGAGAGAGAGAGAGAGAGAGAGAGAGAGAGAGAGAGAGAAGAATAGATAAAGATATAGAAAAGGAAAAGGCAAAAGAAAGCGGAAGTTAAGGGAAAGAAGGAGGCCGGAACTATCAAATAGAACAATAGAAAGAGAATGGATAGGGGCATTAATTCAAAAGGTGAAGGATGGGAGAATTCGAAAATTATAAGGAGACAATGTTAGAAGATAAAAAAGAAGTCGACCAGCGGAGAGATAATAATAAAAGGAAGAAAAATATAGAAAGGGGGAGTAAAATTATTTAATGGAAGGTGTGGTGGGGATGAAGAAAAGGAATTTCCAGAAAATGAAAGGAAGAATCTAAAATGTTCAGAAACCTACAATAAAACTACGAAAAAAATTCTTAAAGTAACAGGTGCCAGTTTCTATATACTTGCCTCTCTACGAGGGAGGCATTACACACAGGACCAACTTTTGCAATGAGGAAAATCCAGCACTCCCCTGAAAGTGACACCATCGATTAAAACACAATTAAAAATTACCCCAGCATTGTAGTGTTAAGCATCGTACAAAAACATATACTACACTTTCCTCCTAACACACAGATCACCGTACAGTTATGATGTAATTTTTTTTAGGAGCATTTTTCTTTTCTCTTTGGTTTGTACATGGTTTTGATTAGTCTTGTAACGTTTCTCTCCAATCGGTACTAACGTCCTCATCCTAAGATAAACCCTTTCCTCAACACCCTTGTTCGCTTAGATACGGTGGGGAAGGGACGGCCTGTGAGCATCGGCCTTTCGGAGAACTCTTGCGGAGAGAGAAAATTAACCTCTCAAGATTGACGTCCGGAGAGATTAAATGGCTGAGAAAGCCGCGTTGCATGAACATGTAAAAGGGCACAACTACAATGAGGTGACGCTGATCAATTCGAAGTGAAGAAGGGAAAATCGGTCGAAAAGAAAATGTTTCTTCGAGAAGAATAAAAAGATAAAAGGAAATAAGAAACAGGAGAGTGAGCTTTAATATATATATATATATATATATATAATTATTTGTAGTCATCCATATACAGTCCTGTTTCGTTATATCACAACTGATCAGTGCGGCTAGATTAGCACCTTTTCCAAGCCGAGGATTGAACCTAGAATCATCGCGTTGACAGTCGGCAGTTCTACCCATCACACGGGAGCGGCGCCCGCAAATAACCTCAACAAATGTCCATTTCAAAAAAAACATTCGTCCACCACTTTTATAGTGCTCAAACCGCTTGTGTACAAACAGCGATAGAAAATAAAATAAAACAGAACCTAACATGATACTAGAATAATTTGTTGAGTATCTATTAATGGGGGTGAGGTATATGACTGTCTGTATTCGAAACTACACTATTATTTCTTTGAATTGACTCTTTATCTATTGTCGCCCATGAAGACCATAAATATCACTAATGATGCTGTGACTTCCGCGTGAATCTTTTTTTGGTTATTGTTGCGCAATTCCCCAACCACATATCTCCTGAGTGGGCGCTGCTTTATTCGAGTGGCAAGTAGAAATTCAAGACGACTAGACGCAGTGCAGAGATAAACAGAGAGCACAGACAGCGCTTGCTATTCTAAAATGGCCCCTTCCTGTACTGACTAGGCTCATCATTGCTTAATTTCGGTGATCTGACGAGAACCGGTGTGTCAACGTGATTATACGGTATAATTATTATTTCTATTAATGTATTATTGAACTATCTAATGCTAAATTTAGTTCACTATACTATTGATGGCTCCAGTATCATCTTACAATGCTCTATTCAGTAAGTATCTTAGCATCTGTCCAGTAATTGTGGATTAAATAGAGGACGCTTACCGCAAAAATATGCTCGTGTCTGTCTGTCCTGCGGGCTGGGAAGGAAAACGAGAAGATCTAAGATGGCGACCGTGGTCTTTTAATGCCCACGGTCTCGCGCAGTTCTCAAAAAAATCAAGTCTCACACGTGATTTAGAGGTGCGCCAGGGCTCTATAAAAGCAGATTGTTGGGGGGGGGGCTCAGAAGCGTTCAAACACGTGTAGAGTGAACATCGGCGGATTTTTCCCGAATTTGTTTACATTGGACTTGAAAGCAACAATATTGTAGTCGGTCAAGAGACTAGCCAGCAGAAAAGTGTTCCATAGGCGGGCAGTTCTAAGAAAGAAGCGTTCAGACCTGTGTAGAATGAACATCGTCGTGCGACTCATCAGACTTGTCCGATTCAGTATTATAGCATATCTTCCGTTGTCACAAGATCATCTTTTCGGGCATTATCTCACCCCCTCCCAGAATGGTGCTGTTCGTGTTCGTTCATCATGATATAATTATTGGAGAAGTGTGTAGCACATACTCTGTGATCATATCACTAGTACTCCCGCGATTGCAGCACTGGTGTCCAGTCAACGTAAATATCCCAGACTAGCCATACAAGCAGCAAAATTCCACGATTTCACTGTAGAGATACCACGATACTACGAAAGTTTCTTCCCATTAAAATGTGAAATGGTCTCCATGTGGCTTGCTTCCACTACTGAACTAATATGCAGAAATTAAAGTGTAAATGTGAACAGATATCTTGCTGTTCCACTCCCTACTTAGAGTGTCCCTTACGTCTCAATAGCAGTTTGCTTTTTCTAAGGTAAATACGAGTAAAAATAATCCCCCTCCCAGGTATTATCTTCCTTTTTAGAAGGTAATAGTAAACTATCATAAATATGTAGCCTCTTGTCACATACGTTTGCTAGTTTGTTACAGTGACAAGTTGTTGATTTCTATATCAATTCCAACCTTTTCGTCAAGTTATAATTTTTAGACTTCAGGTTTGATCGTCAAATAGTTATGGGTGCATTCGTTTTTTATGGCATATATTTAATGCTTATTGAGTGCACGATCAAATTTCCAGCAACTTCGCGTCGGCATTTTCGAGCAGATTACGTAAGAAATTTTAAGATATAAAGGGGAACACTGCCAGACGATTAAATTAAAACGAGTCTTATCATAGCTTGCAATTAAGAAAACTAGCATTACCATCGGGAAAGAAGGGTGGCATGATCAAAGTGATTTTCGGTTTAATTTTTTTTTCTCGATTTAATGAATTTCATGCTTACATTCAAACTTGTCTTGTGACAACTGATTAGATAATCGCTTCGGCCTCCTTTAGTTGCTTACGTAACTGTCAGAAAATGTAGATACGAAAGTGCCGGAGATTAGGTCGTAAACTGGATACGTACCTAAAGTTTTGACACAAATAATCCGGAAACTATACATCCTATTTGTCTCACTCATCAGAGTTTACCGTTCCAGGTCTGAGAGGACCTGAGAGTAAATGAAACTACCTATTTCCAAAGTTTCCAAATTATGATCTCACCACTAGATGCACGCTCATGTCGCATCTAGGATAGATTTTATTCAACCCATGCATGGACCCTAACAGGTTGATAGCTTGTGCGTCATTTATCCTGAGCGCGTTGATCAAGTTTTTTTCCAAAGGAGCAAGTTTCTAGGACATATTTTTTCATAAGCGACTCTCCGTCGTATGCATATACTCGGTTGAAGGAAATTAAAGCGTTAGTTTTGCAGCGTTTTGCAGAATGTTGACGCCCTCTAACACAGTTCTTTATAGTACTGAATGGTCACCCATCAGGTACTAATTTGGCACAACTCCGCTTAAATCGTGTGATAAAAGGAAAGCCGACGTGCCAACATGATTGTGTCGTATATCATACATATATCACTTATAGTAAAATTGAAACTATACTATTACTTCTATTAAATACTCAATTCCATTTACTATACTATTTCAAATTAATGCATTCTTTAATGTTCTATTCATAAGTCTTGTATTATCTGTTCTGTCCTTATGAGAACGGCCTTTCGTACATTATCCCCCTAGGGACGTTGCGCAGTACATGTTCGTAATAATTATGGATAATATCACTCATGCCAGACCTGCGAGCAATGACAATTAAAGGGTAACGCCAAACATGCCACAGCATTAACGTAATTGGTTTGAGGTCATATCCAAGGTTGGATTGAGGATAAACAGGGGAGTCTCGCTAGTTGATTTGGTTGGGAATTAGAGTAGGTTAAGGAAGGCTTTGGAGGTGGGGAATGGATTTCGCAACGGAAGGACGAGTTGGGTATGAATAAGTGAAAGATGAACAACTTGCTCAAGGTTATCTTAGCGTGCCTTTTGCACTGAAGTTTTATAGAATGTATAAGGTTATTACGGATTGTTCCGCAATGTTCGCGTATCGA
>NC_136492.1:54346990-54469490 GCF_053919585.1 Euprymna scolopes | reverse complement strand
ATAATAAGAATATTCTGTTTTCATAGCTCTAGTTCTCACACTTGTGATTTATCATTAAATTTTTGTTTGCTGAGTCCTAAGCGACAATAAATCTAAATATTGTTACCCTATAGCCCTATCCAGTATAAATCTTAATTAGGTAGTCTGCTCGATTATTCACCATTTCTGCAGTTATTTTCTAGTCTATCAACCAATCTTGTAGCATTGCGTATTTTCTTGTTGGTTTTGCTTGCTATGGCATTTTTGCTTACATATCGTCAAACATATGAGCGGTATTTTCACCTCTTGAGTTCGTTTAAATAACAAACAGTTTCGTTTCTCAGATTATATTCGGTTTCCAGTGTTGTAGTTATCTTATTCTTGCTTACATGTGTTTAGTTGGTGACCATATTTATCTGCCTCCATAGGTGGGCAAAGTTTGATTCACGATCGGTTTTGAACATGCGGAAAATCTGGCTCTCCAAAAGAAATGGAACTCTGAATTTAGATACAAATGATTGCCTCAGTGTAGACTGATTTCTCCTTCACTTACCGAAGATAGAAACAAGTGAAGTGTACTAACTGAACAGATACTATACTTTAAAATATTTATTTGCACAAAATAAAAAAAATATATATTTGAATAAATTAAGCACAAGGCCATTCAAAATTGTGGAGAATGTGTGACGGTGCTCATACTTGTCACCATAACTAGTAAAATTTTATCCTACTTTACTCTAGACTCGCCAATCACCAAAATACCACATTTACTCCAGGGTCCGTCCTACTTAAAATTTCCTCAAAACGTTCAAAAACTTTATTTAAATTTAACATGTTTCTATACAATCCTTTCATGTGTTTTATTAGCGTCATTTGATTATATATGTTGCTTTCAGCACTCAAGGATTCCTATTAATATTAAATTAGTTTTCACCGATATTTCAGTTTTTATGACTTCAACATCGAAATTTAATTACTAGTCATTTTACATGTATATCGGTATTATTTCTAGTGTTCATATAATTATTAATATTACGTTCGTATTATTTCTAGTGTTCCTATAATTAATATTACGTTCGTTTTATTTCTAGTGTTCCTATAATTGATATAATGTTCGTATTATTTCTAGTGTTCCTATGATTATTAATATTACGTTCGTATTATTTCTAGTGTTCCTATAATTATTATTATGTTCGTATTATTTCTAGTGTTCCTATAATTAATATCATATTCGTATTATTTCTAGTGTTCCTATAATTAATATCATATTCGTATTATTTCTAGTGTTCCTATGATTAATATTACGTTCGTATTATTTCTAGTGTTCCTATGATTAATATCATACTCGTATTATTTCTAGTGTTCCTATAATTAATATCATGTTCGTATTATTTCTAGTGTTCCTATAATTATTATTATGTTCGTATTATTTCTAGTGTTCCTATAATTAATATCATATTCGTATTATTTCTAGTGTTCCTATAATTATTATGTTCGTATTATTTCTAGTGTTCCTATGATTAATATCATATTCGTATTATTTCTAGTGTTACTATAATTAATATCATGTTCGTATTATTTCTAGTGTTCCTATGATTATTAATATCACGTTCGTATTATTTCTAGTGTTCCTATAATTATTAATATTACGTTCGTTTTATTTATGTCCATGTCTTATACTTCTATCAGCTTGTTTGCAAGTTGCATGTATGTTTTTTGTCTACTTCAGCCTCATTGTGAATATGCCAGAACAAAAATTATATTAAGTGATATTTTTTCACCTTTTTAACTATTATTATGTATGGTTTTCTAGTCTGGATGAGTTCTGATTTCGTTTTCTATGATGCGTATGATTTTACTGTATTATCTTTCATTGTCACTAATAGGTCATTGGAATAAAATGGAGGTTCTTACCAGGAATCCAAGTGACAACATGCCCCCCTTGATTTCTAATATTCACTGCTTCTACAATCACCGTTGCGCATCATCGAGTTCTTGATTATACACTTATCGTTTAAAACTTCCAGTATCTGGCCGCAGAATCTGAGTGGCAATAGACCAACTTACAAGACCTAGGGTTTCCGTACTCTCAGTTCCCTTTCTCACAAAAGCTATGCTTCGATCAGTCCTTGGTCAATTCTCTCAGACTTCCCCGGTAATATCCTGTGTTACCAAGCGACATTTAAAACACGTTTCTTTGTTAGTCGGGGAAAAGTTTATTAGTATTATTATTTACTCATTACAAGTTTTCACCTAAGTTATTGCTTACTCACATGAACTATTTTCGTTCATTGAGCCCGAGTTTCAACAAGTCTACCACATATCCACCTCTTTCTAGGCCCTGTCAGTGAGACATTAGAATACGCCGACTGCCCCCCTGCAGAGGGTAAAAGTCCCTCAATGGGGGTCCTGGATATGACCTTAAACTATATCCAGTGGTGAGGCCCCAGCTTGTGGGCTTTGGGGAGTGTGGAGCCACCCTTTAATTACCATTGCTCTCAGGTCCACTCTGACCTGGAGTGGTAGTACCTGTTAGGGTCCCAACTATGGGTTAAATAGAAACCGACGTGAAAACAACAAATATATTCTATTAAAAAAATTTTCTTCAAAATCTTTGGATTCGGCATTAAATAACCCGAAAAGGGTTGATATGCCATAAAATAAAAACAACCAACCAACCAACCACCTCTTTCTACAATTATTGCAAATCATTTCGCATTATCGCCACAACCGTTTTCCACGAATTCCTTGCTGTAATTTGAGTGGCAATAAGTCTTTCCGGAAAGTATATTATGATTATTATTATTATTGTTTCACTCACTAGGTGTTATCACACACGTTACTATCAGAAATTGCTTACTAATAAACACTGGTGGTATTCTTTGGAGTATTAGTGACAATATGTCTTCCCAGATTTCCTGTAAACTTGACCTCTTTCGAAAAACTTTGCAAATAAATTTGCGTTTTTGCAATAATTGTTTGCCGTTAATTTGTCGCTTGCAATAACCAGTGGGTCTCCACTGGAATTAAAGTGGCAATAAGCGACTCTAACAGTGGCTCCGCTCATATCCAGCGACGATCTGGTAAGTGCTCTCACTCCTCGGTCTTTCTATTCTCTTTGATCCTTCAATTATTTTAGTTCCGGCCGATGACGATTATTGCTATTATTGTTGTTGTTGTTGTTGTTGTGCTAATCTGTGCATCTATGCTACTGATGATGCGTATTATGATGAACAAGGAACAAGTTATTAATCACATTTCTTCGACAATTTCCGTGCCAATTAAAATTGTTTAAGTGCTTGAGTTATCAATATCAGCTGTTAGAATTGTAGGAAAAACAGTGAAAAACAAGAATACACACACAGAAAACTAAACGATAGAAACGGTGGCCGTGTGTTACGGTAAACGCGGAAGTTCACTCTAATAGGGCTCCCAATAATCACGGTTAATTGTCCTGTGACGGAACATAGAATAAAAAAGCAGATACAAATCCCCAAAGAAAACGAGATGTTGTAAAGAAAGAGCTACCATGGCGGGGTATTATGCAATTAAGTCTTGACAGAGTGCAGTTACAGGTTGACTTATTGCGTCGATTTGTTGAATTGAAGCTGCGAGCGTGCAGTCGGATTTGAATGTTCCGCGGGGTTACGGTGCGTTTCTGTCCAAACCGAAGGAGAAAAGGGCAAGTTTAAAATAAAGGGAGTGAAATAAAATTATATGAAAGAAGTGTTTGATTCCACAATTGATATTTAATCGTGATAGTCCTGCTGTTTGGCCATACGATCTATTGCTGAGGAAAAAGATCGTTTGACTTGTACGCAGTGCGTTTAGCTTGTTTAAGGCGTTTGGATTTGCAGATTCAGGCCTAATTAAAGAGATTAAAACGGAATCTTCAACTGAACACACAGTTGCAATTTTTCCATCAATTGTTACTAAGATAAAGAAAGGCTGTTGGAATCTTTCATTGGCACCATCTCACCCTCGTAGATAGAAACCACCCCTTCTGGTATGGTCGGAAAGTTGTGAATATATATAACTGAATTGTACCAGAAAATTGGAAAAGATACCCAAGGATAAGAAAACTCTTAGAAACTATATTATATAATAGGGGCCTAATAAAAAGATATAAATACATGAGCAGTGTCACTAGTAAAATACTCTAAACGTTTTTTTAGCTGAATCAAATAAGACCCGAGACATCTCGACCAAACGACCAGGTAACTTACGACTAGGGCTATGACAACAACATATTGTTTTGACTTGAATATATATATATATATATATATATATATATATATATATATATATCCGATACAGTTAATCAACTGAGAAGCACATCATTCTATGTAAAAGCATATAAGATATCAACGGATACACGCTCGAGAGTCAAAACAATGAAAAGAATATGCTGTTGTTCTAGCCTTACTTATGACTATGCACGATGCAATACACCTAAAGGGCGATACTAAACCGCTTTACGCGAAAAGAAAAAAACGGAGGAAGAGTGGTTGCATAGAGGACTCTCTGAATGACATATAAAAGCAACTAATAACATACATAACGCAAAACACAGAAAGGATAATCACCGGAGGAAGACACACTGAAAAATATACAGAAAAAAGACAAATCATAAGGCGAGAAAACGAAAAAAAAATGAGTAGAGAAACAGCTAACAGAATATATATAAGGATGACAGAATGTGAGACTCACAAAAACCCTCTGTCATTGTCATAAAAAGGAAACCTAAACAAAGAATTATCTATAACAAACGACGCACAAGATAACGCAAATATCAAAGCAAATATCAACAACACGCAAAAATACCGCAAGTACAGACTGTGGACAAAAGGACTAAACAATAAACAACATAATAAGTGAATGCAGAAACTAGCCAAAAATAATATAACAATAACCACGAACAAGTTGGGAAGTCAGTACAGTAGGAACTATGCAAATGTTAAGTTACATCCGACCCCCACAAAAAATGTAATGTCAGCTTCAGCTGGCAACCCATCAAATAGTCGTGAAGGGTCAAAGAGGACAGAAGGCATTAATCAGACCTCCACTATATAACGGCGAAGACGTCTGGAACATTGGAGAGGCTTTTTGTCACCCAAATTCCAGACACACACACACACACATATATAGATATGTATATGTGCATGCATACTTATATTTCTGTGTGCTAGAAGTTTACATCTTAAATTTGATGCATTTATGCAGAATACAGAACCTGTTCATGAATAGAACTCCGTGTAATAATAAAATGAATCTAATCATCTAATATACCACAAAATAATTAACGCTAATTGATATAGAATATGCCAATTAATTAACTTTCCTGTAGTCGCTCGCATAATCATGACTGAGTGTATTGAGTTTGTTTTAATAATTTGTAAATAGAAAAATTAGGCCTTTAATATTAGTCTCAAAGCATTTATAGTTATGTAGATGATTGCTTGTAATTAAAAATATTTTGATTTTAATAAATCAAACAATTCTGTTAATGTTTTATTTCCTTGGCGACCGTTTAAACTTAGTTTTTAAGTAGTTCATTTTTTGCAAAACTGACTTGATTTGCAACAGGCTACAATCTATTACTAAATTGCAAGTTTTAGGATGGTTTAACTTTTTTCTTTTACGTGCACATTAAACAGTTAAATAGATTTGTATGGAAATTATCAAACATGTTAATGTTTATGTACAGATTAATGACTTAGGCTCTGCTCCATGTTTTTAGCAAAGTTTTGCATCCATTGCAAATTTATTATGCTAAATTAATATTTCGCGTATAAAGCAATAGCTAGCCGACAAAGCAACGCCATGTATGTTATAAATGTACTTGCTTTCAGCCATTATGTATCTATGTCCTCAGTTGCTGTGAATCGTAAGGAATGGTGAGATAACGGTTATGCTGGTCATTGCATTACTTCTGCATATCACGGTTGACGCATATTCAAACAGAGATGTCGTTTCCCAGAATCTCATTTATCAATTGTTTCATTTAAAATGTACATAACACAATTGATAAATGCGACGTAGATTCAGTTATAGACAGGCGGACGCAATATTCATGATAGCACACTCTGCATAGAATAGAGAATGGGATTTACTTCCGCAGTTATTCAATGACTTTACTTGCAGCATTTGACACTAGAATGTGGTTACAAAATAAACGCCCCCTATAATTGTGGCGCCATCATTTCTCGAGTAATGTCCGACAGGCGAATGTAATGATTCGACTATTAACGCAGCATATACTCAAGCAAAACATTGAGAAACATAGAAGTATCCGAATACAAAATTACAAATGAACATTTCCAAATACACAGACGTCTACATTTTAAGTAGTAAATGTTCGAGGGACAATAATGAAAACCAGATTGCATTGTGTTAAATTATTATATACGCAACGAAAACAAAGTACCTTTATTTCCCCGCTTTAATTATAAGACGTATTAAAACATTTTAAGTAAATATACATACACACACAGACGTACACGTTGGTTGAAACCCAATGCTCGAAGAAAAGAATTAGTCAATGATCCTAATTTTCGTGTATATATATTTTTTCGACGAATAATTATTTGTTTCTTTACCGTCTTACGCGTGTTTCGCAACCCATAACGAGTAATACTGTGTTTTGTTTAAGGGGGCGTTCTTAACAAAACGTCAAATATAAATAAACACAGAGTATTAAAAACGATAAAAATACAAGAAAGATGTGAAGCAACGCAGAAACATGCAAACATGTTAGGTTTTCAAGCCGCCATCTGAGATTTATATCTGGTAGCTTTCTTCAGTTTTCACAGACTGTGGATACCCACTGTAGTGGTGCCTGCGAGTGGAATCTTTGTGGCAAGAGTTGCGAAATTTCTAACCTAACCTGTTCTGGACCGGAGTTGTTAAGTACCAGTTGCAAGCGGATGTTAGGGACAACTAGAAACGATGCCGAGATCATCGGAGAACACATACAGCGTATAGAATTCTCAAATTATCACCAATCTGGTACAAGCCAGGCTTAACATTGCTAATATATATTTTCCCCCAAACCTCTGGTCTTGATGGAGGGGAGATAAAAGCTTGTTGCTATGGTTTCAAATGATCTGAAATAACAACAAAGGGAGACACTTGATTCCAAATATTGCTCATGTTATATCTCCCCTTTTTTGGAAATAGGGTACGGTTATGAATATCTCCAGTATCAAATAATCTTTATACACGGTAAAGTTTACTTTATGCATAAAACAAAAGAAGGGAGATATAACATGAAAAATAGTTGGAATCAAGCCCCCCCCTCCTTGCCTTTTATTTCAGATCATTTGAAACCTTAGCAGCAAGTTATAAAGTAGGGGATCACTTTTCTATATTAATTTAACCTAAAATGAACATTCACTTTATAGCCAAGCTGACCATAAAGTGGGTGCACATTTTACGTCAAATTGATATAGAAAAGTGATCCCCACTACTTATGACAGTAATGTGCGATCTTAAGGGCAAATTTCACATAGCCCGCTACACAATTCAGGCAATTAGCTTTCCAACGAGCCTTCATCTGTAATTCTGATCTGTAGTTATGGATATTTCGAACATAAAATTACCAAAAAAAGTGATATATCTATATATAGATGTATCTATACTCGTCGCCAAATTGAATATTGAAATGATCATATCTTTGGTTCTATGGCACGAAATTACATGAGAATTTGCAGGCTTTTTAGAAAATTATAATACTATTCTATGGTTAACATTTTATGACAACTGTCTAAAAAGAACCTATATTTTCGAACAAATAAAATATGCCCAAATTAACATACATTATATATATATATATATATATATATATATATATATATATATATATAGAGAGAGAGAGAGAGAGAGAGAGAGAGAGACAGAGAGAGAGAGAGAGAAATAAAAAGGAACAAACCGTATTATGTGTTCATCAACGTTTCGACTTTATTTCGAGACTTCCTCTGGATGAAATAAAGATGAAATATTGATAAACACATAGTACGGTTTATTCCTTTTTATTTCTCTATTTTGTCGGAATACCATTTCCATTATTTTCATCATATATATATATATATATATATATATATATATATATATATATATATATATAGGGTAATGTTAATTATCCAACGCTTCTATAATTCGTTTTAAAACAAACGCCGCCTGCACCGAACCCACGTACATCGTTAACTCGATGCATACGTTGACTTTTCGTCTTTTTATTTTCTCTTCAAAATCAGAGTTCATGATCGACACCCACGCAATGACTGAAGATGTCTTTAATACATATTCAAATCTTTTTTCTAAAGGTTATTTGTGACTCCCTCCCGTTCCTTTTCACCCGAAACATCAACCAGAGACCGGCCAATTGTAGCTCCTAGAGCTGGCTAGGAGCCGGAACATTTTAGATAATAACTTCACCAACCCACAGAAGGTTTATCCTATCCAAATAAGTCCACCACACGCTCTAAATCGTCCCACGCCCCTACATCCCTATCTACGTAAACTTCAACTTGACAAATAGAAAGAAGACAAAAAGAAAAAAAATGGCGAGAAGCCGGACAAGAATGAAGTGAAAGATATTCAAATAGGATATATATTTATTAAAAGTGTTGGCATTATTTCCCTATTATGTTTCTAAATGCGAGTGGCTACAACGTGGCACCATGCCCATTTCTCGCCAGCGGAACCTTTCCTCCAATCGCAATCACTCCCAAGCCCTACCAACTCTCTACTTACCCTATAACCCTTACGTTTGCGAAAGGTCGAACTTAGGTAGCTTTTGAGATATAAACTAAATAGCAAAGTTTAACGTTCACCCACGCGTAAATATCAAAGATATAACGGATATTTTTTCTTGTTTAACACTTATTACTGGACCTCTTATTATCCACCCCCACTCTATATTTATCTCTTTTCTCATGATGCAATGATTTGACACCAGGTCTGGGAAAAGGGATTTGAAAAGCCAGCCCCCTCAAAAAAAAAAAAAAAACAACGACAAAAAAATGACAAAGAAATAACAAAAAAAACACAAAAACGACAAAAAAAAAACGGAAAAAACGACAAAAAACAACGACAAAAAAAACAACGACAAAAAAACAACGACACAACAAAACAACAACTACAAAACAAAAACAACAACTACAAAACAAAACAACAACTACAAAACAAAACAACAACTACAAAACAAATACAACAACTACAAAACAAAAACAACAACTACAAAACAAAATAACAACTACAAAACAAAAAACAACAACTACAAAACAAAAAACAACAACTACAAAACAAAAAACAACAACTACAAAAAACAAAAAAAAACAAAAAACAAACAAAATAAAAAACCTGTGACCTTCAACATACACTAAGTAGACTTGGATTATTGCTGGCCGTCTGAGGTGTGCCAACTGGGGATTGTCAACGGCGCCCAAAAGTTTTGATAGACCAGAATGGTTCTCCTTTAGGAACACTGGTTAGATTCTCCCCACATTCTGATCATTCTGTCTCATTTTCTTGTTGTAGAGAGAAAATAAATATTGGTTTCAGTTGCTGAGAGACTTCGGATTGGTACATACTAGTTTAGGATCCGCCGTCGACAACTAGTCCGCCAGAAACTGGAATATTCCAGCGGCCTTTTATCTGTCGGACTTCAGGATTATTCCTGGGTAGTGCTAACAAGTTAACACGTGAAGAACTTGCCTCCCCCTATTGGGGGGGGGGTCTAAGTTAAATTGTTTACTGCCTGAGACGCCCAGCTGGAAAATGACATGCAATATTTAACAGTTCAGAGAGCATCTTCATTAAGAGTACTAGCTTGATTCTTCCCAGTGCCTGACTATTCCCCTGGAAGAGATCCTCATAAAAAAGGCGAGCTTATGCGAAACGACATTTCCGGTTGCCGATTTTTCGATATTGCATCTACACGCACGTGCAGGTGACCGTAGTGTGACGCGCTGTCTAGTAGGCACATAAGAACACCGGGACTGTCGATTTTCTCAATCATTTTCTGCTATTGAAAGGGGCTAAATATAGCCCGATTTATAAAGATGGTGAAGGACTGCTGATGATTTTACCGCCTAAATACCAGTCAAATCTACGTTCCCGACAATCAGTCCGATAAAGACTTGCTATTTTAGCATATTGCACCTGTCAGAATATGATACATGTCTTGTATAGTCCTTTGAGTTCCTCCCACCCAAGTCTTGCCTTAGCTTTTTGAATCGAGTTAGTTTATCGCTAGCTACATGAGATACACACCCAGGAGAATAGCGATGGGACTGCGGAGACTATTTTTAGAGACCAGGCTGACACATCCGCTGGGGGTGTCATTGCGTCACATATTCCTCCCATTGAAAGAAAGTGAATAACCCCCTCCCCCCCAAAAAAAATTGTCAGCGTCCTTTAATCAACGAGTCCGTTTCCATTATCATTAAGCTGAGTTGGAAGTTTTCGCTTTTCAATTCTCTTTCTATGTATACAGAAATGAATAGAAACTTCGCCGATAAAAAAAGAAAGAAATATACAGAAATAGTTGAATGGATTGTATATAATGTGCTGAAGGTTTTATTGCTTATCTATGGCAATACAAACCACCTAATAAAAACATAGTTCAATACGCTCGGTTGCGCTCGATGACTTGCCGCTGACAAGATAACAAAAGAATAACGAAAAAGCAACCTTAAGTATTGAAAGTCTGGTTGTCAGGGCGGCTTTGTCTTCAGAGTGTTTTTATTTTTCGATACGTGACATTTGGCCTCTTAGAAAAAGATTGCTACTGTTAACCTCAGTCACTATTTACTTGCATTCCAACAAAATAAAATAAGGCATGAAGCCGTTTTTTACGTTGATAAGCTTGATCTGGATATTATTTCATCGACTGTCTCTGAAGGGGGCTTAATCATTTTTTGCTAATAAAGTTATTCTCTTGTAATAATATATTTCCGAAACCTAACAGATACTGCACTTTGATTTTAGCCATATCTATATTGCTTTTACCTGGCTCAATTTCTTCTACAAGGCTAAATTTAGTCAACATTTGGACTGCTATGCCTCATAACTCTGTAAAAATTCAGTAAACTAGTTTAGGAATGACTCCTGTACTAAAGAATATATACAGATACGTAACTTTATAAAGCAGAAATATATATTTATGATAAAACTTGAAACAAAAATGATGCCACTTGTTAATCATACACACGTTATTTTTCATTTTACTTAGACTTCAGATGTATGAATAATATTCGTCGCAGAAAGAGTTCTCTCTACTCTTTTCTCCTTTATTCATTGGTATTAATATATATGCACATATATACAAACACACATATACATACATATATATATATATATAAACACATATATATACATATACAAATATATACACACATATATAGATACACACACATATATACATATATATGCACACATATACATATATACACACATATATACACACATACATATATACAAATGCATATATATGTATACACATATATATATGGATACATATATACAAATGCATATATATGTATACATATATACAAATGCATATATATGTATACATATATATATATATACATATATATATATATATATATATGGATACATATATACATATGCATACATATATACATATGCATACATACATACATATACAGACATATATACATACATATACACATACATATACAGACATATATACATACATATACAGACATATATACATACATATACAGACATATATACATACAGACATATATACATACATATACAGACATATATACATACATATACAGACATATATACATACATATACAGACATATACATATATGCATATACATATATACACATATATGCATATACATATATACACATATATGCATATACATATATACACATATATGCATATACATATATACACATATATGCATATACATATATACACATATATGCATATACATATATACACATATATGCATATACATATATACACATATATGCATATATCCATACATATACATATATACACATACATATATACATACGTACATACAAACATACACATATACACATATCCATATAGATAGATATATAATCCTTTAAATGTTTTTGTACTAATATTCATATTAAAAGCTCCGTTTTTCTATCTATTTAAAAAGAAAATACATTTTTATATATGCATCGCGGAATTGCATTCATCTGCAAAAGATCTAACTTATTTGCATGTTCTTTCAATCATGCATTGTAATTCCCTATGAGGTTTTTCGGTTTTCTCATTGGTTCATCATCTTTAGTTAATTATTACGTGTAATTATATTCATGCAAACAATTGCACTTAAGGAAACCGCGAGGATACTAAAAAGAGCTCTCGGTTGGTTTCATTAAAAAGCGTGACAATGTTGGCAGCTGGTTTGGTTGCCCCATACCCAGCATTAAAATCTTGAAAAGGAAAAAAAAAGCAGACATTTTATATGATTTATACTTGCGTAAAAAGGTTGTAATGTATGCGCATATGTAATGTTATGATCCTTTGGGCTGTGATTATAGTGTAGTATCTGTGAACTGTGGCAAGCAGGGCCAAGGATAAAACATTATTATTATTATTATTATTATCAATTCATTAGTGTATTCGAACCCATACAAAACTGTAAAATTTGACTTTAGCCGGGGAAAATCAGTGCAAAGATGTAAAAATTAAAATATTAAATTTGCAAGGTGAAGTTCGAACGATGGCATTACGAATATGCATGTGTAACGTAATAGCTATTGGTTCATGTTTTAATTTTTAGCCTACAAGCAAACATGTCTTCATACTTCAGGCATTAACGTAAAAGCAAAAAAGCAAAAAAGTAAATCGTAAGCTAAATGTTTTGGTTATGATATCCAGTGGTGCTGCACGAGACATATTTAAAAAAAAAAACTTTTAAATCATCACTATATACTGGGCTCAATACAATAAATACGAAATCTGCATTCATCTAAATATCATATCTGAGCGTATTTTACGGCAGGCGATGCTGGGCGGCCTGCTAGTATATATATATATATATATTCCAAGTTGAAAAATATTCAAACGATCAGAATCATGGAATTCCAACAAGGGTCAGTGATAGTGCTCAATCCAAGAGAGCAAATTAATGTTTTATTTTCTTTATGTAAATATAGTCAAATCTTTCCACGATGCGGAGACCGTTTCGATCATTATTGATCTCATCAGGCAGGAAAAAATTGAAAATCAAAATACTTTATAACTTTTTAACCTTAGAAGAGAAAAATAGTTTACCATGTCTAGCGTGTGGAATGGTTTAACCGGCTCTATACGATTGTAATTGACATTCTTAATTACTTTGCTAAACACAATTTTTTTAATGCATCAACCCCCTGAACACGACTTATCGGAATTGAAAACGTTCATGGTTATGGCGAATTTTTTTAATACTTGAACAAAACTACTACATTGACCCTCCAAATGAAAAAAATGGATTGTAGAAGAAACAAAAAGGAATTGTCCATGTGGTTCAACGAATAATGGACGCACACACACACAACACACACATACGTGTGTGTGTTAATTTTATTTGAGATATTTGGATTAATGATTGATTACAAAACAAATAAAAATCAGCGATTTATTCATTAAATTTATGTTTTGTAAATTTTTCTCATGTAGTGTTTATGGTCACTACTACTCAGAGGTCGGAAGGTAGAAATTGAAAAGCAGTGGAAATGCAATATTGTTATGAAAAAAAATTTGTTTTAATTAAATAAAATTAAAAAAAAAAAACACATGACCAGCTTCGTCGGTATTTCACGTCAGAAACGCTTGAAATGACCTTTTCATAAAGAACTAAAAGGTAAATCATAGTTTGGTGAACCACCATAGCTCCAAAACAATGAGGAACTAACTGTCAAGGGTGAATACTCAATAAATATCAATAGTTTTACAACAGCGGCACGCTATTGTAGCAGGGGTTAAACAGATCGAGGAAATTAAACCGTAGTTGTTTCGACCCGCAATTTAACGATTGTCGTTCAAGATAATATTTAGCACATGCCCTTATATAAATGTACAATGTAGTTAAGAGCACGGAATCGTAACTTTATATATATATATATATATATATATATATATATATATATATATATATTGAACTAGTAGACTATTCTCTCCTTGTTTACAGTCTATTAAAAGATTGGAAAGAAAGCTAGAAAGCACGTACACCCGTATGCTACTAACAGTGTAAAATATATCTTGGCAAGATCATCCCACGCGGCAGCAACTCTATGGCAACCTACCTGCCATCTCTATTATCATCAAGAGGCGATCTGTACGGTTTGCCGGTCACTGCCACTGGAACAATCACGGACTGGTGAAAAATGTATTGCTGTTGATTCCACGGCACACGCACATGAGCATAGAACGACCTAGATCCATGTTTATCCAGATATATTGCACAAGCCGCCAACTGTGATCCTGAAGATCTGAGGCGGCTGATGGAAGACAACGAAATCTGGATAGAGAAAGAAAGTGTCACATTGGTTCGGACGAGGAGCCGGACCAGATAGAGATATAGATAGTAGACTACATGATTTATAGCAGGTAATTTTTTTTTCCGCAAAACACACAGTTTTGCACTACATAATGCCTCCATTACCTGAATGCCTACTTGACTATCCTCAAGGGGCTAAAGTCTCTTTGCACAGGGGGTTTTCATTTGACTCTGGCATGACGATAGTTTATCCTGCAAGTAAATCCTGACTAAATATTCAAAATCCCATAGTATTGTCGGCGCAAATATGATCTCGGCATAGCTAACCTACAGCGGTCTTTACGAGGAATGGTGCGCCTTCTTCAAGTAAGGTTACCGTTTTTAACAGCCCGTAGCTTAATACTTTACCGGGCTAGATGAATTTTCCCAGAATCTGATGATACCAAGAGACTACAATAAAGTTATACTATACCATTAAAATGGTCAGTTGAGGAGAGGGAAATCGTTTCTTCTTTATTAACTCAGTGTTTGAGAGGTAAGAGAGAGATGGAATATTCGAATAGATATATATCTTATATAGTGATCAGGTGTTAGATCCAAAATGGCGCCTCTCGATTTCTGAGAAGATCGACTCAAGTAAAATGAAGCAAAATATTAACATCAAGTCATAATGCAAACTTTGTGCAGGGAACTAACTTTACATCAAGATTCGTTGTGAGTTTGGTTTTTGAAAAAATCTTAAATGTATGGCTCAAGCTTAAGAGACCTTAAAAAGACGTTTGAGGATTGTTGCTTAATTTGTGTCTAATGATTAAAAAATTAAATCCAATGCAAATCTAGTGTATGAGAAACTTCAAATGGGATGATCAAACCATATTGTGTAAAATCATAAAATACTTAAGAAAGGGATTTTTAGCAGTCATTTTACGGGAATAAAAGTTCATCTGTATGAAGGGATATATGAATTGTACGTTATGATTTCGCAATGCAGAAGGATTTCAGCAGATGCGGCGTTTCAACCAATAAGAATTCATGCAGGCTATACGTTCCATTATTTTTTTTTATATTTATTATTTTTAAATCGAGGGAAAACGTCCCAGAAAATAATGTAAAATTAAATATTTATCTGTTCTTATATATATAAAAAATAAATAAACTGCATACATTGATTGTGTGGGATTTTTTCAGGCTTACCCTACATAGAAAACTGAACTCCTTGCTAAAATGTAACAACTAATACATCCATCTGCTTTTCTAAATCTAATATTATATTGCATTTATAATCGATATATCTATACTAGTGAGAATTTGTGTGGAGACACTTCTCAACCTATATACTCAATGAATTTTTCATCTACACTTGAAATTTGGTATGTAGAGTATTTAGAATCCTGAACATTTTTTAATCGGTTTACATCCGGAAAAAGGGCTACTAAGAGGTCAAAATTGAAAACTTGGTACTTGGGTGGGGTCATCAGCTTTTTATCCGTTTGTCAACCGTTTCAGGAGGGTTGAAAATACTTTTGTCGTGGAAATAGCAAGCTGGTCTAATGGCTATCGTACTTGACTCACTGTTTGTATGTTATTGTTTCGATCTTAGCTCGAGTATTTTTTTTTACATACAAGAAGTGAACTGTTCGGAAAAAATATAATACTAGTATGCACATGTCTCAGTTTCTTTTACTTCATTTTTTAAAGGAATTTAACGTTACGTTTAGTACCGGGCAACGGCGGATAATCTTCTAGTAATATGATATTTTGATCTAAAACGTTCAGAGTATATATATGGTACAAAGCCGCCCCACTCTTTCTGGTAACAATTATAGTAAACATACTAATGAAACAGACATTGTTTTGTATTGTTCATGGTTACTATGCATCCAATGATTTTCGTTTCATCGAAGTCCTTGTTTATGAAGTAAATTGACGTCGGCATAAACGCACCACGTGACATCTTGCAGGAGATCTGCAGTAAATATAAATGACAGTCATCGTATGGCGATTATTATTATTCGACTGTCAACGTAAACTAAAACAAGTGCTTCTTCAACTCGTGCTGCCTTCTGCGATAAGGACATTCTGTTCGCTAATCATGTTTATTTTTGTTTTACGTCTGGGTGAATCAAAGCGAAAAGTGTGCGCGTGTTTTTGTTTTGCATCAATATGTACTTGAAAACGTTTGTAACGAAAGGGTATTAAAAGGCCAACTCTCCGTAACGAAGGCGATTTACATCAATTACGAGTATCCAAAGTAACGAACGCGATATTCGAGGCAAGCAAAATGAAAGTTGGTCCTAAAAAGAAACGCTCCGTTTGTATAATTAGTATGTCACAGAAGGCATTGCAATAAATATTAGAAAAAAACTGAAGACTAAAATATATTGTTCGACAGCATACTCATTAAAATCATATTGAAATTCCCTTAATCCGCGGAGTTTCAAAGAAATGCGTTCTCATTAGAGGAAAAATATTAGCAAATGGATATTATAGCGGAGCTATGAATTTGCTGGTATTAATTGAAACAGCTTTACATAAAAACTCATAGTCATAACTGCAAATATTTAAACTTTTTGTGCAAATGGTTTAAAAAATGGGCGAAAATTGAGAAATCAGATTTTATATATATATATATATATATAATTTAAAGGAGATTAGAATAATAGTCTAAAGAGCTAAGTGTATTTTAATGTAATAGTGAAATTACTAGTTTAATTAAAATACAGGAAATGCTCGTTGTAATTTAGATATATAATAAGCTCAATAGTTAAATGTCCTAGAGCTAATTCAATATTAAGTAATGTGATTTATAATTTAAAAATTTAAAAAAATTTTTTTAAATTTAAAAATCAAAATTTAATTAAATTAAAAATCAGTTTCATAAGAAGGAACAACAACAAAGTCAATTATCTGTACGATCGTTTCGGAAATCCGTGCTTTTTATTTATGGTATACATGAAGTCACGTAGAACAATTATACATAGTTTTTTTGGTATATATATATATATATATATATATATAGTAATTTATAAAAATATATATGGCAATTAAGTTACACAGTATGTTCCGCGTTTCATTCTCGTCTTCTCGCTTATATCTGACGAATTCTCACGAGAATGAAACGCAATATTCTGTGTAGCTTAATTGCCATATATTTTTTATAAATTACTACCTAGCTCTACCTATGTATTGAGCACTGCTGAAGTAAATACTTGAAGTTTAAGCATAAAATTATACTTTAGTATATTAATTTATGTTATTAAACGGAGTAGTCATATATTAGATCATGAAAACATATGTCATATTGTGCATTTAAGCTACACAGAATTTTCCGTTTCATTTCCGTTAAGACTCGTCATACTAAAATAGAATTTCACCTGGTAAGTCCTTACGAGGACGGAAAGCGGAAGTTCTGTGTAGCTTGCTATGTACATTTTCATAGCCTTCTACCTAGCTGTACTCGAGTATTGAGCACTATTGAATTTAATAGTAAAAATTTACACATAAAATATATTTCCTTGTATATATATATATATATATATATATATATATATATATATATATCTCAGAATAATACTTCTCGCAGGTCGCATAAACAATAGTTTTATGCCCCCCACCCCGCCCTACAAAGAATTCCATTCAACACTTATTGTTATTGTTACTAAAATTTACATTTACAATGAAAAATACTGTTTGGGGTAAAATTCATTAAATGATTTTCAGTCTAGAAATATTTTAAGACCTAATCAAAAGGCGCCTTAAGGAAAAATAAAATTCAGGGTATCATACTTTATTGGTGTCTATTGAATATGGATTTATGTAGCTAATCAAAATCTGAAAAAAATTAAATAATCAAATGCGAGATTGTTCCAAAATTATCCCCTTTAAAACCTTTAAAATCCCATAAGTAAATAAAAATCTTAAAAAAAAACATTCATTAAAATCGGAGCTGTCTGACGTCGCATAAAAACTCCCAGCTTGACTTTGCTGAAAAGTAAATTAAATTTAATATAGCTAACATTAGCCACATCTGTCTAGCAGAAGCCGAAATTTATAATAATCGGTTAATTAATTTAAGAGTAAATTGTATTCATAGGGAAATATATAAACATAAACACGTACCTAAAATTTATATATATATATATATATATATATATATATATATATATATATATATATACTAAAAATGTACCCGGCATTGCACGGTATTAAACGTAACATTAAATTTCTGACAAAAATGAAATTAAATAAAAGGAAAAACAAACTGAGGCTTGTGCATTCGAGAATTTTTTTCCTATAAAGTTCACTTTTTTTTAAGTAAAAAAAAAAAAATACTTGAGCTGAGATCAAAACCAAAACACAGAGACAGTGAATAAAGTATGATAGCTATTAGACTAGGTTACCATGCTCTCTAAAACGTGCTTTTAAACCCCCTGAAACAGTTGAAAAACAGATAAAAATCCGATGTACCACAAGTACCAATTTTTCGATTTTGTCCCCTTATGACAACATGTTTTTTCCGGATGTAACCGATTAAAACAATTTTCACATGTATGAATGCTCTCTACACCACATCTCTAGTCTGTAGATCATAAATTCGTAAAGTATATAGGTTTACAAGTGTCCTCACATACACACATTCATTCTTTATGTATGTATATATATATATATATATATAATATATATATATATATATATATATATGAATAAAATAAAGCAAGATATAAACGATGTTTTAGACGTTATGTGAATAAAAAGGAAAACCTAAAAGAATAAAAACAAAAATAAAATCAACGTTTCGTCCCTATTTCAGGGGACATCGTCAGAATTTCTAGGCGAGCATGTACAGGAAGACGGTCATATATCACATGCGAAAAAGGAGAAGTTCATTTCTCTTTCTGTTTGTTTGTTTTGTTTTTTGTTTTTTCTCTCCAGAACAGAAAGAGAACTGAACTTCTCCTTTTTCGCATGTGATATATGACCGTCTTCCTGTACATCCTCGCCTAGAAATCCTGATGATGTCCCCTGAAATAGGGACGAAACGTTGATTTTATTTTTGTTTTTATTCTTTTAGGTTTTTCCTTGTTATTCATATATGTGTGTGTGTATGTACCTATATATGAGAAAGGTATAACACGATATAAACGTAACATAAGTATTTTTCGACGCCATACTACATCAACCCTGTGTATCTAATTATCTTGTTTGCTTGGTTGTTCATTTGTTTCCATGCCTAAAGGAATATTTTATTATTTGGTTACGTAACCCATTAAAAGTTGAGATATATCGTACACATTAGATTATTTAATATTTAATGTATTCTCTTAATCATTTGACCTCAATTTTCCCCTCAAATGTCGAAATCTTTTTTGATGTTATAATAGATCTGGTACCGGTCTTTCATCACTTTCTATTATACATTTAATATTATTTTTTTTAGTATTACCTTTTTTTTAATATCAAGTTTTCTGTTTTACAGTCGTATTAATTTTGTATTATTAGGCATGTTTATTATATTAGTTTTGTATTAGTATTATATTTTAATTTTATATTAATTTTGCGTTAATATATATTCATTTTTTTATTAGTATTAACAATTTTTATTGTTATTTTACTTTTATATTACATTTTTTGTTATATTAAATTTGTATTGTTATGCATTTATTATATAATTGTTGTATTAGTTTACACATTTATTGTAAAAATAATTTAGTATTATACAATTATTATATCATTTTTGTATTAGTATTACCTATATTTATTGTAATCAATTTTTATTAAACAATTTTATATGTTTGCATTCATCTTAATTTCGTGGTATACATTTTGTTATATTAATTTAGTATTGTTAGCATACATGCTAATTATATTATTTTACATACTCAGCCTATTATTTTGTTATCATAAATTTTTTCTATTAATTTTATTACAAGGCATTTTTATTATATATTGTCATATATTTTTGTTATATATTGCCATTTATTTTTGTTATATATTGCCATTTATTTTTGTCATATATTGCCATTCATTTTTGTTAAATATTTGCATTTATTCTTGTTATATATTGGCATTTATTTGTATTGTATATTTCCATTTATATTTGTTATATACTGGCATTTATTTGTATTGTATATTTCCATTTATATTTGTTATATACTGGCATTTATTTGTATTGTATATTATCAATTTTTATTATATATTGTCATTTATTTTTATTACAGTTTTGTTATATTTCGGAAATTTCGAGATGATTGATGATTTATTACATGTGTCTCATTCAGACATCTATACTGTATATTCAACCGGTATCTTTTCTAGAATCTCGGTGGTAAAATCGAATAAATTAGTAAAACAAACATACGATCAAAATACACCAGTTCTCTGGAAATATTTTTGATTTCAACCGATAGGTTCCTCCAGACGACACTTTTTCAACTACTTGCGATACAATGCCATGGGCAATCGTGAATTGACTTGACTTGCTGACGCTTCACCCTCGGTTTTATATGAGGTAGCGCTTTATCCTGCTCTCGGATTGTTTAGCCACCAGGTCATCAAATAAAAATTGCTGATTTCCTGATTAAAATTTTTAAATTTTAGTTACATTTTGGAGACTTTTTTTTTAAATCTAATATTAATGTTTTATCAAAAGGTGAAGTATGTATTTGTTGAATAGTGTGTTGTTTCGAAAACAAAATATGTTAACAGATGAGAACGATCTACCTCTGTGGATTAGATAAAAGGTTTCAGTTCCAAATTCTGTGCAGGTTCGGAAAGGTGGGACTGAAGAATGCCAGATCTTACATGAGTCGAAACATTGCAAAAAAAAAAAAAAAAAAGATGAGAAAAGGAGACCAAAATCATTCAAATAATACAAGTTATAGTTTAGTATTGTTTTTCATTTTGTGTCCTTCCATAGCCAGGATTTGCATTCATCGCAGACGTGAGAAGTAATTCCTAATTAATGATGATAATAACGTTCGTTATCGCTACATTTTTTACATTGTTTACGACGTGTGATGTCTCGGCCGGCGTCTTTATCAGATTACGAAGTGCTTTAATAAACAACGCCCGTTCTTCTCCCGTGATAAAGCGTCGAAATGAATTATCTCACCGATATCTGATTCTCTGTTCGAACTACTTCTCATATATATATATATATATATATATATATATATATATATATATATATATATATATATATATATATATATATATAACTCAAATCTGTGATTTTAAACCGATTTGGTCATCTACAGTCTCATTCATTATATGAGATGCGCATATAGTCGAAATTCTATACCATTTTACCTGATTGGTCCTACGGTATATCTACCTTTATAAATGCATTATACACCCCCATAAAAAAGATTTATACTCCTGAAGCTATTCTTTACCACTGGAAATCCTCTAATAGATCTTGCTATATATATATATATATATATATATATATATATATATGTGTGTGTGTGTGTGTGTGTGTGTGTGTGTGTGTGTGTTGGTGAATCTCTCATTTGCAGGATCTTTGATAAAGTTCAGAAGCATACGTGTTGGTTGACCCGCCCTTTTATCCGATCTGCAAACCCTTTCTCACAGACGTAAAGTTGCTAGTATTAAACTATACTTAAAATAGTGCTATAATATGTTGTTGTTTTTTAGAATTACTATATTTATTCCCTCCATCCTTCGTTACAGCTCGTTTAACTTTGATCTACTAGTCTTCATCAATTCGCTGCATAGATACGTCGTTATATTACACATTTTTCTTCTTTCCCAAAACTTCAGGCATGTGAAATTTACTTCCGGTTGAATACATTACTCTTATCTATAATCTTGATCACTTCAAAACTAAGGATAACACGTGCCTCATGTTTGCATTAATTATCGTTCTTTTTTCTTAATCCCTTACAACAAGTGGCTTAATGCCTCTTATTGAGCAATTCCTATGAAAAAATGCCTCAAAGTGCTCATGATTAACGTTTCATTGATTAATTTTGTCTATTTGTCTGCGTTATTTAAGATCGACACTATAACAAGTGAAAGTGCTTCGTGCGTTTGTCTGTCAATCCTACTCAAATAACCTCAGCAGCTGAATTGGGTAATTTATTATATAGACGTAGTATATTTGCGCAAATATCTTTAATTATAGGAAGAGTTATCCCCCTATTCATCTCCCCTAATATGGGCACCATCTTTTCCCAAGTGAATTGATTTCGCTTTCTTTGATTTCGTTAGGAAAATATTTAAAAGATTCATTAATTCGTATCAACATTGCCATGATGATAATGTGTATATGCGAATAGAATGTGAAAGTTTTTGTCTTGTTTGCAAGAAACTTATGAATAAAATCTTTACTATTTAAAGTTTGTCTTGTTTGCAAGAGAGCTCGTTATTTTATAACATAAAAAGTTTAAAACTTCTAATAATTTGTATTATTTCGAATATTCTGACTACAGTTTTCATTTTGTGTGTTTTTCACAGAACGTATCGATCAATATAATCGCTGAAGTCCTGCAGGTCTATTTTGTTGACATTAAGATTTTTTTCGTCAAATCTAGCATCTGTACAACATTTCGAACAGATTTTTTTATTTATTCGACAGGGGGTAGCATGCTTTGTTCCGTAAACAATTACCAGACATAAGTCTTAAATGCCTATTCTATCCTTAGTATTTGTCGCACTGTGGATTGAACCTTCAACCACCAAAGTATTATCACTAAGATGTGCATTTTTTTTTTACTTGATACTTTATATGTCACGTCATGTCGTTATGCTCCATCGATCAAAATATTGCGTGAATAACACTCAAGACGAAAGTAGTTGTCCGAATAAGACAGGAAAGTACAGATTATACTTCCTCGTATTAAAAAAACGTACCTTTCTATTACTTATATTACTAATCACGTTGATGATGCTTATAATTATTAATGATTTATTTATTTTTTTACATTTTAGTAAGAAGCTTCTTTGTGTATAGACGGATGACTTCAGTTTAGTCGTTAATACAACTCTATTTAAAAAAAAACACATTTATTTTGTGTCACTTTTACACTCAGATTTTCTTGGAAGCACGGATAGATAGTTAAAAATATCTAAAGCTATTTACACTAAAACCACTTGGTTCACTACCGTAGTGACTTATTGATAGCGGCATAATTAAAACATCTTTAAACACATATTTGCTAAGTCAACTATAAGTTACTAAAGGATATATTCTCGTACTGGTGCAGCTTTTGAACAAGACAAAACGGACTTAACGTTCGAATTTGTTCGACTATTTACGTCAACAGTCAAGAGACGCTAAAGCTTTTACCGAATAAGAAGACAAGAAAAACAGAAAACAACTTGTAAATTGATTGAATCGTAAATTAGTGATTACCAAGAAATTTTAACATAGTATCATAACGAGACAATAAGAAAGCAAATAACCAACAAATGACTGTTATAAATGGCACTTAAAATTGGGATTAGGGTTAATGTTACGTTAATTAAATACTAGGCCAAAATAAAAGTTCGTTATTTGCCTCGTTCTAAAAATTTAACCTTTAATTATATATTTGCGAACTGTTATCCTCATATTCATAGTTGTCGTTTCATCACGTTTCGCCCAATTCATTCTCGTGATAAAACGACAACTATGGAAAGCAGCACTTACTGGGGATACAGTTATGTGACTCTGCATTCCTATCCCTTAGCGGTTAATCAACTGAAGAAGGCCAAAGGATGAATTGTCCGAAACGCGTTGAAACAACAACGACGAAAACTATTAACGATGAGGATAACAGTCCACAAATATATAAGTACGAATTACTCACGTCAAAGTATTCTGATAATGAAAAAACATTTAATCTAATAATGTATAACATTTAATCTTATTGTGAAAAAAATATATAAGAGTTATTTCAATAATATTCTCTTCAAAATACAATTTTTTTCAGAAAAACACAAACATGCAAGTAATGTTTTTTTTCTGGATTTAAATGTTCTTTCATTATTTTTTCTGTTAGAACGCCTCTTCATTTCGATTCTGACACCACTTCGTTTTCATCCAGCTTTTGTCCGATTGTTTCAGTAATCCTGCGTCTGAAAATCTGATTTTTCTGTCAAAAAATTGGACCATACTCATACTTCTAATTAAATTTCGAAATTAAAACTCTAAAGAAAGAAAATATTATGCAAGTTCATTAAAATAAAATATCAAAGAGAAAATTAACAGAGTATAAGAAAAAGGCATAGGTTATACTTCTGCGTGTGTCTTCGTCTGTCTGCGAAAATACATTAAAATATTCTGGTTCTTAAGAAATATAACTATAATTATGTAAATAATTACACTTTCCTTAACATTTGAATTTCATTATTTACAAAAGTAACTTTAAATTTTATTTCAAGACATACCTAGAGATCCCTAACATTTACGCTTGCTTCAGTAATGAGCAAACAAAATAATTAAACTATCTTTTAAAGATTAATTTAACCGTAGACAATTTGCTTCAAGGAAAACATATACTTAAGTAAAACATAACAAAATGAAAATAAAAAAGAAACTTAAATAACACTGAGCCGATAACACACACGCATACATATATTAGATCCTACATACATAAATAACATTGTTTTGTTTAGACTTAGCTATTTACTTATCTATGTGCGTTTATGACTATTTGTATCGTGCACTGTAAATATCTCCATATAATTATCTCACTCATTTCCGTCAGTATCAATCATTTTTTAAAAACTTGTATGTACATTGGAAATACATTGCTTACTAAAAGAAAAGACCCCGGTTTACTGAAACATTCCACAAACATGAAAGTAATAGAGCCCCGTGTAATACCCCGTGGCTAGCGCTATATTGTAAGAATTGAAATTGATTTGACTTACCGGGAGTTTTTTTTTTTTTTTTTTTTTACACACAGTGATCACCACTTATCAAGGCCCGGAAGCCACTCAGGGATAAGGGTTATTGCAAGTACATTACGTTAGTATGGAGATTTGATGAAGTGTTTACTTAAGGGGGCGGTTCATTAGGAATTTGTTAACATTGGACTTGAAGACATCCAAGTTGTAGTCCGGTGGGAACCAGGCAGACGGAACAGAGTTCCACAGGCGTGCAGTTCTAAGAAAGAAGCGTTGTTAATGGAATCCGCGTTTTGATTTAGGCACATATATAGAGTGGGGGAAATTTTTCACAGTGGATTCAGCTAGACGGGTGTTTTTCGTGAATGATTGGCGAGGGGGGACCAGAGATTGGAGTTCAGACGAGCACCTGCCATGGAGTGGGTCGGAGGGAAGAAAAGACATTGAATTGCTGTTTGCCGTTACTGAGAAACTGGGTGTCTATTTCCTACTAAGTTAAATGGACATTCTAATCACGTTGGAAATCACGTTGAAATTCTCGCCAATAAGAGTTAGTATGTATAAAAGCAGTTGTCTGACTACGGGTGTGATTAGTTAAGAATCTAATTACCTAGCTTGCTAGTCGGTTGGCGTCTCTTAGACTAATTACCTCGTTACTGTTGTTCGACAAACGTTACCTGTTAATTGTTACCTTTACAAGGAGTGTCTGAATGAAGAATTTCAAAATGTTAAACTTAAGAACATCAAACAGCTATAAAGCTGTAGAGGTAAAACGAAAATACTTGTATTCACACAAATGAAACTTTAATCTAGGATAAAAATACAAAAATAAAAATAAAATAAATCAAGATAAATTTAACCAAAATCTAAAAATAAATTTAAAAAAATACGCCAAGCATACAGTGAACTTACAATAAGGTCATCTAATTATTCATCACATTCACGCAAGGCGGGCGCATCACCTTCATATAAACCAGGAAAAAGAAAGAAATATCAATCGAAGAGAAACCCTGTTATTAGCCTGGAGGCCAAGAATATAAAACATTAGCCCGGAGGAGACAATAATAATACTATTGGTTAGCGAAGTAAACTAAACGTCACGTGTATAATAAAATCATCCGCTAACACAAATGCCTTTCATTTTAGCCTGGCGATTTCATACAGGGTGAAATGCGGAAGCTTACGTGTAGCGGAATAGCCATAAATACATTTTCCTAATTTACTATACACGCGCACACATATTGTTGCTTGATTTATCTAATTTATTTATCCATGTGTAAGTGCATCTACTTTTCTCTATAGTGCATAGTCACTATCTTTATATAATTATTGTGTTCACATTTCTTCCAGTGCTCGACTTTTTGAACATAAGTTTGTAATTATATGCTATATACAAATGGCAAACATAAGTTGGTAAATTAAAAAAAAATGTTTAGTAAAAAATAAATAAATAAATAAAACTTAACAGAAATGTAAATAACATATTCCTGGATAACATCGGGCATAAACATCTAGAATATATCTTTGTTTTCATCTCTGCATTCTTTTATTTAATGATGCACGTATGAATCTATTTACTTTTCTCTATTGGCTCTTATATATCTATAACTATCTATGTATAACGTGCACTTTTATTTATTATCTCTATATCTTTATTATCGTTCGCATTACCTTCATTATCCTATCTTTTGAACGCACAGCTTCGGTGACGTCAATCACATTTACTCGCCGGTCTTTCAGAAAAGATGACTGTCTTTGATCAAAGCCCCACCGTTGCTTTCAAATCTATTCAGACTCGTATAAATACATAGCACGTTAATTAACTCATTTATAAGCTAGAAAATTCTCAACGCGCGCAAACAACGCCATCGTCACAACCAGAAAAGAATGCCTTATTACATTTATACGAGTAAATATTTCTAAAACGTATCCATCTATGCATCTATATATCTGTTCCCAAGGTTGGATGTTGAATATAAACTCTCATTCGCGGTTTAAATATTACAACCGATAAGCGTATCAAAGCACGTCCGACAACAAAATCCAGCCCCTGTACTTGTCCCGATGGAACTGTTTGAAACAGACAAGAGAAGAGATAACGAGTTGTTATTTGAACGTGATAAGCGTTTGTTTTCATAGTGACTATTTGTATAATATTATTGTCTTCTTAAGTATCAATTTGATGTCAAAACCGGGGTATAAGAATCCGATAAGCTATGTTTATGACAATATACCTTGTAGATCTTAGTCTAAAATATTTACCCAAAATGATTACTGGTCATTTTGCCTTATATGGCGTCCCAATATCGCTAATGGTCTTATACTAACATTTGTTACTGCAATCTAACGATGCACACTTGTTAGATGCTACTTGTAATACGTAATACAGCATTACCCAATTGCATGACACCGTGGCCTTTCCTACTAGATTACATGGAAAGTAGGAGGACCAGACTCCCATCAATATTACAAACTCTTAAAGGACCATTTAAACCTCTTTCCAAAACATAGATTATCTTCGTTATATTCACATATGCATAATTTGATGTTCGAGTTAAACATTTCACCACACATATGCTTATTTGTATACATGTGTTTATACGCGCACGCACACACACACACACACACACACGTGTTCTTAGCCATTACAAAAGAAAATAATTAAAATGTAGCGTCTGATATTCAAATTTGACTTCGCATTTTCCATTCATCACAGTAACACTAGCCTGGATAAGATATGGAATTCCGAATAAGGAGCCGGGCTTTCTTAGAGGAGGTTCTATAACTAGCGCTTTGAAGTATTCAGACTACTGTTATCTTACCGATTCCACTGAGGTAGCGCCATAAAACCGCATAATGTCATGGCGCTACGGATCTAAGTATCAAGTAATAGACAGTTTTAAGTGACAATCCCCTGGAGGTTAGGGGATAAACGCTCAATACGGGTAATACGAAAAATACCAGCATTCATTGTTTAAGACTTCTATTCGGTCATGTCTGACGGAACGAAAACGAGCGCGATTTAGTAAATGTTTCGATTCGAAATTTCGAACGTATACCATCGTTCGACATGAAAATTCCAGATTTCTACGAATTGAGACGGATAATATCGGAGGTTACATCGGCTAGAACGTTGTGCTCATGTAATCAAAGTTAAAAATAGTTCGATAATCTAAACACAGAAACATTTACAGATTTTATAATTCCACAAATTTTGATGTCGAAATAGAAGTTACTTTCATATAAGAAATAATGTGTATCTATTTACACATGAGATATTCACAGTTGATCGTGTAACTCTTCTGGTATGATGTCAAACAGTAGCTGACAAATGAGATTTAAACATTCTAAACTGTTTTTAAATAAAATATTTGTTTATTTTACCAAGGTATCATAAATACCCCACAAAATTAATGTTTAAATGGGTGCCAGGTTGGTTGTTATACAACACCGTTATGATCATTTATAATGTTGTTGATGAGCAGAATTAGGTTTTTGAAGAATTATTTAATTTTTTTTTAACATTTGACTTGAAAACTACCATGATTTAATCAGCTGTGAAGCAGCCTTGCGGTATTAAGTTCCAAAGACAGACAGTTCTTAGAAAAAAATTTACTCATTGCCGTTTTTGGTTTTAGCCAGGCAAGAAGGTTGGTAGCGAGAGAGGGGGAAAAAGAGGGAGAGGGGGGGATAGAGAAGAGAATGGAGAGAGAAAGAAGGTTGGAGAGAGAGAGAGGGAAGGAAGGAGAGAGAGAGAGAAGGAAGGAGAGAGAGAGAGAAAAGGAAGGAGAGAGAGAGAGAGAGAAAAGGAAGGAGAGAGAGAGAGAGAGAAAAGGAAGGAGAGGGAGAGAGAGAGAAGGAAGGAGAGGGAGAGAGAGAAAAGGAAGGAGAGGGAGAGAGAGAGAAGGAAGGAGAGGGAGAGAGAGAAAAGGAAGGAGAGGGAGAGAGAGAGAAGGAAGGAGAGGGAGAGAGAGAAAAGGAAGGAGAGGGAGAGAGAGAAGGAAGGAGAGAGAGAAGGAGGGAGAGAGAGAGAAGGAGGGAGAGAGAGAGAGAGAGAGAAGGAGGGAGAGAGAGAGAGAAGGAGGGAGAGAGAGAGAAGGAGGGAGAGAGAGAGAGAAGGAGGGAGAGAGAGAGAGAAGGAGGGAGAGAGAGAGAGAGAAGGAGGGAGAGAGAGAGAGAAGGAGGGAGAGAGAGAGAGAGAAGGAGGGAGAGAGAGAGAGAGAAGGAGGGAGAGAGAGAGAGAGAGAAGGAGGGAGAGAGAGAGAGAGAGAGAAAAGGAGGGAGAGAGAGAAAAGGAGGGAGAGAGAGAGAGAGAGAAAAGGAGGGAGAGAGAGAAAAGGAGGGAGAGAGAGAGAAAAGGAGGGAGAGAGAGAGAAAAGGAGGGAGAGAGAGAGAAAAGGAGGGAGAGAGAGAGAAAAGGAGGGAGAGAGAGAGAAAAGGAGGGAGAGAGAGAGAAAAGGAGGGAGAGAGAGAGAAAAGGAGGGAGAGAGAGAGAAAAGGAGGGAGAGAGAGAGAAAAGGAGGGAGAGAGAGAGAAAAGGAGGGAGAGAGAGAGAAGGAGGGAGAGAGAGAGAAGGAGGGAGAGAGAGAGGGAGGGAGAAAGAAAGAGAGGGAGAGAGAGAGAGGGAGAGAGAGAGGGAGGGAGAGAGAGAAGGAGGGGGAGAGAGAGAAGGAGGGGGAGAGAGAGAAGGAGGGAGAGAGAGAGAAGGAGGGAGAGAGAGAAGGAGGGAGAGAGAGAGAAGGAGGGAGAGAGAGAAGGAGGGAGAGAGAGAAGGAGGGAGAGAGAGAGAAGGAGGGAGAGAGAGAGAAGGAGGGAGAGAGAGAGAAGGAGGGAGAGAGAGAGAAGGAGGGAGAGAGAGAGAAGGAGGGAGAGAGAGAGAAGGAGGGAGAGAGAGAAAGAGGGAAAGAGAGAAGGAGGGAAAGAGAGAAGGAGGGAGAGATAAGGAGGGAGAGAGAAGGAGGGAGAGACAAGGAGGGAGAGACAAGGAGGGAGAGACAAGGAGGGAGAGACAAGGAGGGAGAGACAAGGAGAGAGAGAAGGAGAGAGAGAAGGAGAGAGAGAAGGAGAGAGAGAGAAGGAGAGAGAGAAGGAGGGAGAGAAGGAGGGAGAGAAGGAGGGAGAGAGAAAGAGGGAGAGAAAGTGAAGGAGAGAGAGAGAGGGGTGGGGGGAAGAGAGAGGGAGAAGGAGAGAGAGGGAACTATTGGCAATGATTGCAGATAAAGAGTTTTTGTGTAAGATGTTTAACAGGGGAGAATAGATTGAATACCATCCAGGTATCTGTCATGAAAAAAAGAATAGAAAAAGTCGAGCAACGGCTCTGATGTGAGAAAGGCACAGTATGAAGATAAAAAAGAATATCAAACACAGTCGACGTCAGCTTTGTACTCTGTGAATGCAGAAAAATTTGCTCTGACCATTACCTTTTCAGATGTGGCAGCAGTACTCAGTTTAGGATGATTTGGCTCAGAATATCTTTAATATATTATTAAGCAAAATGCAATCCAAATGGCGGCTTTCAATGTGGTTCACAAGAAGGACTGTTGAAACTTGATATAACATCTATTTTTTACACAACCAGTATTAATACGTGGTGTTTAATTCGATCACATTTACTAATGACATTCGACAAAGCACTCCTGGGCAAATGCATCAAAAGATTAATTTTTATAGAAACCCCAGTAAGTCGGAGAGCATAAATTTTGCTCGGCCTTTTTTCATCATATGCGAAACGAGTTGGATTTCATTTCGTATCAAACGAGGTTGATCGTAATGATTATGCGAAGATCCTGCTGAGTATTAAGTACAAACGGAAGTCCAACGGGCTAGGCCGTTATGCGAATGAGATTAACTGATGTCAGAGAAAGGACATCAGAAAAGCCGGCGGTCAAGTTGGATGAAAGCGAACCGCAGAAGAGCAATAGCATCGCGCTGATTATGATGATGGATATTTATCTTTCAGAAAATATAGCATCAAGCCATTTTAATTTTTCTCAAGATAACACTGACTTCATTGGAAAACTACTGCTCCATAACAATATTACATTACTAACATTAAGAGGCAAAAGAATAAGTTACAAATTCTATTATCTATATAGAATGTAAGTCTGAAAATTAATAAGACTGAATGCGCAATGTTAGTTATGGATTAGTTATTTAGTTTTTACACTATATCATTTTTTTGCGTATTTAATGTCGAATCTAGTAATTTGAAAAAAAACAAAAAACTTTTCATTCTTTAAGTTCTTTAAAGCTTCAAATATTTATTCATTGTGTTTAGTTTGGTTGTTTGGTACAGGAAAATTGTTTTGCTTTTTTATCGTATCTGGCAGCACGAGATGACATAACGGGTATTACAACTCCGGGCCAAACTGGGAAAAATGATAACTAAAAGGCAACTCTACATCCCACACAGACACCAAATCAGGCCTACCAACTGAATGTCTTAAAAGTCATACCAAGAACTGTGAGCTATAAGAGAAAGCGGGGTAAGAGGATAACGTCACAGAAGAATTATTTTAGCAATGCGTGCACACGTGACAGACCAGGGTAGCAAACTGCCAATTATGTGGTTCTTATTAGGAATTGGAACATTTACTATTATTCGCCTCCAAAACAAGCTACACTTCCATTGAAGCATATTAGGTAACTGTGATGGGTGAGTTGATGAGGTGAGGATAGAGACGCGTCATGGTGTGAAAATCTGGAATGTTTGTAGGGTTACTTAAATGAGTGAGTTTAAGGTTGGCTTATTTTAATTTGGAGTGTATGATTCAAAGATGACTTGGTTAGTTGAGATAGGTCAGTTAAATACGTTTGTTGTTGTGGTTTGATCTAGTTTAAATGTTTGTTTAAATTTTATTTAAAATATATATATATATATATATATCTGTTTGGAGGCGATCTATGGATGAGCCTGTTTAGTTGTTCGTTGAGTTGGAATTGATGTTTGAGTGAATGCTTTATATACTGTGGTTAATTATATATTTTTTAAAACAATATTTTTTATATAGGGGCGAGTTGATTTAAATGTGGGGCTGGGTATGTGGTCGCCCATGCGTGGTTAATTTTGACTATTTGTATACTGATTACTTGTATATCCACCTATCAAACCTAAACATGTGCAAATATAAGCACATGTATACCCACAGATAATCAAACATACTTAGATATATATGTACAGACATACACACATACAAACAGATAGCCCACACCTACGTACAAACAGTGATATATACTATGCTTACACAGATACATACCTATACATATACGCATTGCTATACCAATGCATATGGTGTATTCAATTACACACACACACACACACACACACACATATATATATATATATATATATATATATGAGCAAACAGTTAATAAAATATGTTAAAAAACACTTTGAAATGAGTTAAAAACATATTTAATCTGAAAAGGAAACACTAGATAAATGGATAGTCCTTAATCTGCGGAGTTTCAAAGAAATACTCTCCTTCTCATCAAAGGGTAGGAATTAGCAAAATGCGGGATCGGATTTTGCATGCAGAAGTATTTGATGAAACAACAAGTAAGTCAAAGATCTTACTTGAAAACAAAATAAGTTAAGCAGAGGGAATTTTTTTGTTTTCAAGTAAGATCTTTGACTGACTTGTTATTTATTGAGCTTTATCTTTTTGGCTAGGAGCGTCCTGAAAATATTACCTCAATGTAATATCTGACAGGAAAAGTCACTTGATCTCTAATCTGTGACTTATCTCATTATATATATATATATATATATATATATATATATATATATATATATAGTCATCCACATACAGTACTGTTTCTCTGTAAGTGCAGCTAGACAAGCAACTACATCAAGCCAGAATCGAAACCCGGTCATATTTATAAGGGGCAATCTGAGCGGGGAGTTGAACCAAAAAATATGTTCATACAATATTAAAATTTCTGTAAGTAGCCACGACAATGAAAAGGAAAACGGCGATTTCAAAAGTAAATTGGGGAAGAGAAAGGCACTGCCAAGGAAGGAAATATTCCTCCGTCAACTGATATATGGAATGAAGAGGTGGGATTTTGCTACTAGTGAGATACAACTGCCGTGATGTACTTAGAACAAAATTCGATTAGGCACTTTAAAGATAATCACATTGGTGCAGCACTGCAGTGATGTGAGATGAACCGGAACTTGGCAGTATGAAGAGTTATTAGTACACCTGCCAACATGTAGGAATAATTCTACATACACAGGAAAATGGTGACTTCTTTTAATTTATGACTTCTGACAACACTCTTGTTATTTTCTCAGCAAAAACGGTCCGTAAAACATCCGATCATTTGAGGCCCTTAGCGCTGCTCTACGTCTTTTAGTTCCGGAGGAGATAGAGTTTAAAAATATGGATATAAACAGACAGACATATATCCTTTTATATATAAAACTAGCAAGGATACCCGACGTTGGCCGGGTTGACAAATGATAAGTAGAAGAAATGAAGTTCCATTTGGACACACCTGCGATATTAAAAATACTGACCACTTTTCCATTACTATATGTCAATTCCATCGTGGGCAACGTCAATGCTCCCCATCTCCATCTGAGTACATGAAGGGGGCATTTGGTAACTTTAATGTAAAAATGTCAAAAACAAAAAAATACGGTAGTCCTACTTAAACGCGGATAAATACACGAAAATGTAATCGATCTAAAAAAGAAGTACCTGCCTACCGCACCACCAGATACAACGAGAAGGTATTCTCGGGGTATTGAGCACTTTTTGATGACTACATGCCAGTTTGAGCGAATTTCTTAAATGCTTTCTCTATTTAGAAATATTTCTCTTTACGGTCTCTTAGAACGACCGTATTACTTTGCAGTCCAAAAAAATCGGAATTGTTTTTCTTCTACAAAGATAGGAGAGGAAAAAAAAACTTAAAAAAAAAAAAATCAAACTGAAAATAATTAAATAATGCTTCCTTAATATATGCTTCTCAGAAATTTGAAAAATAAAAAAAATAGAATTTTAAAACGAAAATAAACGTTTTTATAATCTAAAAATTATTGCTTATTGCGTTATTGAAAAAAAAAAAAAAAGGATCCGTGCTGGGCGCGAACCTCAAAAAGATAAGATCTTAAGCGACTACCATAGGACCAACATCGTAACGATGTTATTGACGTTGCAAATTTATCACTAAAATCAAAGTAGAAGCAGCATCCACGCATGCGTAAATTTTTATTGAAATGTTCACGCCACGATTTTTACCTGACCCCTCCTTCAAATGAAATGGCATTTTTGCATCAAAGAATTAATGATTTTTTTTTTGTCGTTTTGAAACATTATGGACCCGGATCCCTTTTCTTCCATCCACTTATATCCTTGACCCCCTGGAGTGGCACAGACCATCGACAACTTTGTAGATGCTTGTGTAGCAAGGGGTTATTTTTTCGAGATGAGGTTGCCGGACTCACGCATAACCTCAGAAGGAACATACGGCGCTTAGCCTTCTCATATGGTCACGCATCTGATACTGGCCAGGCTCAACGTTGCTTGATTTAAGTGATCTGGCGAGAACCGGTGTGTTAACGTGATCGTGCAGTACTTTCTGTTCTTTAAGTCGATATTCACCGTGGGTTGTTTTGTAGTTTTTGACTTTTAGCGATACACACAAACATATACAGTCACAGATGACTGAGATTTATATCGTAAATTAATGTTTATCACAGCGTATGTTACTTAACCCTATAATTTATTAATAACTGTTAAATATTTGGCAGGTCGCTGAGAGGAAAATACGTGTAAAGATTTGTGATATGTCTAATACGACACATTTTAAATAGAGTTTTGATGTTTCATTGATATTCGGTATTTTTTTAATACTATTAAGGGAATGGTACATAAGCAACGTTGATTTAGCTTCGGGCCAAGGTCAAAATATATTATATGTTCTTTAAATGCTACACTTTAATTTCTTGTTCTGTCAGTGGAGGAGAAATCCTTCACGACTGAGACATTTTTTAAAATTATTTTTGTCCCCTTTCTCCACGTTAAAAAAAAAACGACTCTGGTGTCTAGCTCTGTTCCGTGGAGAGGTATTGTAAATAGGTACTCTCACTACAGTCAAGCGCCGGGCTGTGACATGTTTACAGAATAGCTGCGACTACCAAGGAGGACTTTATGCAGATCAGCCATTCCTGGGATACCTTGTTCCCGAGAAGTCAGTCGCCTAACAAACAGCAACAGACAGTGGACATCCCTTACAGTGTACTGCCTCTAATGGCACCATAATTATCCTCAGAACATTTCAAATACCAAAAGCGTTCTTTTCCCATCCATACACACCAATCTCCACTGGCAGAATCGTTCGGTTTCAACGTCTTTTAACGAGAAGATGCGGCCTAAATATCTGCTTCTCACAAACGTTAATATATAATTTACTTGTATCACCGTGTCTATATTACGCTTAAATTTCGTGTTCACGATAATGAAGTCTATATTTATTCGAGATTTACTAGATAGGTAATTGCAGTATCATTTACGTATCCACAGCTTATCACTATATATAAAATCTGAAAATCCATTTTGTTGACAATCGAATCTCTAAGTATGCCGAAATAATCCGCCGATCTCATTATTAGGAAATTAAACTAAATATATCTTCATTGTCCTCTTAACGTTTATCTTCGTTTATATTTCAGATTTGAGACGGAATCGAAAGCGCGCAGTTTTTACTTTCGATTTGTCTAGAAGTTCGAATGAAAAGACGCAGGTTCGAATTTCTCTCCTCTTAAGTAATTTCATCCACGTAAATCCGTTTGCTATTTTGCACACGTGTTCTTTTTAACATCTGAGTCAAGTGCAAGACTGCCGTTTTGAGCGATCTCCCCGCGTATTTATGTACTACATGTTAAACTTTTTAACTATATACAGGGTGACCCCCCCCAAAAAAAAACGGCCCCCAACTCTAATTAGGCCCTGTTTCTTAGTGTTTTGTCCGAATGAAATGAAACTTTGGTCAGAACTAGTTTATTATATTCAAAACATCACATCATACCACAAGGGTCTTTGCCCTTTTTTTGTCTGTTCTACAGCATATGTTCTAGATAGCCCCCATTTAGCGTTTTTTGGGGGGTGGGGGGTCACCCAGTAATAAAACTCACTCTACGCGTGTCCGGTTCGGTTCAATAATCACGTATGCAAATTTAATTTTCATTAGCAAACTATACTACAACTAATAATAGATGATAATAAAAGTAAAAATTATTGTACAAATTTTAATTTTATGAAGAAAGGAGGGGGTTTAATTTCAATATCTGATAAACATAAGAGCAAATTTGCTTCCTTTTAACATAGGCACACCGATATACTCTTCTTATTAATAAAGAATGTATGAAGACAAAGAAAGAGACAGACAGTTTTTTTTCTTATCGATTAATTTGTAGTTTTTCTTAATCAATAAAGAGATAGAGAGGTATAACATTTTGTATGTCAGTTAATTTCGTTTTAATAATTTCAAGTAATGAATATAAATTAAAATGGGTTTTTTACGAATGGGTTACCACATATCAAGTCCCGGACGTTTGTATTGTGACCACTGGGATAATAGCTTAGTAATCGTTTGCTGATAAAATTTGATATAATTAGATTTACGAGGACGGTTCAATAAGAAATTGTTTACGTTGGACTCGAAGACGACAATATTGTAATAAGCTGGAAAGCAAACCAGTGGAACAAAGTTCCACGGGCGAACAGTTCTAGAAGTTTTGTTGGTAGAATCCAGGTTTAGGTTGCAACACCGATAGAGTGGGGAGGCTTATTGATAGTGATTTTGGATAGACGAGTGTTTTTTTTTTGTGTGAAGGCTTCGGAAAGGGGGACCATCGAGTGGAGTTCAGTCGAACATTTTCCATAAAAATAAAGAGAGAGAAGACAGGCTCGCAATTATTTTCTGTGTAAAAGAGGTTGCAGTTTTGAGTAACTGATGACTTAAATTTTCTTGACGTTGGCGTACACCCAAACAATATATAAGTGATTGATTTTACTGAACACTTTTTCCTTAAAAACAAATATAGCGACAACGATGGACTTCTTATGGAACGATTAGTTTTATTTTCCAAAGACTATTATGCAGAATTACAAAGATGTTGGCATTTATGAAAAGAGAAGAGTTTCCCCTCTGTAGAATTCAATTTCAAAACGTAAAAAAAAAAAATCAATCAATATTCCGATCAATTTTCACGTCAATTAAATCAAATAAAAACGGCAATTTCGTTCGTAAAATAGCAATAAACTTTGAACTTTAAATTGTTCTTACTGTCGCTTCCGTTGTGTTGTACTCACAGACTTTATTTCAAATACCAAGATTCTAGTCAGCTAGTTACAGTAAATTGCTTGATCATAACTGAAAAATAAGATTATTTTACCGCCGATTGGACCAAACCTGTGTGTGTATATATGTGTGTATATATATATATATATAGCTGGTTCATCTACCACTAATTTAATTCTTAGACAAGCCCCATCCCACGTCTCAAATCTAATACTCCTCATATCCCTTATGCCCCATCTACGTAGTATTCACTACTAACCCAACAAGTAGCAAATTCTCACTCTTTCACTCTTGAAGTTTTTTCACACCGGAAAACATTCTACTCTCCAAGTTTCCGCCCTCGAACTGCTAAATATCTACCCTCTTTCTGTCTTCTTTGACTGTACTTACCCGCAGAAGTTTTAATGTACTGTGAAAAGATACATAGCTGCTTAACTCTCTACAATCTTGCTATATACGATCCCAAATAGCATCCGTTCAGGATCTAAGAGGCTTTATTCCAGGTTTTGGGTGAAAAGGTACAGAAATATCTTCTCTACAAACATGTGTATTCTGTCTGACGTGTGCACCGATTTAGCGTAACCTTCAACTACCCATGGCTATGTATTTCTCAGTTTGCCCTTGTGTATCCAAAAGAACGTTCAATATATTACACATTTTACAGAAATCTGCCACACTTTAAAGAAAGACTCATAGTCTCATACTTTACTGTATAGATTAATATATTTGATATTTTATGTCTGCCCCGAGATGAATATGTTTTTAGCTTGGTCAGTCCTAAACATGTAGAGAATAGAAGACTCATCAAAAGAACGTTGAAACCTCTTTGCAATAAATACATAGATAAGTACAGCTATGGTGAAATCTTAGTATGTAACTAATATAATCGACTAACACTCAAATGCGTTTACAAAACGCAACGAACACCTTCTAGATGAAAAGTCGGTTTCCAATCACGTAGAGAAGCCTTCTGAAAAGAATATGTCATCCTCGTATATAGACTCATGCCAATTTCCTGTATTTTTATAGATATAATTCAGTGCGACATTAGTACGATATTCATTTCATTTATTTAAGTGTGCTGCATGCTATGACTCTCCATCTCTCTCGCAAAGAATTCATAAATTCATTGTTGCTCATCATTCAGAATCCCATTCACCCTATTTCTCGAAAGTGTTTAATGCAGTGCCATAAATTTCTTAACAGTTATACAGATAGTAGTTTCAGTTCGTCTACCCGAGCAATGGACATACTGGGCGATTGTCCTGACCCTTGTACCCAAAGATATCTTCTACCCAACACAACGAGATACGAAATCATGACCAGAATTATTTCTGATTACTCTTGTATTTTAGCAGTCACCTGCTTTCCATGATCTCACGTTACCCCGATAAGGAATTAAAAAGGGTCCTCGACCTTGTCCAAGTGGAGGGAAAGAGGAGCCCTACTTTTTCCTTTGACAGCGCTTTATATTCCAATATAGCCACCTATCTGGTATTGGCCAGGGTCATTATTGCTTAACTCCGGTAATCTGGCGAATACCAGTACGTCAACGTTATTATGCCATAAAATGTTAGGATATACGTAGGTTTACGTATTCTATAATACGGTGTGTGTGTATAAGATAATGAAATTATAACCTTTTTCATGCGAATTTTAATATTATAGAGGACGCTGAACAATTTATATACAGAAATAATGTTGAATAACAAGCGTCCTACTCAATCGCACAGCCACTATATTTGGTGTGTTATGTGCCGATTCAAGATATTTGGTTATTTTTCTTTTGTCAAATCAATGTCTATCAAACAAATACAATGAAATGCATGACACATTCTTGTATATAAAAAAGCAACAACTTTTCTCTGGTGAGGAGACATGTAAGTACTTATATGATGTCTACTTTTACAATTAATACCCGCGTATAACTTCATTTAATCTCCTGTAAGTAATAGGCATTGTTTCTATCTTAGCTTTTTTACACTAATCGTAGTTGGGGATTATTGGTATTTAAACGACTGAACGCTAAGACAAGGAGATTTACCTAATTTACCAAGCGCTACAGAGACTCATTATATTCAGACAAAGCTTCCGCCACTCCCTCCTCCCAAATGGCTCCATGCCAAACGTCGCACAAAGTTAATTATTGATCTGAGTTCGATCAAAAGGTTAGCAGAATAACGGAACTCTAGGCAAAAGGCGAATAGAGACAATGAAAGTGGAGTAATGTCTGAGATGGAAATGATTGAAAGAGAAACCTTTATTTTTTTCTTCTTTGTATATTATATTGCATTGTGAAATAGTACAAAAAAACGACAAATATAATTAATACTTTGTTTTCAGTTTAAATCAGCCGACCGGCTCTTCCTGGCCAAAACTTTCGATTAGCGCAGTTTTGTATTGCATTCAAGTGATCGGCCAATTAAAATCCCTGACTACATTGCCGAGAACGTAGTCAAGCACGTAACACGCTTGGTTAGCATAGAATCCCGTTTGACTGTCAGCCTGATTTCTTTGTTATTCTCTGAAACATTTAATTACTTCATGCATTGAAGAAAGAGGAGAATTAAGAGGGAAAGAAAAAGAGTGGAAAGGAATAGAGAAAGAGCGTATATATATATATATATATATATATATATATATATATATATAGGTGCTAATATTTGATCAAAACTGCAGGAAAGCTATGCAATAAAATACTTTGTGTTATTTTTAAATCCATGAAACAGTTTTTCGTGGTAAAGAACTAATGACCCCTTTAATAGTAAAAAGAGTAGTGTAATTATCTAGAAATGAAAACAACAACAAAAAACTTAAGCTAGAATCGTAATAATTTTTTTAAAAATCAAAGACGTTTTCTAAAAAGGTTAAGCAACTAAGTTTCAGCCAATAAACTTATGCTGATAATTGTACGTTTAAATTTCTGTCCCTGAGTTTGGATTCCTCAGTTAATTACTCATACAGTGACAGAACGGCGTGCACATCCTGTCTTGGCAAGATTGGCCTTTTAGCCATCGTCCTAATTCAGATTTTGTAGCTATGAGAAAGGGCTAACAGGACCAGCCGATTAATCGGATTGGTCTTCTTCAACCTGTCGTCTATCCTAGGTAAGAGTCATAATGGTGTGTTGGGATGTTGGGAGTGCTAAACCCTAACCTCAAATCCTTCAATTATTATCCCGTCCTAGGATATCACAGGTCGTGATTCACGGCCTACAGATGGCTCTATTGTGGGACCTTTACTCTCTGAATAGGGTAAGCCTGCGTTTTCTGGTGTCCCACCTACACAAAGCACACTGCTTCTACAATCTATTAGGGCTGATCTTCACCCCTGATCTTAAATGGAATACCTACACTAGATGCATTCAAAAAGTCACTGGAAAAATAGTGGGACCGTTCTACCGCACCAGAAGGTATGTGGTTCTCGACGCAATCCTCTACATATAAAGGAGACAAATACGCTCTAAGATTGAGTAATATTGCCACATCTCTGGTGGAGCTCCTTTAAGTAACATTTCCTATCTTGACGGGGCACAACGCAGTCGTTGGAATTTAGTATGCGCGGACCTTTTCACTTTCCTACTTCCTCTTTCGCAGAGAACAGACGTTGCGAGTCTGTCTGTCTGTCTCTACTTTATCGTTACTTCCCCGGTAGGCGTTTGACTGAGCTCCAATCTATGCTTTCCCCCTGTAAAACGTTCGCAGCAAACACCTATCTAGCTATAAAAACTTTCCTTTCTTTCTTTGCCCCAAACTAAACCAAAATTCCATGAATAGATGTTATTCATGGAACTGTCTGTGGAACACAATACCGTGTAGCTACTTCCTGATTGATTATAGCATAGCCACTTCCGAATATAATGTGAATTAGTTCCTGCTAAACCGCCTTCTTTAATAATCTGGCCATACCCAAGTTCCCCCATTACTGATCATTTTATCTTATCTACTTAACATTTCACGCTTATCTTAGATTGGCTTCCGGATCTTGATAAGGTGTGACCTCCGAAGATATATATATATATATATATATATATATATATATATGAGCAGATCATCATATAATGATTAGATCACTGACAGACGTTAAAAAAACATTTAAAAAATGTTTAAATTTCAATAGTATTTCTCGCGGTGTGCAGTGGCCGAATGAATTAGCTCCTTGCCAATGAAGCCAGATATGACTTCTGTTCCTTGGTTCGAATCTATCGACCGGTGTTAATCGTGACACCCTGGACTAATGAAACAATAGTGTTTGTAGGTACTTAATAATTATTATAGTATAATATATATATATATATATATATATATATATATATATATGTGTGTGTGTGTGTGTGTGTGTGTGTGTGTGAAGTGTGTTCCAAAAATAATAATTGCAAATATTTTATTCAGCTCGAATTGAACAGAAGGGATTTGAAATGATGACTGAACTTATTCATTCATAATCTGCCAGCCATATCTTCGTTACAGATATTGACGGTGTGAGACTAAAAAGCAAGCCTGTCATAGACGTGCGTCAGAAGCAGAGACAAATTAATGAATTCAGAAAATTTGAAGCGATCAACATTCACCGACGTCTGTTGAAAGTTTACCAAGTCACTGCAGTTGAATTCAGCATAATTAGGAAACGGATTCGTCAATTTCAGAGTGATGACAGATCTGAGTGATGAAGCACGCTCCGGACGCCCATGCACAAGGACTACTCCATCACTGGCAAAAGTGCATTGAAAATGCTGGTAACCATGTATAAAAATATATTCTGAAGCATAAGGGTCCCTCGTTTTGATGTAACTACTTACATTTTAATAGCTCTTCAACCTTTTTATTAAAACGGTTACTACTACTACTACTACTACTAACAACATTATTTTGAAGTAATAAATGTCTCTTTGGATCAACACGATTAAAAAGTGACATCTTTTTTCGTAAAACTAATTGTAATTTATCAAACGATGAGACCATACTTTGATTTTGGAACAATTCATTTTAACATGAATACATATTACATTAGCATCATTAGATCCATCGCAAGCAATCGCATTTTCTTAATGTTTGTAAGTTGATAACGGACGTCTGAACATAAACATTCTTTTTTCATCTTATTTAATTGTAAGGACGTAGAATTAGTTATCTAGTAGAATCAGTATACACGGCATAATCGCGTTGACACACCGGTTCTCGGCAGATCACCGAAGTTAAGCAACATTGAGCCTGGTTAGAACCAGATAGGTAACCATTTGAGAATTCTACGCGCTGTATGTGCTCTCGACTTATTTCGGCATTTGTTTCCAGTCGTCCACTTCACTTGCCACTGGTATTTAACAATGTCGACTCGGGAGAGGTGTGGTTGAAGATTGCGCACCTCCTACCACAAACATTTCACGCACACGCACCACAACGTGGGTATCCATAGTCTGTCAAAGACTGAAGGAGCCTGAGAATCAGTAGGGGCATACCGGATGCTCTGATTGGCTGAGTATATCAAGTTTAAGTAAAAAAAGAGCAATTTAAAAATAACAGCTAGTTTAGTTTCCCGAATTCGGATTCATCTATTTCTCGAATAACCTTGAGAAAAAAAAACACATTTATTTCTACCATTCACAATCATAGGTTTGATAATGAGCTGGACCCTTAAACCGTGATAAATAGCCTAATCTCAGAGAAGAACTTTGCGAAATCTACAAACTATAAATATAAAAGAAAATATAAGAAAATAAAATTCGACAAAATAGAAAAAGAAAATGTAAATTAGGAAAACAGTTAAGTAAAAACTAGGAACTATAGAGAATAACTATATAACAAAATTAAAACGAAACAACTGATTGAAAATGAAAAACCATAAGGAAATAAAATAAAAATGAGAAAGTATAAAAAATAACACATGCAAATAATGAAAATAAAACAGTTTTAGTGCCAAAAAAGGCAAAAGTCAAAAACGAGAAAAGGTCGAAGTAAAACGAAATTTGCAAATGAAATGGAGAAATAATATTTCAATGAAAATTAAACCCGTCCATTCATATGAATGTTGCTTTTAATATGGCAAAAAAGGCCATATTATATATTATTTCATTTTTATATTTTGGAATCCTTTGAGATCAGGCATCATAATTTGTGTATTAATTCTTTTGCGGTCTATTACTTTATATTTACTTTTATTATTTATAATTTGTAGATTTCGGAGAGTTTTAAAGACTAAATACAAAAAGGCCGTAATATATAGAACTGAAAAATACTACAAATAATAATCAACAAAAAATATAATAAAAGCATAGTAAAAACGATAGAATACAGAAAATAATAAACATGAACGATAAAAAAAAAACGGAACAATAAATAAAAATCTTCCATTATTAATGTTTAAAAGGTTAGATTAAATGTTGAAATCTTTTTTATCAACATAAGTGGATATTTATGTTCCGGATAAAACTGAAGGATCACGACAATACACAAATCAGAATCACTCATCTTTAAATATACATAGAACCGTTTCAAATAGGACACGCGTATCTAATTCTCTCTCACCCTCTCTATTTTCTATATAGAAAGAATACACGCACTTCTAATAACTATATCTCAGCAAGTATATAAATGCAACTTTGTCTGTGTGTGCGCGAGTTCGTTTATTACAGATTCCGAAACAGCTGAACAGATTTTCTTTAACATTTACAGAACTCTAGAAACATGCAGTGGGTATGTTTATAGCGTTTTTTTTTTGCATGACGTGCTCTGTAGATTCAAACTCCGCACGTAAATTTCTTAATGTTTTTTTCTTTAACTGGAAAGAAATTTATATGAAATAATTTTATAAAAGTAAAAGTAGGTTCTCTAGAGGGCAATGTAGAATAACGTATTTTGGACTAAGTTACTGCATGGAGGCATGCGAACCTTCCTTCTGGGCGATTTCATAGATTTTGAGAATAAAAATATAGGATTACGAAATACTCATTGATCATTATTCAATCCTGGGCAATGTCGGGTCTTCCTGCTACTTGCTATATAAAGATAAGTATGTATCTATGCTTATCTACTGCACAAAAAACATGAACTCAAATGAACAGACCATATCTGTATTTTGGAACACAACTTTTATGCGGAAGCTGTCGTAATGTAGTCTATATTTAATTGGAGTTCTATGAAAAGGGAGTGAAGTCCTTAATGAAAATACAGAGACCTCCAAATTCGTAAAAACTAATAAATATATTAAACATTCCAAGTTCTTTAATATTCGAAAAATAGGTTTTAAAGTTCACTCTTCAATTGTAAATTTTAATATTCCATATTTGGCATGGTTCGATCCATAGTTATAAGATACTAAATGAGCAAAGTACCTGCATTTCTATACATTCCTGAGACTTTACATACGTACGCCTTAAACTTAGGTCACAGCAATAATAAACATCTTAATTTTGATCAAAATTAGAACAAGGATTTCAGATACAACGCTTAGTAGAATCATATATCAGTTGTTGTAATCTGAGGAAAGGGATACAAGTCGTGCAAAATTGTTCTGTTCGAGTAATAAGTTGTATCCTTCCTGGGATGAGTATTCATCTAGTGTGTATATATATATATATATATATATATATATATATATATATATAGCGTATATCTGTCTATCTATCTAAGGACTGAATATAACCCCGTTGAACTTAATTTCTGTAACAATTTCAACTATATTATGAGCTATATATATTTCCAAATATATATTTTTATATAAAAAGAAACAAAATAAATAACAAATATAAATATAAATAACAAAAGTCTATATTTATAAATTCAAGATGTTGACCATCTTGGATTTATTCCTTTAAGTACGTTAAAAGAATACAACTTAATAATGCTTTTTTATGAATTTTAATTACTTTACTTGAAAATTCAAACACGGTGTAATAAAAGAAACAATAAAAGGTAATTGCAACTTCTCTACCAATGATCGGATTTTGTAATCATACCCAAAGAGCATTTATTTTCTTTTAATAAACTGATCGATGACTTTTCTTCTGACGAGTTAAGGACAGACTAAATTCATTGATGTATATAAGAATAAAATAAAGTGATTTTATGCTACGAAAATGGTACTGTCATGAATTGTGCCTGTCAACGTGCTTCCAGGAATACATTCTAAGATGTTGAACGTCTTGAAATTTGGAATATAGATTTTGTCATAAGCTCTTTAATTACACTGAGCTTCATAAATTTAAGGATTGATATAAATATAAGGTGAAATATAATGAAAAAATAAGTTTTTACACACACCAACATTATTTATATTTAAGTGGAAGACTAAGCAAGTGTTGTACTTTTCCTTGTGGCGCCTTCGAAATAAGGTATCATTACAGATTGGTAGCGTACACCAGCTGCGCTAGTTAACATCAATGTATTTTTTTTTATTCCGGAAGCATTAATATATTCATATTTCCTTGTGAAACGGACATATTTAGCAAGCTGACTTGATACAACTATATATCGATTGAGTTAAACGCATATAGGTAATATAGTCTTAAAGATTAATTCGTTTCCCTGGTTACGCAGTCATCCTCAAAGAAATAAATCTGTTTTTGATCTCTGATTAAATCGATTCGAGCCAAAGCATTTTGCGACCGAGAGTTCCTTTGGCCGATTGTTCTACTAAATGAATATTTCTTCTAGACGTGGTTAAATGCTCCGAAATGGTCACCAAACAAGGTTCTAAGATGACCCTTTATGGAACGTGTGATAGAATGAAATTCTGAGATTTCCATTATTTTCTGAGTAATTTCCCGGGCGGATATAGAGATTGTCTACCATCAAGTTCACAACATGATCGTCATTTCAGACATCTCATTTTTCTTCTGATTTGTAAAAGTTGATGCATCTCAAGAAAAACTGAACTGCAGAAGAAAAAATAAAACGTACAAGATTCATCCATTTCATCATGGGGTTTAGCAGTAAACATTTTATTTCAAAGTTAAGCATAGCAGAACAATAAAAGTCGTGTTTTTTTCATCTAAGTCTAGCCTACTGATGCCAGGTTTTTTTTTACTGTTGGTTCTCTATTTATCGAGGTAAAGAGTCACTAGAAGATCATGGTTAATTAGACAGAATGCGTCCCAGCCGAGAGATGGGGGCATTATGAGAGTACTAATCGTGATCAAAGGCTACTTATAATTAAGTGTGATACACAACGAAAATTTTACTTTAAAATAAAGTGTTATAGACCATCTATAATATAAATCTCACGTGTCTGTTTAAATGTTAGTATGTATGTATGTATGTCCGCCTAACACGTTCGGCAGAAGCGACAGATTTTCACCTGATTGATATCATTTTGAAGCACGATGTTCTAGACGACAAATATCGAAAAATTGGCCAAAAATATTAATTTCTTCACGCTTAACTGGTAAATTTTCTACAAGGACGGGTCGATTTTTTGCGAGCCATTTTTGGAAGTCATCGTATTGCCTAATTTTAACGTTCCGAACATCTTGTCATGGAGTAGCGGTAAGATGTCAGATTTCCTTTCACTTTCTTTTCTGCGTCACGGGTTCGAGCCTGCCTACCTACTACCACCTTTTTCTTTTGCTCAACACACCTCCAAACACCCGGACAACGCTGGCCACCCAGGCTAGTTGAAAATATTTCTGATTTAAATGCAACATACAGACCCGCACAACAGAGCAGAGCTACAACAATGTTGTTTCACGCTGAAACATGACAAATTAACGAAAATGTTATTTAAAAATAGACTGTGATAAATCAAAGAAAATTTTATTTAAAACCGAATCGTATCGCCCAACAGAAAAGTTACATAACGCATAAACACGACACAGAGTGACAGACTGAGCTCTGTATAAAAACTTAAATACATTATATATATATATATATATATATATATATATATATATATATATATATGTATATATATATATATATATTCAACGCCGGTACGTAGCATTGGTGAGGTAAATACTGAAAAACATAAACTACTATATCTCCTTGTAGCATTTAATGTTTATACAATTTAAATATCCATAAAAGTGAGAATGTCTGTGAGGACACTTCTCAACCGATATACTCAACGAATGGGTGATCTAAATAATTAAAATTTTGTATATAGGGGATTCAGACATGTAGAAAACGCTGTAAGCGTTTTTTCGCCCGGACAAACGGGCTGCTAAGGGGTACAAATTGAAAAATATTTAGCTGAGGACATCATCGGATTTTTATGTTTGTAAACTTTCACGAAGGCGCATGTCTGAATCGTTCACATGTCAACTTTCCTTTGTTAAGAACAAGTAGGTTTGAAAACATGTTTTAACGATCGTGTCAATCTCGCCAAGCGGTTATCGTACTTAACTCACAGTCTTTACGTTTTGGTTTCGATCTCAGCTCGAGTATTTTGTTTTAATTTACAAAATGTTAACTGTTAAAATAAAGCATAATACTTGTATGCACGTGTCTCAGTTTCTGTATGAATTAAAGTATAATATTTATTCGTATTTTAGTGCCGGACAACGCCGGGTGTTTTTTTTGGGGGGAATTATAATTATATGTAACGAATATTACACTAGATTTATTGGAATAGGACGTGTATACTCTGAATAATGTGTTACAACAGTAATCGCATCGCATTTCTTAGAATAACATCTGATTTTATCTACCGTTTTTATGAAATAAAACCTGTTGAATTAAATATTTGAAACCGTCGTGATGATACTCATCTATATTTGCATCGCATGTCGAAGCATTTGTTCTCGTCTTATCACCGAAGTAATGTAATGTTTAGTTTGGTTACTTCCACCAAAGAAAACCAGGTGCGACAATTATGACGGCGAAAGAATTTGCGTACTTCAACCCACATCAAAGTGCATTAGATTTTCTGATTAATACGTTTCAGTAAAATGGATCAATCAAGCATCACAGGTGGATTTGATAAGATTTGAGATTTACATTATAGATAAGAGATAGCAGGTGGCATATCATAAGTATATTTATACTTAAGTTTCACAAATCATTAGAATATCAAGAATGGAAACTAATGGACTCGCCTTATATCACACACACACATACACATATATATGTGCATATATATATTTGTGCAGAGATATGTATATATACTAGTGTGTGTATATATATACGTCTGTGTATTCATATATATGTGTATATATACGTATATATATGTGTGTGTGTGTATAAATATGTATATATCTATACGTGTCTGTATATAAATATGTATATATATGTATATATATATACCTGTGTGTATATACATGTATATATCTATACGTGTGTGTATATATGTATATATATACGTGTGTGTATATATGTATATATACACGTGTATGTATATATATACACGTGTATGTATATATATACACGTGTATGTATATATATATACACGTGTATGTATATATACACACGTGTATGTATATATATACATGTGTGCATATACATGCATATATACGTGTGTGTATATATATGTATATACGTGTTTGTGTGTATATATATACACGTGTGTGTAGATATATACACGTGTGTGTAGATATATGTATATATAAGTGTGTGTATATATATGTATATATAAGTGTGTCTATAAATATGTATATATAGACGTGTGTGTATATATATGTATATATATACGTGTGTGTGTATATATATATGTATATATATACGTATGTGTATATATATACGCATATATATGTGTTTGTGTGTGTATATATATGCATATATATACATGTGTGTATGTGTATATATATGTGTGTGTACATATACATGTGTGTGTATATAGATATATATGTATATATACGTGTACATCATGGCAGCAATTGCAAGTGAAGATTCTGTAACAAAGTTTAGTTTAAGGTTCTGCTGCAAGACAATGTAACACAATCGATTGTTTTTATGTATAACTTCACTGAGCCATCTGTAGAAAATGAGTATCTGTTGTAGCTGCAAGTCCTGAGAATATATATCCAACAGAAATGCGGGAAAATAAGTAATACACCACTCACTATTATTGTGCAATTCCAACGTATCTAGAAAACAGAGCTGTTTTAACTAATATTCTTTTATAAGACAACGGAGAGATTGTAGCAACTTTAACTGAAGTAAGTCTTTGCAAATATACACACTTATAGTTCAGCTTAAACAGAGATTAAAACTAAATAGGAATATCTGATGCACGGCATATTAGAAGATCTTCATCATAAAAGACAATTATAAGGGAAGACCGGGGCCATGGGAAAAATTTCAAAAACTATCTCTTGAATATACCCGGTTAACCAAGTGCAAGATAGACACAAACAATTACGCTTAAATACACGGTTAGAATTTTACAAAGATCTATTGTCTAAATTTTCTTAAATTGCGTGTGGATATTTGATATCTATACACAGAAAAACGCAAAGAAAAGAAAATTGAAAACAAGGAGCAATATGTAATATATTTTCTGTCTATCTGTCTCCCTCTCTCTCTTAGGAAAACAATAAAATTCATCTCTAAATTATTATATTTCAGCTTTCCATGAATTCTTTGCGAAATAGACCAGATGTGTGTCTAGTAGACCTTATCAATAACTAGTAAGACCTGTGGAAATTCCATGGAATGAGAAATATATTGAATAAACAAATATGTCTTCATAAAATCTATTTTCTTGGTAGCCCCCCAAAACTTTTTGAACAGAAAACCCACTAATATGCAGCAAATATGAGTTTATTAATATTCCTATGAAAATACTGCCCATTGGATTTTTAATATAGAAGTGAGTCAAATGAGATGAATTAATAAGGGAAATTACTCTCACGCGGAGTTATCAGATTGCCCTTTTTAAAGGCGAAATGGCGAAAATTATATTGAAGCAGTTTGGCCTTCACAAAATTGCATTTAGGATTTTTCAGGGCGTAACGCTCGGACTAACTAAGGGAGAAACAAACAAAATATTATATAGATGGTTAAATCACATGAACGTGTATTCATACGTTTACCAATCTTGGATACTCATTCATGATCGCCTACTGACTATTTGTAACGTCACTGAGAAATTATTGCAGTACAGAAATACAAATGCGATAAACATTGCTAACATTTGTGCTTGAAAACTAACACTTTACGCTGGGTTCTTAGCAACAGGCACATGCATACCAACTTTGCATTGACGTTTGTATCTTAATAATTATTACTATTTTTGGACCACCGGGCGTACTCGTTAGGGTGAATCTTGTATTATAATAAAGTATACTTTTCTGCTTGTTTGTTCACGATTTAATTAATATGTAAAAAACAGTACACTGTTTAAAAATCAATTTTCATGCCGGAAATGGACTTTATAAATTCATTTCATAATAATTTTTATAGATACTATATATTCAAATGAAATTTACATTCAATGAATACCACCATTTGCATATTACATTGAAGAAACTCTATATTTATAAATAGCCCGGTGTTTGTTTTAATAGAGTCGTTTTTATTGTTCTATTCAAACATATTATTTTAAGTAATTTTTTTTTTGATTTATAAATATTTTATTTTAATTAATAATAGCTGAGAAAAGTTGTGTTTACCAGCGGAAGTAAACCTATTTATGTCAGCTAAGTGATTTACATACCGTTTAAGCCATAGACCTTACTTCGCGTTTGATTTTTATAAACCACGATGGATGTTTTATGCTTCTTTAAATTCAACATGTGGTCACTTTTCGTAGCAATTAAGGATATTCGGTGTATCCTTAATAGTATGTGATTGATTTCCCTCACCAGAAATATGTTTCGACTGGCTACGGCCGGGTACATGCAGCTTGTTTTTCTATAAAGCCTTGTGGACAGAAGAACATTGCAACTTTTGATTTGGAAATTATTTTTCTAACTGATGACCATTTCAAATATACCTCTTTCTTTTATAACAACGCATTTTACTCAAGTAGATAATTGTTTATATCTCACAACTATATTTTGAATGGATTAGCATATGATTTTTGGAACATGCTTGATCCATATTTCTTGGTATGGAAAATCATAAAGTCAGTAAAGTAACTGGTATTTCCTATCATATCACAATGCAAATGAACTAAAACCGTCCACAGATGGAAGATTTCTCGGTGAGGTTAAGAAACGTCCTTTCGGGTAAGGAGGAATATCAATTAGACTTTTGAGACGATGTGTTTGTTTTCAAGAGTTCTCGGGAACAGATGATCTGTTGTGTCAGTTTAGACTGGTGTTTTGGAATTGTTCGCAATAGATTACTCTCATTTTGCAAGTACGCTGTTCTACTTAGGTAAACAAATATTACTTGTAATGCACCTCCTAAATTGGACTTGCGATTTTTGCTTTATTGCTAGCTCGAACAAGAGCTTTGAACCGAAACAACGAGTAGGAGGATTTGTGTAGTTAAAGCATAAACGCATGTTTTTACACTCACAAATGAGACCACGTGAACTTTACCAATATCCTTTATAAGTATTATGGGCTGTGGATCTGGAGATGTATGGTAATGAAATGGATATCGATACATTTTATTATCATCACTAACATGGTTATATCTCACACAAAAGTATCAGTAAAAAATATTCCTACGGCCAAGTTTAACACGTATCGGAATAGGGTATATACGCATTTGTACAAATAGTTGGTTAAACTTTCTTAATGATCACATAAATGCTATTTTCCTAAATAAGTCAAGGGAACAGGTAGATGTAAGCGATATATGTGAAAATCAAGAATTCTCATTTAGGAAAACCTACCTTATATACAGCATTTAATTATCCCGATTGTTTGTTTTAAATTAGGCTTTCACAGAAATGCTATGAAGAGGTCGTCAATAAAACTAATCAGCACGATGTATGTGGATCCGAATAGACTGACATAGCACGCTGAATAACCAAACCATGTATGGTAACGAAACGCATAACTATATTTTTTCGTTAGGGATTCGAAAGAAATTATATCTGCTACTAAAAGTATAAACGAAAGTAATTATTACGACTCTGATACAACTTGAACACCGTGTGTCGTCTTAACAGTCCACACTGGGATAGAATAGAATACTTACTCACACAAGTAATAAGTTAGTCTTTCGAAGTGATCACAGAAATTGACTAGATATACAAAGCAGGCATCTGATGAACACCAGCGACTGTTTTGATCATTGTAAATATTCACTCCGCCTCAGACCTCTTTTGGATACGAACGCAATCAACAATTCGATTTCGATCGATGATTTTCAAAAGGCGGGTGAGGTCTGCGATGGACGCCGTATCCCGGAGCTGCTTCTCCTCTTTGCAGGATGTCTTCACTAACGAAAACATCGATACTGGACAAAGCAGTCGGACAAAGACGTTCATGCTGCAGGGTGCAGATGGGTTGGAGGATGGCGGTTGTACGCTGTCTACACGCACGGACATATAGGATGCGATATGTACTTAAATAGAACGAATTCCCATAATACGTTTTCGTCATTTTACGAATCATTTTCGATACAGATGAGTATCTCATTTTTTTATGTATTAGCGTAGAAACATCATTTTCATTAATGTAAGAACATTTTTTCTTTTCGATAATGAAAATCAAATCGTTTAAATTTGTATGACGAAAAGAACAAAATTATTTTTTTTTTTTAAATTAGTTCATTTAATTGTTCTAATTAGTCGTCACTTGCAAATAATTTGCAAAGTTACAAATCTTTGAAACAACCATCTTCACTATATTTCAAATATATTTCAAATATATTTCAAATATATTTCCACTATATTCCAAATATATTTCCACTATATTTCAACTATATTTCAACTATATTTCAAATATATTTCAACTATATTTCCACTATATTTCAACTATATTCCAAATATATTCCAAATATATTTCCACTATATTTCAACTATATTTCCACTATATTCCAAATATATTTCCACTATATTCCAAATATATTTCAACTATATTTCAAATATATTTCCAATATATTTCAAATATATTTCAACTATATTTCAAATATATTTCAAATATATTTCAACTATATTTCCACTATATTTCCACTATATTCCAAATATATTTCCACTATATTCATAATATATTTCTACTATATTTCAAATATATTTCCAATATATTTCAAATATATTTCAACTATATTTCAAATATATTTCAACTATATTTCAAATATATTTCAACTATATTTCAAATATATTTCAACTATATTTCCACTATATTTCCACTATATTTCCACTATATTCCAAATATATTTCCACTATATTTCAACTATATTTCCACTATATTTCAAATATATTTCCACTATATTCCAAATATATTTCCACTATATTCCAAATATATTTCAACTATTTTTTTAAAATTTAGTGTGTGGGTTTTGTTCCGTACATGGATTTAACGTAAAATGATCACTATTCTTCGGACCATTCTAGCTTTTTGTGGCTATTGTGGCTATTGTATAAATAAACAGTCTCCAAAACGGACATTAGAAGTGCCTTTCATGGTACTAATATGGTAGTATTTTCTTAATCGCACAGAGAAAAATCGATACGCTAATCTAATCTGTTTCACTGTGTATGGTGCTTGAAAAATTGCACACCATATTGGCTGTTTCTCTTGAATCAGGAACGTATGTATAACATTTAATACTGAGTCTAGAGAGGAGGATCTACTCCTTTCTTGACTCCCATACAGTTATGTCACCGTTCGCTGAAATCGGGGGGGGGGGGTATTGTTAACAATTTATTGGATGCGTTAATGATCGATGCACATTGTCATTTCCTGCGAATTTATACACGGATGTTGACTCGGCGTAGCAGCTTTTGTCGTCCGTTATGATATCCAGTAGGCTGATCACGAACAATCAGACGCGATTCACAATAAAAAGAAAGGTTCTACTTACCAACTTTAGCATCCTCTGGAAACATAAAGTATATTTCATATCCTTGCATTGGTAGGCAAGCATCTGTTAAAGAAAACGGTAACATATAGAATATTTTAATAGGACACATGAAAGAATCAAAACAAAGTCATAATTGTAAGTTTCAATGTGAAACATAATCAATGCATCAATAATATAACGATAAAATGTTTTAAAGTTTTTGGCGATTGTCTGTTTGTACGCAAATTGTAAACATCTAATTGATTAAGGAACGGGGGGGATACGCTTAACACACTTTTGTAAGCTTGTATAATATTAAAACCTAGATTAGAACCGTACGCAAGTCTGAATGGTTTTATGAACTGCAAATGTGTTTTCTAAATTTAAAGATGTTAAAACTAACACAATTAAATGATAAATCTAAAAATATTCTTAAACAAAGTGAACTTTTTTTTTACAATCTGTAAAAAAGTAGATAGAAAAACAGTATTCGGCCTTAGTTCCAAACATTTTTGCTTAAAAATAAAATGTCGAATGTTTTTTGTAGCTATTTACTCTCTTTATGAAGATAATACGTGGCGATTTGGTCCACGAAATTTAAGATATATTTTTCGTAAGTTGTAGAAGTTGGGTATTCCAAAATTACATAAGATACTCTACCGGATTGCTCAAACAGCAAGTATAAACTTGTATTGATGAAATTAACTAAAGAAAATCTGTAGTTTCACGTATAATTGTGAGAACTTGTCCGAATAATTATTCAATTCGAGAATGAATTTAATAAACCTAACTGAATTGAAACTAAATTTGCTAATACTGTAGTCTCCGACAATATCAATAAAAGACTCAATCCTTCATTAAAAAAATTGAAAATATTATTATATTAAAGCCAAGTTAGCCAACAAGTTTTTTCGTTGTTTTCCCTTTTAACCACATAAACTGATTTTAAATTGTGTTGTTAGAAAAAAAAGTTCATTTAATTATTCTAATCAGTCGTCACTTGCAAACAATTCGCAAAGTTACAAATCTTTGGAACAACCATCTTCACTATATTTCCACTATATTTCAAATATATTTCCAGTATATTTCCACTATATTTCAACTATATTTCATATATATTTCAACTATATTTCAAATATATTTCAAATATATTTCAACTATATTTCAACTATATTTCAACTATATTTCAAATATATTTCAACTATATTTCAAATATATTTCAAATATATTTCAACTATATTTCAAATATATTTCAAATATATTTCAACTATATTTCCACTATATTTCAAATATATTTCCACTATATTTCAAATATATTTCAACTATATTTCCACTATATTTCAAATATATTTCCAGTATATTTCCACTATATTTCCACTATATTTCAAATATATTTCCACTATATTTCAAATATATTTCAAATATATTTCAAATATATTTCAACTATATTTCCACTATATTTCCACTATATTCCAACTATATTTCAACTATATTTCCACTATATTTCAACTATATTTCCACTATATTTCAAATATATTTCAAATATATTTCCAGTATATTTCCACTATATTTCAACTATATTTCAACTATATTTCAAATATATTTCAACTATATTTCCACTATATTTCAACTATATTTCAAATATATTTCAAATATATTTCAACTATATTTCAACTATATTTCAACTATATTTCAAATATATTTCAACTATATTTCAACCATATTTCAAATATATTTCAAATATATTTCAACTATATTTCAAATATATTTCAACTATATTTCAAATATATTTCAACTATATTTCAAATATATTTCAACTACAGGGTGGTCAAAAAGTCAGGTAACATGTTAAATGTAGAAAAATCAACGATGGATTGGTCGCCGTGGCCCAGTTGAATGGCCAGCCAGATCTCCGGATCTTACCCCTCCTGATTTCTGGCTTTGGGGCTATGTAAAGGATAGCGTTTATGGCAAGAAGCCTGATACAATAGCGTCTTTAAAGTTATTTATTGAAGAGGAGATTGCGCGGATATCAGCTGACATGATTACACGTGTTACACAATCAGTGGTTAATCGCTTCCAGCGATTGATAGAGATAAATGGACGACAATTAACAAAAAACATATTTCATGTTTGTTTAATTTTATATTTCAATGTATGGTACTTAAATATACATGTATTGCTAATATCGTTTTTCTTTAAAATGTTACCTGACTTTTTTACCACCCTGTATGTTTCAAATATATTTCCACTATATTTCCACTATATTTCAAATATATTTCCACTATATTTCAAATATATTTCAACTATATTTCAAATATATTTCAACTATATTTCAAATATATTTCAACTATATTTCAAATATATTTCCACTATATTTCAAATATATTTCCACTATATTTCAAATATATTTCAACTATATTTCAACTATATTTCCACTATATTTCAATTATATTTCAACTATATTTCAACTATATTTCAAATACTAAACGCCGTAAATTACTTTTGCTTCCGTACCATATCTCTCACCTTCGCAGTTTTCCTTTCAAATTATAGCTATTACATCCTGATTTGATATTCCAATTAGTTTATCATGAACTATTCTAAAGCTCCCTCGCCAAGATTTTTAACAATATGATACTTTTATTTACTTCATTTATCATATTAGAATCGTTTATTATAAATTTCATGAGTATAACAAAACATTAATACTAGTAAACCCACAGTTGCAGATGTAAAAAGAATAAAACAAACGCGTACATAAATGATCTAATTTCGGATTTTGTCTTTATTTTTTTACATTAAAGTGTGTTTTCAAACATTTTTTATAGATTGAAAATAGAGTTCAATCAGAATGATAGTGATTTGCAGAGAGACTTAATATTTGCAGAGAGACTTAATATTTGCAGAGAGACCTAATATTGCGCGAAACTGGTTAAGAATTAAAGCATATTCCACCCTCCCCATACTTTTATTGTCATCAAAACCGATGAAATCGACAATCTTTCAAACAAATCGATTGATTACCTCCGGTAGTCGGGGGAGAGAACTTTTTATCTACCTCCCAGCAGTGACAGTCACAATACATTGTACTCTACATTGCACTGTAGAGAACCTACTATTGCGTTTAAAAATTAAGTTGATATATTTTTTTCGTGTGTGTCGATATAAAACCTACTCGCAATCACAGAATACATTTGTCTGAACTTTCGAAATAATCACCCAGCTCTTCCAGAGTTTAAATAAAACGAACTCGCGCAAAGAGCGCCTTATACATACATGTGCGTGCGTGTGTGTGCATGTGTGTGTAAACGGTGTGTATTTTGAAATTTATAAGTAAAAAACAAAAAAAAAACAATGCAGATATTTTCTATAATAAATATTTTAAAGATTTAAAATCAACTGAGTTTTGACAATGTAACGTCTTCTTAAAAGAATTTCTTTTTCTTATAATTTTCCTTTTCGTGGTATGGTTCCACTAGAAAACACATCAGAATTTTTCAACGGAGATTAAAAATGTTGACGTCAAGAAGCTAACGCTATAGCGCGTATATTGACAGAACAAAAGAGGTATCCCCGTATCTGTTGTGGAAGTATATAAGCTGAGCACGTTATGCGTTGAAAATAACAAGATATTATCCCTAATACACAGCAGGTGTCATGGCTAAACAAATGGAATCAACCAGAGCTGGATCCTCAATGGTGTTCGGGGGCTTGTCATAGACAATTGCGTCTTCGGCTTAGATGTAAATACATATAAATGTAGATATGTTTGTGCATAAAGACATACACGCAATAGCACCCTAGATGCAAACACACCTGTGTATATATCATTTATTAAAGGGTGTATCGTGAACGTTCATTTGGAATATATCAGAACAAGTATAGTTGTTGTCTTCGGTTTATACTTCTTGGCAGCCATAAATTTCTTATCAATGTTTTATCTGGTTGAGAAGAGACAACATTTTAGATATCGCTTATTAAATGATGTGGTAACTTTGTAATCTTGTGAAACTAGAAAATGATTTTGAAACTTTTGATTATATTCGATATATGAAACTGAAACTCTACTGTCACTTCGTTTTTTTACCAAGGTATAACGACATATCAGGATCCGGAGGTCACTCAAGGATAAGGTTTAATGTGGGAACCGTAGTAATTGGTTTTGGTGGAAATTTGATATAATTAAATAATTTAGTTGTTCAGGTTGAATTTAAAGTCGACAATATTGTACAGAGTTCCACAGGCGGGCAGTTCTCGGAAAGGCGCTTTGTTCAATGAATCCACGTTTATGTTTAAGCAACGATTCATAATGATTAATACTAGGCGAGTGTTTTCTGTGAAAGATTGGCGAAGAGAGAACACATATTGGAGATCAGTCGAACACTTGCATTAATAGTAACGATAGAACAAGACATTGCAATCTACATTGCGCCGTAGAGAACCTACAGTTAAGTTTAAAAATTAATTTCACATAATAGCTTTATTTTGTGTGTCGATATGACATATTTAAAAAAAATCGTTAAGGTAGGATAGGCTTTGAAGTCTGTTAGAAAGGATAGGTTGCTCCGAACAGTTCCTACACAGATTTGGCAACAGTACTCCATCCTACTTGACTCTTTGAGAGGTATAGGATTGCGTCGGTAGTAAGATATCTATTGAAGCGGTAGAATGATCCAACCATTTTTCTAACGACCTTGGCAACGGATTTTTTAATACTATTATGTAATACTATAATACTATATAATACTAATTTAATACTATACTGTTTACTATAACAAACTGATCGATTGTATGTGATTAAGAAAGTAATAAGGTTTTCCGTGATTATATGTTCCTACGCAAATTGTAAATATGTTATTCGTTAGGGAAAAACGGAATACGCAGCGCATACCTTACTTAGACAGTAGCTTGTAGGATGTTAGACATTAGAATCACACGCAAGTCTCAATGACTTTTTAGCTGCAAATGTATTTTCAAAATTCTAAGATAACGATAACGATAAAATTCTATTACATAATTTATTTTTTTAAAGAAAGTGTTTCTGTTGTATTTGTGTTGCATTAATGTCCTAAAGTTTCATTTAAATAAAAAAATTTCCATTGTGCGGACTTTTTTTTTGCCTCCTCAATTTGAAGTTATTTTTTTTAATTGACGTGAACACTAGAATATTTCAATTAAAAGTCAAATATGAACCAGTAAAATTATAGAAGAATAAAAGGCCAATCAAATGAGGCATAATTTGTTTAAACAGTTATATAAAAGTTAGCTTAAATTTGCAGTTTTTAAAAAAATTACAAGTACGGACTTTCTTTTTGCCACCTGTGTACGTTCTGAATTTGTAATTAAACGCAGCAGAGTTGGCGTTCTGGTGCAAAATGAACGTACATTAGTCATTTTGAAAATTAAAGCAGATAAGCGCGTTCGAATTTGGTTTTGTTGCAATGCATGTCTTTCAGATTAGCATGCACACAGGTCATTCATTCTGCACGGAATTCATGGAATTATAAAATACGAGGGATTAGAGTTGAAAAAAGAGACACAGACGTAGCAAAGAGACTAAGTATGAGTGAGAGCAAAGGAAGAGAGGAAAAAGTGGAGGAATAAGGGAAAAGACTATCGACTAGAGAAGAGAATTCAAGATTAAAAAGAAAAGATGAGAGAGAGAAACAAAGAGAAAGTTGAAAAGGAACTAAATAATAATATAAAAACCGGCCATCACCGGCTAGTATATAAACGCTTAGATCACAGAACAAAATAAAGAGTCCAGGATTGTACAGTAATTGACGTTCACATTGTCGCCCATCTATATACAAACTAGGATCAACTTCGTTAAAGAAAACACTAAGTAAAGCCACGTTATATATATAGGGCGATTGAAAAGTAACTATTTTAAAATATACATTTTGTACGATGAATGAATATGTCAAGAAAGTCTAATGCATAAACTTATATTCAAAATTTTATATAGACGCCTTCATTCGGCACAAGAATCGCGTAAACTGATTTCACATGAAACTCTTGCAAAATGGTAGTCATAACTTAACGTACTCGGCCTTATAGATTTCTTGGTTTGGTTGAGTAGACTTACCTTTTAAGCCAACCCAGACAAATAGTCGGATGCGTCAAGTCAAGACTTCTGCTATCCATTCGTGAGAACCGTGACGACCCATCAATATTCCAAGAAATTCGGTGTTAAACCATTCACTAACAACAGTTGCAAAGCGTGGAGGTATCTTACTATGTAGAGAGATTAAATTTGGTCAATTAGTGCTTCGGACAACATTGAAGATTTGATGTTTATGAAATATAGAGCTCCTCCACACTTTGTTATATATATATATATATATATATTTCCATAAATCGTAATAATAATGGGTTCACGTAACTCATCCGGTTACCTAGAAACGTATTCAATAATTCATAACGGTGCGTTCAAAAGTTTGGGGTCTTACTGAGCACATACATATTAATGATGTTCCTGTACGTGCACTGATCCTTTTAAAAATGTATTTCTAGATATAACTCAAAATTCAATAAAAAACAGTTCTTTTTTATCAAATAATCTGTATCAAGAGAAATTAATGGGGACAGGGTTGAGTATGGCCAGCTGATGTGTAGTAGAAATATATATTTATCTTCGTAATAAAATTGACGCAAAACTGTTCTATCCGGCAAATTAATTTATTAAACTGGTAACATATACATATATATATATATATATATATATATATATATATATATATATATATATACACACACATATATATATATATACACACATATATATATATATATATACACACATATATATATATATATACACATATATATATATACACACATATATATATATATACACACATATATATATATATACACATATATATATATATACACATATATATATATATATACACACATATATATATATATATATATACACACACATATATATATATACACACATATATATATATATATACACACACATATATATATATATATATATACACAAACATATACACACGCGGAGTTTTGTTATTCAGGAAGAATAAACACATTACAATTGTTTTTGACTAACGCAGGTGCACAATTCGACTTTACAATTTGAAAGGCCACTAAGTACAATATCCCCACACTTCATAATCGAAAACATATGGCGTGCTTGTAACCGATATATTATATATTTATTTTTGTTTATTTAAAAAAAAAATATACATTACACAGTTCAATCCACATTTCCTGAGACGCAATAGATTTTTAATGGGTTGTAAGAAAATTATTCAAAACAATAAAAGTCTATTCATGAAAGTGAAAACCTTTTACATGTGATATGTGTAGTGTATAAATTTTAATTTTTTAAAAATAATTTGTAATTAGCCCCCATGTTTTATCATTGGACACTTCATTGTTTTTTTTTTTACACCGTGATCACCACTTATCAAGGCCCGGAAGCCACTCAGGGATAAGGGTTATTACAAATACATTACGTAAGTGTGGAGATTTGATGAAGTGTTTACTTAAGGGGGCGGTTTTATTCTGGAGATATTTCATGTTGAGGTTTTGGGATTTGTGGAATAGGTCGGCATACTTGGTTAGAGCAGTACAGAGAGGGAAAGTAAGAGAGAAAAAGACAAGAGACAGAAAAATTTCCGACATCTAAGACTACTGGTCACCAAGTACTACCGACCTTTAAGCAGCTTTTTCTTCACCCTTTGTCAGAAAAATCACTCATTGAATGAGGACTGAGGGGCAAAAAAGGAGAAGCGAGAGTTACTGGAGCTGCCGATAACACATCCACTGTATTATCTGCTCTCCATATTTTAAATGTATCCCAAAACACACATATAATCTTTTCGCAAAAATGAAGACAACAAAATGTAAAATGAGAACATCGTATTGTGTATTTTCATATGCGTGACAACTGTTTCATAGCCATTCGGACTATTTTAAATATTATGTAATTCAATAATATATCAAAACAGTTATGTTTCAAACGGTTATTTACACTATTTTTACATATATTAATACATTCATAATCTCTATTTTAAAAGAACAAGCAGTTAAACCTACCTCTACTCTCTTATATTTTCTTTTTTGTTTTTTAATTTTCTGATAGCCTTAGAATTTAATAATCGCCCCATCTTCGTATTTCTACTGTTAAACGATATGTCGCCCAATTATATATTTAAACAATTTAATTTTCTGTATTTTTTTTATTTTAGTAATAATTTTTCTTCCCCAATTTATTAATTTAATTGACTTATTTCAAAAATACGAAACTATACCTTCAAATCCTAGTTTCCACTGATATGTTTCACTATTTACTCCTCAAACTACGGTAGTTCCGTATCAACTTTGTTTACATTTTATGATCTAGCTTATTACTTTTTGCTTAACATTTTATTTCTTAAGGAACTGTAATTAAAGGGTTAATTTTAATAGAATTAATTAAAATTTATCTTAATCTTATACTGGTTATTTCAATATTTTGCATTTATTTTTTTATAATTCTTATTATCTATCATAATCCTTATATCTTCCTTTATTATCATTCGTAACAACTTTACGTTCTAAGGGAGATAACTCTATTGTCAATTTTTATCACTTTACCAATTTTTCGAAATTCCATACATTTATATTTTAATATTTTGACTTTAGTATTTATGAATCACCTACGTTTACTACTAAACTTAGAATTCATACATGATCTGTTTATGGCAATATCAGTTCAATTTCTCATTTAATTTTCTATAACTTTACATTTTGATTAGATTTATTTCGATTCATTCTGAATGTGTTTCCCCATGTCGGACAGTTACTTAATGTTAGATTTTTCCATTCTAATCTTATTACTCAAGGTGTAATTTTATTACAAAAAAAAAAACAACGATTTTTAAAATTTAAACTATATATATATATATATATATATATATATATATATATAGGTTATACTTATTTTATTTTCTATATGTTAAGTTGTGACTTAATTTATTCATTGCGCCATTATAAAATCTTAGTATTGAATTTAACATTCTCTTTCCGTACTTGCATCTCAGGTCCTGGATATGACCTTAAACCATATCCAGTGGTGAGGCCCCAGCTTGCGGGCTTTGGGGAGTGTGGAGCTACCCTTTAACGGCCATTGCTCCCAGGTCAACTCTGACCCGGAGTGGTAGTACCTGTTAGGGTCCCAACTATGGCTTAAATAGAAACCGACTTGAAAACAACAAATATATTTTATTAAAAGATTTTTTCTTCCGAATCTTTGGATTCGGCATTAAATAACCTGCAAAGGGTTGATATGCCGTAAAACTAAAACAAGCAACCAACTTGCATCTCACCCTAAACATACTGTAATATTTTAAAATGTATTTTAATCAGCTTATAAGTGTTATAACAGGAATTTATTTCTATGACAAAAGTTTTGTATAACGTCTAAGTTTTTGTTTAAAATTTCCTCTATAGAATTCACTATGTGGTATGCTTCAAGTAAACATATGTTACATCTTTTTGATTTACTCTGTTTATACATACAATTATTATCGACTATCGGCCATTTTAATTCTTTTCTATACTTACTTAGTTACCTAATCCAATTCTTTTATGCAGTCGTGTTCCTCTTCATATCTCCAATATTATAGAAAGACTGCAGAAATTCCCCTCTGGACCAAAGTATCGTAGATTTGCAACAGCAGATGCCTTATACAAATTAAATCATCTACCTGGATAGACACGAACTTATGGAAATTACAACCACAGTTTCTGACACATTTACTCGTGATAATAAAATGCTACATTGCATCCGGCAAGCAACACTAAAACTTCCTACTATATTGTGCTTGCACCGCTATTTACTGGTTATTGCATGCATACCCATAATATAATATTTCCATTTTTGTGAATCACAAATAATAATGTCTCTCTGACCCGATTCAAGCTATTCTGATGTGCTTAGCTCTGACCATTCTTATATTCCGGATTAATGATATTCACATCATGAACGAATGCTAATCTACCGTGTAAATATGACGTCGTAATGATACTGATTTTTCCCATCTCTGTAAATTGCTGCGTTTTTTTTTCTTCTTATATTTTGCCGACAAAACAAACCGGACCTTTATTAAGGAAATCAACTACGTACTTTTTCGTTTAAACGTGATTTTTCTGCTATTTACATTTACTGCGATCCCTTACTTATCGCGGCGTCAACACTATCTTAAATAGTTTCCATTTCCTCTCTCTTGCTGGCTCTTCTCTCACTTCCATTATTATTTCTTGCGTATTTCCGTGGCTGTTTTAGCCGACGGCTCGCTACGATAACTACCTATCATGAACATTACCTTACAAAAGTTTTAAATTCCTCTCTAATATATATATATATATATATATATATATATATATATATATATATATATATATATATATATATATATATACACGAGAGGGCGAGAGAGACCTGGTGGGCGAGAGAGACGGAGAAACAGATGCAGAGAAAAGGTGACAAAGACAAAATAAAGCAATTAGCTTGAAAAATTTTGGGGTTTTTTTTGTCTACCAACTCAGTTGTCTTTGATCGACTTAATTTTCTGACAAGAAATTTCGCTTAATGGACGATTAAATCGTCAGATAAAAGCCACGAAAAAAAATCGTTTTTCTTTTCATTTCTTCTCTTGTACAGAAACAACAATGTTTGTTGTAAGTTTTTTTTGTCTTACGCGCTTTCCCATCTTGTCCACCCTCTTTCTCTCTCTCTCTCTCTCTCTCTCTCTCTCTCTCGATCCATTCATTATTTACTCATCTAATCTCTTATGGATAATCGATCACGTTAGACATTTTTCTCGATAACCTTTCATTTTTTCTTTATTACCCAATTGCTCTATCCTTTTTTATTTTAGTTTTATTCAGTTGGATTCTTCATTCCTCATCCTTTCAAACTTCACTTTTTTATATATATTTTTTATTCGTTTATTTCTCCTGTTATTTCCTCTAATTTAACTTTTCCTTCATTTTACCTACAAATTATCTAATTTTGTATCTTGGAGATTTGATGCGTTCATTTTGCTATTCCTTTTCGATTAAAATTCTTCATTCTCTCTCGTAGATATTCTTCTAATCCATGATTTCGCACTTTTAGAAAAAAAAAACACTTTTGTTTTTATTACATTCTCACTTCATATAATTCTTTCCTTTTTTCTTCTGTTATTTATAATAAATCATGCATTATTCCCGCCATTCTTTGCAAAGCCTAGTCAGTCTATCACATTAGATTTTAAAATCATTTTCTTATTGGCATCACAAGCAAATCGATCCATTTTCCTTATATCTCAGGTTTCAAATCTGTAGACGAAAAATTAATAATTTTGAAGAGTTACACACACAGGGTAACTTTATATCTACTCTAGCAAGCTGGCTGGCGTTGGCCGGTCGGAAAATACGCTTAAATATATTTTAAATTTTGCAGATATTAAAAGCAAAGAAAAAAAAATGACGGGGATGCCATCAGTTAGAATCTCAACTAATTACAGCTCTCCAGCCATAGTCGTTACCATCTGTAATGTGTTCTAATTCATAAAAAAACTAAATATAACATTGGAAAATGTATACTTTCGCATGCGTAGAAATAACACATTCAGTTGACTTACGTCTGCCAAGTTCCAACTTTTCAAAATTTTGATCTCTTAGCATATTTTTTCAACGATTAAAAACTAAATCGAACTCCATACAGGCAAACCCTCTATATATCAAGTTTCAAGTCTGCAGATCAAAATCTGCCAAAATCCAGCATTTCTCGATCGGAAAACACGATTAAATATATCTTGATTAATGCAAATTTGTTACATATATGAATGGCTATGATCGCCTCGGTTGTATAAACGAAATGTTATTTCGTTTTAAAATGAATACTTTATTGTTTTTAATACAGATTTGTTTATTTACAATTTACACTTCAAAAATAACAGTGATAACTATCATCATCGCGGTGGAGGTTAAGGACGGGGGTGGGTCGCAGAACTGTGTCAACCTGTATTTTCGCTTTGTGTCTGTCAGCCTCTGTTTTATCTCTGCTCTTTTATTTATTTATATCATTTTGACCTGTTGACCTTTCTCTTGCCAGCTTGTTTTATTGTTCTGCAACTCTCTGGGTCATAGTTCCTGTTGATTAACCTGTTTACCTTATTTTCGCTTGCTTTTGTTTATTGTACTTTCTGCTGGTGTTGGTATGAACCATTTGATATCGTTTAGCTTTCCTGGCTGAGTGACGTCATGGATATAGGTCGTTTTAAATCCCGGGATTCCCCATTGTGTTCTTTTGATCGCCCGGATACAACTCCATAACACTATTATAGGTCACCTTTCCTGGGATTGAGTTATTGTGTTCTTTGATCACCCGGACACCTCTCCCTAACAGATTTCGTATTTATTATATAACATTGGACCTAATATATAGTAATGATTTTAAAAGTTTTAACAAAATGACTCGTGCGCCACCACAACGAATCGAAAACCAAAGGTTTAGCTTACGATTTACTTTTTCTTTTGACGTTAATGCCTGAACTATGAAGACGTGTTTCCTGCAAGGCTAAGAATGAAAACATGAACCAATAGCTATTACGTTACGCATCCATATTCGTAATGCTGTCGCGCGAAATTCACATGGCAAATTCCATTTGTTTTAATTTATACACTTTTGCTTTGATTTTCCCCGGATAAACCACAAATATAAAATTTCGCGGGTCTTCGATTACCCTATGTATTAATTTTCCTGTCTGTAAACCAAAAACATTCAGAAGTTTGGTAAGCAATTTTTTTAACATTATATATATATATATATATATATATATACATACATACATGTAGAGAATAAAGGTTGTGTTTATTATTTAGGCAAATATTACGCAAGTGTAAATCATGTAGAATATCTGCATGAATATAATTACACGTAATATTAAATTAAAGATGTTCTTCCCATAAGAAAACGGAAAAAACACTAATGGGGAATTAATTAAAATGAATGTTTAAAAGAATATACAAATTAGCTGGATCTTTTGCAGATGAATGCAATTCCACGACCCATATATAACCAATTTGTATTTTCTGTATAAATTCTATAAATAAACAGAATTTTTTTTTTGTTAAATATGACAATAAATACACACAAAAATTTTAAATAAGTATATATATATATATATGTATACACGAGAAAATAACAGTATTTTTACTTAGTCAAGTAAAATTAATCTCGCGAACAGGACAGTTTAACCTTTTTATGTCCACTTACAAAGAGTAAAATAAGATACTTATACAAAACCCTAAGTCTAAAATCCTTATTTTAATATTGATAAATATCCATCATATTAAATTTAAGAGTTTTAAGTGAAATGCAAGGAATCTATATTATAAGCTGGTGAATATGGATTAAATTCAGTGCAAATCGTTAAATGGATTTGTAAATTGAGATGTTTTGTTCATATTATTCTCCTTAAAACCATTAAACTATTCCAGAGAAGTTGAGGTTTGCGAAATATTTATTAATTGATGTCTGATAATCATTGCTATCATTGTAAACAATTTTCAGAAATCTGAGATATTTAAATTTTCACCAAGTACCACCACAATGTTTGCCTACTTTGCATCAAACTAAACTAAATGTAGCTTACATAAAGCCATTCAAGCCGAACAATTGCTTTTTATCACTGATAAAGATCGGTTGGGTGGTTTAGGTTTGGATCCTGTAAATATATACACATAGTTACCTCATACACGCAATTGTCTATTTCGTCTTCTTTGTACTTTTTAAAGTTTTAATGTAAGATCGGTTTTAACTTCTTATGAACGTAAACAATTAGATGAACCTCTGCATCCAAATCTGATAAAAGGTAATTTGAATAAAATTCACTCCGTACAAATAAAAGAAAACCTCAAAGAACAAAACAATATTAATTGCTTACTTAATAAGCACTCTAATAGCACATTGATCGGCCAGCAACAATCGCATCGAACAGAAATCAAATTGTTTTATTGGACGCGGATTTAAGAATGTCTCGTCCAAATCTATCAAACTCATTTGATCTTCCGGTTTCCGCTTTTTCTGAAAACCTAATCTGACGCAGTCGTTCAGCGGCAAAAAAAAAAAAAAATTGGACGAACTTCTTGTTCAATTTGTCGAAAAATGTCTACGATTAAACAAGAGAGAAAAGAAAAAAACAAAAAAGAAAAAACAACAAAAAAGATAAAACAGCAAAAAAGATAAAACAGCAAAAAAGATAAAAAAATAAAAAAAGATAAAAAATAAAAAAGATAAAAAAAATAAAAAAGATAAAAAAAGATAAAAAATAAAAAAGATAAAAAAAATAAAAAAGATAAAAAAAGATAAAACAACAAAAAAGATACAAAACACAATGTTTTTATCGTCCATGTAGCCTTCGTTTTTTTGTTTCTTTTTAGTTATTCTATTTATCTGATGACTTTTTGTTACATGATCAAATGAGATGATTTGAGTGAGAGAAGAAAGGACAGATTTTGAGGAGCAAGAGAACGAAGGTAAAAGACAACAAGAAAGAAAATAAGAGTAAAAAAAACGAAGAGCACGAGAGAGAGGCTAGCACCAATAAGATAGAGGACTACTACAGAAAAAGACGGAGAGAACATAGAATTTAGAGAAGATTGAGATAGAAAAAGAGAAAATGCAAACGAGAGAAAAGGTGAGAGAGAGAGAGAACGTAATGAGATAGGAGCGCACATAAGAGATAGAGTAAGAGAAAGCACGAGGAAATGTCAGAAAGAGCTAGACTAATAAATGGATACAGTGTGAGAAAGGAGGATAGGAAAAATCCAAGATAAAAAGAAAGATAACGATGCAGAGGGAGAGAGAGAGAGAGAGAGAGGAGAAAAGAAAGAGGAAGAGAGAGAGAGAAATAATAAAAAAAACCCAGATATACTGAGATGGAGGTGGAATATATGTAGATGGATATATATGTAGAAAGATCTCTAATTATAACCAATGCTATGACTAATGTTGTTAGTGTTATATACAGAGTGTGTTAATAACTGATAAAATTCCACTGCATAAAAATATAAGTTAATCCGAAAAGTAATACGACTGAATTAGGCCGTTGGTCCAGTTTGAGAATTCTTACTTTTAATGAGATGTAAAAAGGGTGGGCATGATTTTTGGATATAATATGTATAAAATCATAAGAAACATGGAAAAAAATTCACAAGCAAGATTAATCATTTATTAATGCATTAATAAATAATTTTAATGCATAAAAAAAATGCTAACTCTTAAGTTATCCTCGTCCAAAAATGTAGCTAATCAGAATACTTATTTTATTTACTCCTTACAATCAACCAATCACAATCATCGTATCATGTGTCAAAACTTCAATATGGCTGCCTCCAGTGAAGAAGAAATTTTTGTAAACAAAGACAAACACGAGTGCATTATGTGCATATTTCCGACTAAAACATGGAATGTTAGATCTTTTTCAGTGAAGACATGGACGCGCTTTTTAGAGTATGTTAAAAAAATGGAGAGTTTTACATGGACCACAAGCAGAAATTGCGAAAAACTTCGACTTAAGCTGTGATTTCACGGCAATACCTCCTATGTTGGGTTTCACCAAACTTGTTATGCACGTTTCACGGATTACCAGAAAATTGAAAGAATTAAGAAAAGAACTAGAAAAGAAAACTGATAACGTTTTCTAAGGTAAGTTTAAGTTTTTAATAATTTTGAATTTTATTAATACACATTTTAAAAGAGATGATTTTTTTTCTTATACCCCCTCTACTCCTTTAGACAAGCGCGTGCGAGCTGAACACCATGAAAAACTTGATGGTAGGAAAAAATGGATTTAGAGTAACATTTCGTATATAAATTTAATGAAAAATCATCCTCCATTTCCTAGAGGCTGTTGTTAATTTTATTTAGCATTAATCCTAAGTCTGAGTGGCAAGATTATAAAATCACACGTAATTGGCTAAAAAAGATGTACAGAATTTATCTCCAATAGAGAAAAAGGTCAACACCTCTGAATAATTTTAAAATATATTTACTTAATTTAATTCTATTTTTTTTTACTGCCAAGTTTTTTTCTGAATCTTCACTATAATCGCTTAAAAACGTACAATCTTTTTTTGGGGTGGGGGATTTAGACGAGGGTGTTAATTTATATTAATATCTTCTGTTTCAAACAAACAATTGAAAATGTACATAAAAGTTGTGATCTGTTTTGGAAAATTTCACTTGTAAAGAAAACAAAAAAAAAACTAGAGTTTATTTCTATTTAGTTGTCTCCATACAAGATCGGGTTTTAATGTGGGTAAAATTGAGTTCATAAAAAAGGCACCCTGGATTGAAACAAAAATTAAAATTGCCTCAGTGTAGAAAGATTTCTCCTTCAAAGACTTGGAACAGAAAAGATTACCTTATTAACAGAACAAATGCTATACTTTGCTCTTAGCCAAAGGCTGTTACTATTTCGCAGTTTTCGTTTTGGGCTATACAAAAATATATTAAACTTTTAATGAAATTGTCTGGATTTATGAAGTAATGATTGGACATTTTTTATTTGAATTTTTCCATATACTTTGTTATTTCAAATGCATATTAAACTCATGAATATATTTATTTTTACAGGGTCCCCATCTCAAGAAAACATTGGTGCAACTACTGCTGAAAAAGATGAACCACCAGCTAAAAAAAAGACGTGTTCTTCGTTCCAATTTTGATCGACCATCTTTACCAGCTAGATCAAAGCATATTTTGCTAGATGTCTGTATACTATGCAAAAAAGTAAAAACTATAGTGTGCAAAGGATCTGGTAAAAGAAACAGGGAAAAACTTGTAAGATGTTCGACAATAGAAACTGCTGATTTAAAACGAGCTGCAGAAGAAAATAAAAATGAATCACTCCTCATGCAAATAAGAAACGCAGATTGGGTGGCAATCGAAGTGAAATAGCATAACTCCTGTTACGGTGACTTCACTCGATATTTAACCAAACCAACTAAAACCGAACAGGCTGAGCAAACTTGATATGCTAAAGCATTTGACGTCTTTGCCAAATTAGTCCAAACACGAATTATTGAAAACAAGGAAATCATGAGACTTAAAAAATTGAAAGACTTGTTTGTCAAACAGATTAAAGAAACGCATGGAGTTTATGTGGATTTATATAAAACGGGATATTTAAAACAAAGGTTAATTAAAAAATTCCCTCAACTATGCTTCATCACTCCTAAAATGAGATCACAAGGTGACATCGTGTATGTAAATGACATTACAGTGTCTTCTCTTGCAGAGGAAAAAAACAGTACTCCATGAGGAAATACGTACCACAACTACAAGTGAAACAGACTCGTCAGAAAATGACACAAACCAGCAAACAAGGCATGTACACTCAGATCCAAATCCTCTATCTAACTTGTACATAACTGCTATGGATCTGAGAAACATTAGAAAAGTAAAACCTCCTTCGTTATGGCCACCAACTGCAGAAACATTAAATTTTCAGGAGGCTGAAAAGATGGTACCTCATATTTTAACTTTCTTGTATGGATAGTTGGGGCATCTGAAGATTTGTCCATAGAAAAAAAATAGTGAACATATCTGTCCAGAGAAAGATTTTGTCTATTGTAGAAGATATATATTTGGCTTCTAACGGACATAAATTAATGCCAAAACATTTATCACTTGGTATGGCTGTACGCCATCTGTCTGGATCTGCCCAAGTGATTGGTTCATTAAATGGTTTGGGAAATTGTGTTTCTCATTCGGTTGTTTTGAACCATGATACAACACTTGCTAAACTTGAAGTCAATCGTGGAGAAAATTCTATTCCATCCATCATCCAGGCAGGTATTCTAACAACTTTGGTCGAGGACAATAATGATTTTAGTCAGGAAACTTTATCTGAACATGGAACAACGCACCCAACAAATGGGATAATTATACAAAATGATATATCAGTCAAACCATATGTGTCTATCATTGCAGTAGAAGGACTCAAGAGAACACGGAAAAGAACATTGGAACCACTAGAAGTAAATTTAGCTACATACACTGGAGGAAGGAATGAAGGAAGGAAGGAAGGCCCACTACCATTTGCTGAACATGTTTTACTTCATTCGGATCATTTTCTCTGTAAAATTATCTAAAACTTGATAGAGCATACTATATTTCAAAATTCGGCAGTGAAAATATATTACCATCTTGAACTGGATTTAATCAACTCCTGTGCAAAAAGGAGGTTCCATCAAAATCGATCATAGGTTATTTACCTGTAATTGATGTTAGTCACACAGAAATGGATACAACCCTTACAATTCTACAAAAAGACCCATTGACATTGCAGATCAACTCAAGTTAGTCTCTCGCTATTTTAATGGATCAAGCAATCTATTCAAAGGCGCAGTTGATTAGATGGCGAAATCCATATTTCATGAAGAGATTAGTGATTCGGCTTGATGCTTTTAATAGAGCAATGTCCTTTCTTGGTTGCTTGGGAAAGCGTTTTCGCGATGCCGGGCTTCAAGATATTCTAATAGAATCAGAAGTTGTTGCTGTAGAGTTTTTACAGGTAGACACTACAACAGAGTAGTTAGATCCCATAAATTAGTGGCTGAAGCAATATAGCATATACGCCTGACAACCTATTTAGAAAGCATTCCTGACGAAAAGGCAGAAAAAGTGAAAGATTTAATGACATCCTTGTCGCAAGCATTCCCAGAAACTCAGTATGAAGAAATTCTCAACGGAGAGCATTAGAAGAGAGAAAGCTTTGTAGCTCACAAGAAGCTGATACACGGATTTATTTGCATGCTTCCTTTGCAGCCAGCACAAGTACAGACATAATCATTATGAGTCCTGATACTAATGTGTTTGTAATTGAAGTTGTTTTACAAAATCTCATTCCAGTGCATTTATACTTCCACGCAGGAAGAGGAACAAAATTTCGAACAATAGACATCAGGATAATAAAAGACAGCATTGGAGATTCCATCAGCCAAGCCTTGATTGGTCTACATTGTTTTACCGGATGTGATAGTGTCAGTTCGTTTTACGGAAAGGACAAAAAGAAAACACTTAGTTTATTACTGAGAGAGAATGAGTTTTGTTACGCATTCATTGATATTGGTAACGAATTTTATGTCAAACCAGACACAGCAAAATCATTGGAAATGTTTGCAGGTTGTATGGCAAAAAACCTTTCACAAGTGTTAATGAAGCCAGATACAACATGTTTAGATTCCAAAGAAAATTAGAAATCACAATGCCTCCAAATCAAGATTCCCTGAGTGAGCACATCAAGCGAGCTATCAGCAGGTATGTTTTATGAATAATCTTAACTTTCCAATTATATGTAAGAATTAAGTATATGAAGTTTCATTGCTATTTGCTTATTAGAAAAGATAAAAATGATTCAATATTAATGTTCATTTCTTTCTTTTTTTCAGGTTTCTATAAAAGAAGCCTCCATGCAAATCCCGATATACCATCCCCTGATTGTCATAGATGGAAGATAGAAAATGGAGATTTAGTAATCCATTGGATGAATCTTCTTCCTGCTCCAGACAGTTTAATGGATTTAATTAACTGCTCTGCCAAATGTAAAAGAAGTCAGTGTAAAGATGTCAACATTTGTACATATCTACAAAACAGGGTCCCATGCACAGATATGTGCAAGTGTGCAAGAGATTCTTGTTATAAAATTAGTAGAAATATTGGACATGATGATGATGATGATGATGATGACACTGATGGTGGCGATGATGATGATGATGATAAAGTGGCATAAGCAGTGATCAGTTTTAAATAAAAGCATATATGATCTTATTTACTAACATGTTTGTTTTTGTTTAACTTTTAAAAAAAATCTTTTTTTCCTTTAAACCCGTGTTATTATTCATAGATTCAAGAAATAAAAATACTCCAAGAAATATAGGTTAAATTTCTTTTGAATGAAAATTGACAAACATTGTATATTTTTACCAAGTTGATGCGTATGAACCAGTATGAAAAATGATACAAAATCGCAGCTCTACCTAAGGTTAAAATGATCTTGCTACACACAAAATATAGCAATAAATTTGTATGACTAGCAATATTGGTAGAATATTAGTGTCTCTACATGAGAAATATCAAAATGTAACAAAACATATTTTTTAGTTATACACAAAAAAGATTGAAGCAGTATCAAATAAAATGTCTGAAAAAAAAAAGCTTTTTTTTAAAAAAATATTCCCTATTTTGAAGCATAATAAATATATTAAGTGCCATATTTCTATATTAAATGATGAAGAATTAAATTGGGAATAAAATGTGCTAAACTAGATGTCCGTATGTTTATCGGTTTGGGTGCTACTAGTGTTTAAGCAAGTCATCATGTTCTATTTGAATGATTGTCAGCCATCTTTATATATGGCCGCCGATCTCATTAATGCGCAACATTTGTGCTTGTGAGAAAATATAATATCCAGGAGTCTATTGACATTCATTTGACACAATTTTTTCTTCCACACCCAACCGAGGTCACAGAATCCAAAATCTAGAGGGATTTTGACCTTTGGGCCCATAGCCTAAATATAGTATTTGACTATATGAACGAGAGACGTATAGCTGACTGTATATTCATCTTAGAGTATTGAGCTGTAGGGTAAATTTTCTGCAAAACTTTCTGGATAGAGGGAGAGAGAGAAAGAATAAAGGAGAGGGGCGAGAAAATGGAGGAATGACGATATATCAGAGGGAGAGTTATATGTTAAGAAACAAGACCTATAGCCATTAGTTGCGTGCTCTCCTGTAAAGTAATGAATGCGTGAATGTAGGATTGACATAAAATTCTTAAAGATAAACTAAAATGACCGAAAAATAGGCTGAAATGACTGAAATAAATAAAAAGTAAATGACTTAGAATGAATGAATGAACTTCAGGATGAATTGAATAATCTTAAGAATGACTTGAATGCTTAAAAAAATAACTGGAATCCTTCAAAAACAACTTGAATGATCTGGAGAATGACTTGAATGGCTTGGAGACTGACTGGTTATAAAGTGGGTGATCATTTTACATTAAATTAATACAGAAAGGTGATTCTCCACTTTATCTCACAAAGTTACAAACATAAGTACAGCATGTAGTAAAACAGATACTACACTTTGATCTTGGCCAAAAGGCCAAAAAAAAGGGTATTTATTTGCTCCCCCACCGAGCAAATTAGGCACAAGGCCGATTTTTAAAGTGAGGGGTGAAGGGGAAATGGGGACCAACTCCCCGGGGAGTAGGGGAGCTGGATAGTGACAATTGGTATGAAGGGTTGCCCCTACATTGACCAAAGTCTTATATGTGGGGTTGCCCCCCCCATATGGTCTTTGCTTGCAGTATCTGGCGGAACAGATACTACACCTTGATTCTAAGCTTAAAAAGCTAAGAACAGCATCTATTAACAACAGACCTTTGATCTTAATCAAAAAGGCCAAGTACAAAAGTGTTACAGACAGACCGACCGCTTGCACGTGACTAAAAAGAATACCATTATCTTGAATTTAAATTTAAACATAGCTCTTTAGCCTTAGTTATTACTCTCTGAGCCACGTCTATACGCATATATAAACTTTAAAAAATGACGTTCTTTAACCTATTAATGCATATTTACTCATGCGGAGGACACTTCAAGTAGACTTACGCTTGCTACGTTCTAATGCTTTTTAATTTTGGCCTCTTAGCAGCTCTTTTTACATGCTAAAGACCAAATCGAATTTTTCACATGTCCAAATCACCTATATATCAATTTTAAGTTGGTAGACCAAAAGGACTGGAGAGTTTAGCAGAGACTATTCCTCAGAAAGACAATGTCTCGCGTACGTGTGTATATATATCTTGATGCCTCTGTTCAGATTGACGATGCAATGGGCACCCATGAAAGAGTTGCTGCGTGTGTAATTGTGAGGCAAGGGGTGCGTAATCTCCAAAAATAAATTTTTTTTAGAGTTTTTAAAAATTTTGATACAATATTTGCCTAAATGAAAAATGCTACCTAAATACAAACATTCCTCTCTCTGAAGAAGGTGGGATCCCTCTACCGTGCTAGAAAACTACTTGCGCTCGAAAGTATCCTGTATCGTTATAAGGCCACCATTCGCACATGTATGGAGCACTGCTGTCACATTTGTGCTGGTGTATCTGCTACTAGTCTGTCACACCTGGACAGCATTCAAAACAGAGTCGCCAACCTGATTGGTTCTGAACTGTCATCTAGGCTTCAGTCTCTATCCCATCGTGTAAATATTGCATCTTTCTGCCGGTTCTACGAGTACTTTAAACGAACTACAAGCACTTGTACCCCCTCGACGTGAATACCTCCGACAAGCAGCTAAATCCCACCACTTCACAGTAGAGATCCCTAGGTTTAAGAAGGCCTTCTACTCCAATAATTTCTTCCCCCAGAACTGCTAGACTTTGGAGCTCCCTTCCGGGATTCTTCTTTCCCAACTGTACTGACATGCAGAAGTTCAAGTGTAATGTGAACAGACATCTTGCTACTCATCTCTCTTCATAATACCCCTGCAACTTATGTACCCGATAATAGTACCCTACTTCAAAGTGGCACTGTGCCTTGTTTTGAGTGAAAATTGAATTTAAAAAAAGAGATATATGCGCGTGTATGTATATATATATATATATATATATATATATATATATATATATATATATATATATATATATATATAAATAAAATCCGGTGTAATATATCTTACTATAGAAAACGAGTTGTTTACTATTGTGCGTTTCCCTTGGCACAGCTAACGATATTGCTTAGGATTAAATCCGAAAATCTTTTCGAATAATGCTTCTTCCTGTGCTATCGTTTCAAAAGTCAGCTGAGTACATTCATGAAATATTAGATTCGATTTTGTAGATATCATTAGAGATCCTTGATGCTTTTATAAAGAGAAGGGCCGCGCACCAAACACCATAATGGCTTTATCTTAGCGAAGGACTGAACACATATAGAGACTAAGCGTGTCTGAACAATGAATTATAACGGCTTGATCTGCCGATTAACTTTTTACGGCGTCCTCCGTCGGAAGAGAGCGAGCGCAAAGAAGTACAGGTGGGGGTGGTGCTTGCTTTGTCAAATTGTAGGATGATGTTGTCAAAATAGGAAACAATATAAATCAATCGAAAATGATTACCGTTTAGCAGGAAAGATCCGAAGAAGCTATAATTCACAATCTACTCTTTCATCGATCGATATAAGCTGTGTATCCAAAATATGCATACCATATTATTTATTTACATATATCTTTTATCTCGCTATTGATCTATATGTAATTATATTATCTTTATATATACATAATTATTACTATTTTACAGTCGAGTATATATATATATATATATATATATATATATATATATATATATATATATATATATATATATATATAAATAAAAGGAACTATGGACTTCGAAACGGCTGAGCCGATTTTTATGAAATTTTACACAAATGTACTTTATCTATCTGACATATTCTTACATAGGTGTGTATTGGAATGTTTTCGACGAATATCGATATCCAATAATCGATAATATCCGATGAAAGAAGGAACAGGCGATTTTGACCATAGTTAACGTCTTATACAGCCTATTACCACAAATGCACTTGAAAAGTTTAATTACTACACAAGTGAAAGGCCCGACATATAAAATCAATAGTAGGTTTTTGATATGACAGGCTTGCGTTCGAAAGAAATGTTCCTGATTAGGGCACCATTAAACCATGTAGTTGACGTTTGCATATTTAAGCCATCTATAATAAACATCTCACCTGTCTGTTTAAATGTATGCATGTAAGCATGCCTAAAACGTTTGACAAAGGCGACGGATTTTCATGAAATCGGTATCATTTGTAAGATAGACCCTTCGGACGACTATTATCGAAAAATTGGCCCAAAACATTAATTCCCTCACTCTTCACTGGGCATGTTGCTAAAGGGAGGAGTCGCTTTTTTCTTCGATATTTTCGAAAGTCATCGCCTCTTTTCGATTGTCTAGCCTTAATTTGAACTTACGTCACTTCCGGTTTGGCGTCTTACGCGTCACGTTTTTTTTTTTTTTTTTTTTTCACTTTCTTTTCCTTCTTCGCGGTACGGATTCGAGCCTGCCTAATACCACTTTTTTTTTTGCACTCGCAATTTTCCCTTGCGTGATAATAAAAAAAGGACGTTTTGACACAACGGTTACTTCCATTTTTTTACCCGAATCCGGAAATGAGCAGAGGAAGATTGGTGCTGTGTGTAGACTCAACGGTGCAATTTCTAACAATGTTTCGTCTATTGAAGACAAATCGAGGATAACCATAAGACCGTTGTTAGTCAAAAAGAGAAGATTACCATGGAAATATTAAACGGGAATAATGTTACGAACGTAGTTTGTTTAATATATATGCACACTTTATGGCAAGTATTAGTTGTCAGAAATTTGAATAATCAGGTTGGAGATTTTTGTGAACTAGTCCTGAGGCAATGTCTTCCATAAACCGGAAGTTTTGTGTATAGAAATTACGGCTCGAATTCGACACAGAATTTTTTTCCCATTTCAGTAATAAATAAATAAAATAGTTTCTTGCAATAAATGCCTTACTAAAAATGTAACGTTTGTCTAAATGCCTTACTAAAAATGTAACGTTTGTCTAAAAGTCAAACGTTTAAACATGCAATTATAATTATCTGTGACCCCTTTTACATAATCAGTTGATATAAGCCCGCAAAACATTTATTAAACGACTTAAATAAACTTAGTAAATCTACACGAACCGAGAGATTATTGTTTACCCGATGTCCGGAAACCTCCGACAAACACAAATCAAAGTCCTTAAATTACACTCATTTTGATAGAAGAGGAAGAAAACGCTGTCTACTCAGTTAACCATGTTGTGTGAGCAGTAGCAGATGACTTCATGGAGAGAAAGGGAAAAGAAAGGGCGTGCAAAGTAAATGCTGGGATAAACAAACAAAAAAAAAAACAGGAGAAAAAGGCCGGGATAAATAGAAAAAAAAAACGGGAGAAAAACTGGGATAAACAAAAACAAAACACACACACACCCACACACACACAGAGGAGAATAGGCTAGGATAAAAAAAAACACAGGAGAAAAAAGGGTGAGGGGGGAGGAACGCGAGGAAAAACAGAGGCAGGGAAAAAAGAACACAGAGGCGGGGGAAATGGTCGGGGAGCATGGGGGGAAGAAACGGGGAGCACACAGAAGAGGGAAAGGAACGGGGAGCACACAGAAGAGGGAAAGGAACGGAGAGCACACAGAAGAGGGAAAGGAACGGGGAGCACACAGAAGAGGGAAAGGAACGGGGAGCACACAGAAGAGGGAAAGGAACGGGGAGCACACAGAAGAGGGAAAGGAACGGGGATCACACAGAAGAGGGAAAGGAACGGGGAGCACACAGAAGAGGGAAATGAACGGGTAGCACACAGAAGAGGGAAAGGAACGGGGAGCACACAGAAGAGGGAAAGGAACCGGGAGCACACAGAAGAGGGAAAGGAACGGGGAGCACACAGAAGAGGGAAAGGAACGAGAGAAACTCAGAGGGTGGGAAAAAGGAACTGGTGAAAAACAGGATGAAAAAAAAACAATAGAAGAAACACCGAGGGAGTTTAAAGAAACGGGAGAAACACAAAAGTAACGAGAGAAACGCAGGTAAAAAGAAACGAAAGAAACAGAGGGAAAATGAGCAAGACAATTTATCAATCTTTTTCTGAAGCCTTGAATGACTTATGTGCTGGACAAGAGGTTTGTAAGCTCACATCGGTCACTTGTTCTTTCGTTAGTAATCGTGCAAACTTCTTACCCATCACTGTTCGAACTTAATAGAAATTCCATTGCTAACACCGCATCGCTGCTTACTCTAATCCTAGCGACTGCATGAAACCTTATTGCGAAATCCCGAGAAAAATAACGTATGTGCAGTTTCCTTTTCTAATCCAAGTTTTAATACAACCACCAATCAATTTCATATTACCGAAACCTTAGCGTCATATACATAATGCGTACTTATGGGGGAAATTTTAAAAGTTCGTTGCTTTTAGGTTAGAAAAAAAGAATCTAATGATAGGGGCATTATGGACGATATAAGTTTAAAATTTGCCGCAGTCTAGAATGATCAGTTGAGTTAAACCAAAACTATTGCTTGATACTTATCTAGCATACATCGTCTCTCTTTCGCTCTACTTTTTCCACTTTCAATTTCGATCTATAAACTAAGCTAAGTAAAATTCATTATTTGTTTGTTATGGGTATCTATATATCGATACGTCTATAATTATTATGCTAAAGCTGAATTAATCGACGTACTTCGAATATTTTCATTAAATTAATATATTTCTCAATTTTGTAAGAGTTGTTACGTTTGAAAAGCTTTCGGTTTAATGATTTGCTTTTTTTCATACAGGTCACCACTTATCAATGCCCGGAGGCCACTCAGAGATAAGGGTTATTGCGTGTACAATAATCAATGAGATAGTATTGTAGTAATCATTAGTATTGGAGATTTGATAGAGTGTCTTACTTAAGGGGGCGGTTTGTCAGGAATTTGTTTATGTTGGATTTGAAGACATCCAAGTTGTAGTCAGGTGGGAAACAGGCGACCGGAGAGAGTTCCACAATCGTGCACTTCTGAGAAAGAAGCTCTGCTCATGGAATCTACGTTTGGATTAAGACACAGATAAAGAGTGAGGAAAATTATTGACAGTTTCAGCCAGACGGGTGTTTCTCGTGAAAGTTTGGCGAAGTAGGGACCAGAGATTAGAGCTCAGACGAGTACTTGACATGGAAATAACGATAAAACAAAGGCTCGCAACGTCTCTTCTGTGGGAGAGAGGTTGCAGGGAAGAGAAAAGGGCATCCCCCACCAAACCACGAAGTCTATTTTGTACTCTGTCAAGACAGGATAGGCTGTTTTTAGCAGCTCCTGCCCAGATGTGGCAGCAGTACTCCATCCTTGGACGTACTTGGCTTTTAGACGGATAGAGAATTGCATCAGTAGTGAGATATCTTCTGGAGCGGTAGAAGGATCCCACCATTTTCATAGTGTCCCTGGCAACAGGTTTGATGTACGTGTTCCATTTAAGATCAGGAGTAAAGGTCAAACCCAGAAGCTTGTCAAAACATGGAGCCTCTCCAAGACGAGAGCCGTCCATTTCAATTGATGTCAAATGGGGATCAGAATGTTGATGATGTAAAGATAGAAGCTTGGTCTTGGATGCATTAAAAGTGACCAGTCACCTCTTCCCCCATTGTATCACGCGCTCAAGATCAGAGGAGAGAGAATTAGAGAGAACTTTGTCATTTACGGCCTTTGATGTGTTGCCGTAGATCAGAATAGATGTCAACGAATGATTTAAGTATGTGTTTTGGGAGATCATTGAAGTAGATAAGGAAGAGAGTTGGGTTCAGGATTAATACTACTCTTATGAACCTATCAGAGAGAAATAATTTAATGATTGAGAAAACATTTCCAGTAATAATGTAGCTGGAAATCTTGTGAAGTAGGCCCTTATGCCATACCTTATCGAAGGCCTTTGATATATCAAGAGCAATTGCTCTGGAAAGGAAACATTTGTCAAGAGATTCACTAATCCTATGTGATATAACCGTTAGCACATTTGCTGTAGATCTTGCAGAGCGGAAACCATATTGCATGTCACTAAGAAGGTTGTTTCTGTCGAGGTGGTTAACTACTTTATTTAATATGGATTCCAACAACTTACTCATGACAGACAGAAGACTTATTGGTCTATACTGAGAGGGAGGTGACTTTCCACCTAAATTCTTTAATACAGGGCACACTGATGAGATTTTCCAGGGTGTTGGAAAGCACTTCTCCTTAAGACAACGCTTAAACAGGTTTGTAAGTATGGGGGCAAGTTCTGGTTGGAGCTTTTTCAGCACTATAACTGGAATGCCGTCAGGGCCTGTTGCTTTACTGGAATCAAGGTTCTTGATTAGCTGGGCGACCTCACGCACGGATATTTGTATGTTGCATAGCGTGTTGTCTGTTATAGGAGGAAATACAGGGAGTTGATGGCCATTGTCGCATAGTGTAGAGTTCTTGGCAAATAGTCTGGCCTTGTCTGATGCTGACGAGATGACCTCAGGTCCATTGATGATAGTTGGGATAGAACGAGCGCTTCTGTTCAAGATCCTGTTTGCTATTTGCCAGAACTGGTGGGAACCAAGCCGCTGCTCAGCTACTTTGGATTGAACAGACTGAGCATATAGCTCTCTTGCATTTTTTATTACTCTTTTACAGTGGTTGCTGGCAGTCCTGAAAGTACCTTTAGTCTAAGTACATCTATTATGTTGGTAGCTATGAAAAAAAGTGATTTCTGTGCGCGATGGCAGCAGCACATTCAGGGGAGAACCATGGCTGGCTGTTAGGTTTTTGTTGGAATATTTTGTATGGTATGAATCAGTCTATGCCTACAATTAACCATTCAGTCAGGTTTTATACTATAGAGGACACATCCTTTTTAAACATGGAATGCAGAGGTACGTCAGATATGAATGTACGAAGGCTATCCCAGTCAGCCATACAGTATCGATATGCAGTACGGTGGAGAGGTATAACATTGACTTATTACATTTCATTTTTATCTTAACTGCTACAACAGAGTGATCAGAGGATCTGAGAGGAGATATAACGGAATATGAACATAGCTCAGGGGAAGTTGCGAGGAAAAGGTCTAGAAGGCTTGCATATTGGCCGGTAGTATCGGACACACGGGTGGGTTCGTGAACAATCTGAGTGAGGTCATAGGCAATGGCAAAATCATGACAAAACCTCCCCTCGTCATCAGTTTTATTTGAGTGGGTCAGCCATTCCACATTATGGACATTGAAGTCACCGCAAATGTGAATGTTAGCCGAGGGATGAGCAGACAGGATGTGGTCAATTTTCTCAGATATGCTCTTAATGATTCTAATAGTTCGCAATTAACTAAGTGACCTAGCTTTGACATTGTTAATAATAATAACAACCATTACCCTATGTAATTCTATGCTGTCTGATCAACCCGCTTTTTATTTTGTAAGGTATCTATCTCTCACTTCTGCCATATTCGTATATTAGAGAAAATAAAACATGCCTAAATAGATTGGTTGGTTGGTTGGCTTTTGTTTTACGGCATATCAACCCTTTTCAGGTTATTTAATGGTGAATCCAGTTGTTTTGAAGAAATTTTTTTAAATAGAATATATATTTTTTTTCAAGCCGGTTTCTACTTAACCCATATTTGAGACCCTAACACGTACTACCACTCCGGATCAGAGTGGACCTGAGAGCAATGGCAATTAAAGGGTGGCTTCACACTCTCCAAAGCCAACAAGCTGGGGCCTCACAATCGGATATAGTTTAAGGTCATATCCAGGACGTAAATAGATTGGAATGGTATCTTTAATACCAACAAGTAAAATGTACAGGTATATTACATCATCCGTAACTGCACAGAGAAATAAAGCAGTGCAGAGATATTGAAGAAGAAAGACTAATTTTTAATTTTAGCTTTAATTTTATGTTCATATGTATCTGGCTTTGAAAGCCAACATTTCGGATTCAAATGCAACCATATTAGCTGAATTTTCTTCTGCATTTATAGCAATTCTCTTCAGTAAAGTCGTTTTCTTTAATCTTCCAAGTACCGATTTCTTTTGAAGTTTTGCTCCACTTTTTGATCAGTGAGTAGCGGTTGCAAAACAATACCTTATTTTGTGCAACAGACCATGGACTTTTTTTAAGCCCCCTATTGATTATATATATATATATATATATATATATATATATATATATATATATTATATATATATACACTAGCAAAAGTACCCGTCGTTGACTGGGTTCAAAAACAGACTACAGAAAATGGACTCTGATTTATCAAAGTATGATAGGTTATGAAAAGGAAGAGTTGTAAAGAGATAGCTTCGAATTTGGGGGTATTAAAACCAAAGCAAAATATGATGAAAGTAAAAATATAATAGATAAACCCCATAATTTATTATACCATACCTGTTCACGCTGAAACACTTATCACAATATTCTGTGGATCTATATTAAAAAAAAACTTGTTAAACTTTTTGACATATTTCCATTCTATGGAGGTCAGGCGCGAACGAACACCCCATAATTTTATCATACCATTTTTCTTCAAACTGAAACATAATTATCAAAGTATACTTACGCAGATAGATATGAAAAGCCTTTATTAAAGTTTGTGTCTATTTCCATTCTATGGAGGCCAGGCGCGAACGCAGACCCCACAATTTTATTATACCATCTCTATTTAAGTTAAAACATATTTATCAAAGTATTATTATGTATATCTATATCAAAACCCCTTGTAAACGTTTTTTTTTTTCATTTTTAAATTTTTTTAAATTTCGATACTTTGTGGACCAGGCGCGAACGCAGATCCCACAATTTTAATGAACCACCGTTCTGTCAGATCAAACATACCCATTCCTGTGTCTCGATACATCTTCTATCATTACATGTGATCAGTTTTCTATAATAGTCAACCATATAGGAGCCTATTCGTGACCAGACACACACATACGTTCAGCCTTATAATTATATATATATATAACACATACGAAGATAGGGAGCCAGGACCTTTTTATTAAGGTCCGAAATATATACATATATTCTCTCTTGTTTCATTTTACTTCAATCGAAGTTCTTAAAAATTAAAAGTCACCTTTCCAGAGGTTAACACCTGATCTCTATATAAGATACATAGGTATTTCAATATTCCATAAAATCTCCTTTACGTCTCAACTGTTGACTAAAGAAGTTAAGAACATTATTTTTTCCTCTCCTCCAATTAACCAGTTAAATATGTTATCGTATTCTTTTCATGTTGTCATTTACGCTTACGGTTTCAAGACAAGAATACATATAAATCTTATTTAATTGGGATGTTTATTTAGATGAGTATTATTTATTTATTGCGGACTATAATGCTCACCTTTTTTAGTTGTTGTTTTACGCTTCGGCCAACTATTAATCAGCCCTTCGTTACGTGGTTTCCGCGACGGGATAGAAACTCCCACCTGTATCCTCTGAAATTACAATCTTCCATGGTTTTTGTATAGAGGCGTTAAATCTCTGCGGTACCAGGTTAGCATTGTTTTGAAGGTAACGGTTTAAATCCTATCCAAAGCCGGCCAGAAGCATTTTTGGCAAAAAACGTGACGACACAACTACAGAAGACCGTAATTGCGGAGGATCCAGTTAGGAGTTTCTATACCGTCGCCATACCCACCTGACTAAGGTCAGAGGAATAGTTGGCCGAAATGTCGTGAAACAACAACTATAAAAGATGAGGATAATAGTCCGCAATAAATAAATAAATAAGTACATTTAGTCTGCTGTAGTGATCAGCTTAGTGTTATCACTATAGGCACTATCACTTGAAGATAAACCATAGCTCTATGAACCACTGTGTATTAGCTATACCGAGATCTTATTGAGGTCTTGAATACTAAGTGATTTTGAATATGTAATTAGAATATTCTTGTGAGAAAAAGTATCCTCATGCCAGGGTGTCCTAATAAACCCCTGTACAAGGATACCTTAGACATGAAGCAGTCGATGTTTACACATCGACGTACAAAATCAAAATTCGTAAACACGTGTGCGCGTATGCCCTGAATAACAAAAAAAATAATTATATTTTGGACCAATCAGAATACTTTCTGAGTTTATTTAAAATAATCTTTCTGTGAGCCACCTAAATCCTTTATAAAGCTAAAGTTTTCTTCAATAAACTAGTGCAATCCAGTTGACCAGAGTTTATGTATCAGTGTCTCTGGGCGCTCCTCTGGGCAACATCTCTTCACTCACGCACAAAAACATTAACGAACACACATAACTAATAAACATTATCGTCTTTCTGTCCCTATAAACATTATTCATTGAAATAGTTTTAATTCTTCTCACTGAGTATCTTACTAATACGAAATCAAATGAACTTTGAATCGTATAGGCACTCAAGTATAATATCTAGAAGACATTCAAGTTCTGTGTGTGAATGCGTATTAAAATACCAAAATGCTATACTACTTGAATACAACTAAGTAAAACGGAGCTAAAGATTTGCATGGCTCGTAATAAAAAAATATGTACCCAAAATATAATACGGTTAACAAGATTTTTACAAGATCTTGATTATACATTCCTATTATCATGATCATAATTATACGCATGTCTATAAATGTATATCTGCTTGTCATATTTATCAGGAAAGAGTTTTCTCGTCGATCAATATATATTCCTCGTAATAATTTTATATCCTCATCAATCATATGCTAATGCGTCTACACGTTGCTCTGCATTCATATCTCTTGGCGGCCATCTTTATTTATGTACATTTACATATGCTAGCGAGTTCCTCGTCATATTTGCACATGCACTTGAAGCAATCCATCTCATGGAACTACTGATAACATTTGCATCCTACTCAGAAAGCGACGGAGTTTTCGCTGAGGATATGCCAACATTCTCATCCATTGGATTAATGCATTAGCAGCGCTGCCAACTTATAGATAGCTTGAATCGTAATAATAATGTAATAATAATAATGTTATAACCCGTTTGAGAGCATCAATTTTAGAGGTTCACACGGCATGTGTGACGAGATACTGGCATGTAATTTAAGTGATATATTTCAATTCCCACATATACACAAGTAGTGAGTACCGAAGTGCCTGTACTGTGATAATTGGAAAATAAAATCCCAATTACATGACGTCATCTATTATAACAAAGATATCGATAGCGCATTAGGTACAATAAGAGTTTATATCGTAAAGGGAGATTTACCTTAACTTCTGTCTATCATCGTTCATACACGGATAAACCAATAGAAAAATTATATATATATATATATATATATATATATATATTATATATGCGAGAGAGAGAGAGAGAGAGGGGGATAATGGCGTGAGAGAACCGGAGAGAAAAGTTGGGAGAAGGGTGCTTAAAAACGAATTATTATTGAGAAAAGACTGTGCCCAATTACATGAAAGTCAATGACGCCATAAAGATATATGCAAAGCCATACGTAGACCATAAATGATAATGCTTGCGTTTGCACAGGTAAATTCTATTATCATGTATAATGGATATCACGTCGAAAGTATATCGATTTGATTCACTTATATACTGTATAAAACAAAAAATAAATAAATTAAAATATATTAGCCAAGAGTTATTATTGATCCCAACTTTTAACGAAATTTTTATTTGCATAGCTTTACCCATTTCTGTTTTATGCGATTTACTTTGTCATTCTCAAAAACGGTTCACATCCAACGTAAACAAGTTCTTGATGAGCCATCTCCTAAAGTAATCCAATTTACCAAATTTTGACTACGAACGATTACTACTATATTGCCCCATATAATATCGTACACTCATTAACCCTTATCTTTGAGTGACCTCCAGTCCTTGATAATTGGTACTCATTTGTAAAAAAGAAGTTAACAAATATGACTATGGTAACTAAAACACAACGATATGACTATGGTAACTAAAATATGACTATGGTAACTAAAACACAACGAGGTAAAATTCCTATGTTATTTGCATACCGAGCTTTAGAAATGTTTTCCAATGCAGGTTTACGATTATGCGAAAGCGCACTAATTCAAGCTGAAAACCTATGCCACACACCTAACATACTAATGAAATTGCCGCTTGACAGATAATAATTATAGTTTGTGACTTCATTGCACGCAAACCTTAAGTGTTTTCATTATTCCCATTGCATTAAAATGTGTGTGTATGCTAAACACATTGATAGTTTCACAGCATTATTAAGCTTCAAAATGTAACAGACACAGCATATATCTAACTCAATAACATCACATGTATATATAAGAACACTACGTGAAAGCAACGCGGGAAATTTCGTGTAACTTAATTGTCATATATTCTGTCATGTCTTATACAGTTATACAGGTTGAAAAGATAAAATTCTCGACGACATGATTTCATTTTCATTTGATAAAAATCAGTTTTTTTGTTGTAGACCATCTATTTGCCAGTTGTGTACAGATCCCAAGAGCGATAGGCGCCTTCTATCATGACTTAGAGTGACAATATAAAACAAGCGAGATCGAAGATGCCCCACTATACAACTCATGCTCTGTACGGATCTAAGTTAAATCAACAGGACCATTGCCAGCACCCTTCAAATACATCGTTGGATTAGCACGAATAACATGGACGTGGGCAGAGTAATGAACACAAAGATTTCGTCGTCGAATATTGTCTTTGATGTGGATTCAAGTGAGGGCCACATCATGCCACCTCACATCTTCGAAGTCGGGTTGATATCCAATACTACAGTATACCTGGATGTGCTGAAAAGTGTGGTGACCACCTGATGCAATAAGATGACTGCTAGCATCGTATATAAATGCAAATTCATAAAGAATAATATAACTAGAAATGTAGGGTCGACTGCCCATCGGTTTAAGGAAAGATTCAGCAAACATATAGTATCGTTTACAAGATAAAAATAAAGCAAAAAAAAAATCAACATCTTTAGCTAGGTAGGTATTGGAACTATGCAGAAATAAGAGAATAAACATCAAAATAGAGCGTATTAGGAAATACAAAAAGATATACACTCAAATATATCTGGGCATTGCAACCTACCAAACCTTTGAACCATACATTATCTAAAGAAATTTTTATTAAATAAAAAAACAATGAACTAGTACAGTGTTGTTTGCATAGAAATAAGTATTTACTATCCGGCCTAAAACATGACCAGGCATCTCAAAGCAAAATCATAAGCTGTGTTTAATAGTTTTATTCGATAAAAGTGGGTGAACATGACAAATAGAAACTCATAGAGCCATTCCAATATAATAGAAAGGGGGTAGGTCCCCTATCCTTACGCCCCACAACAGAAATTCATAATATATTAAACAATATCGTATAGCTTATTAGATAGGTAAAACACATTAAAAGCAAGGAACAAATATAAATTTAGGCATAATACATTTGAAAACTAAACATTATGAGTAAAAAACATGAAGAGATAATTTGTTAATAATATGATCCCATAAATTTAGCATCGTGAAAAACTTGATAAAAAAGAAAATATATTTGGGTTGATAAATGAAATTATCTCTAAGATAAAAAGGAAACAGGAGAACTAATTGAATTATGTTCTCGAAACTGCGCAGATTAACACGTTAGTTTAGTTAAACATTTATTTCCTATAAAATAAACTAGTTTCTAATTCTGACCGTACAAACTTATAGACAATAGTTATTGTTTTGATATACAATTATATTTTAATTATATATTTACACTTAATAAATATTTGTATATTACATAACAATTTAACCTTATATGGAGAAATACGAACAGTACTTAAATGGCTGCACACATAAAATATAAAATGTAGTTTAAAAAGTAAGGATTTACTTTCGTATCCCCAACCTAAAAACAGTTTTAGATATAACCCAAGTAAACATATCTCAGATAAATATTATTTGAATATAGTAATATTATTCTATAAGTGATTTCTGTATAGATTAACCGTTTTTACAACATTTTAATTCGTACGTAAACTAAGATCTGACTTGCTTTATTCTTAAAACCTACATTGGTGAAAGAACTCTTTAGTAAGAAAAATAAATATTTGAAAATTAGAATGTAATGATACTGTTATTCTTATATATATATATATATATATATATATATATATATATATATATATTATATAACTGACCCTGTCCGTCTAGAAAACGATTTTTACAGAACTCCTGTCAACTTAAAACTTCATATATAAAGTATTTGAACTTGTAGAACAAAGCCAAAGTGGCTTTAATCGGTAAAATAGCTGCTAAAAGGTCAGAATTGAAAAATGTAACTTGGCAAATCTAAATCGATTTTAAGTGCTCTTCTATATAAGTGCAATTTTACATTCATAAGTTAAACATGGCTCCAAGGATAACCAATAAGGTTGGAGAGCTATACATTTTGATTTCGATTCTAACTGATGGCACCAAAGTCGTATATAACTTTACTCTTGAAAGCATTACAATATATGGTAATAGCCAATAGAGAATTGGCTCTCTAATGATACTTAAGAAATCTGCATATCATTTTGAAGCGTATTTTACGACAAGCTAACGTCTGGCGAACTACAAGTGTATAAAAACTGTAAAATATACTATAATAATATATACAAAATACTGTGATTATTAAATACTTAACCCTTTTCTTAATCAAAGCATACTTAATCCCAACAGTAACGAATGATATATAAAAAAACGTATTTTTAACGATGAGATGCATTTTTAAAAGCTGAAAATTTTAGAATTTTGAAGACGTCATTAAAAAAAAATCAGTTTAATAATTACTTTTGTTTTGAATTTGAAGTAACACATTCTCAGGAATTTTAAATTCAGTTAGACCAAGATTGTTTCATCAAAACAGATTTATAACGATTGCTTTTTAAAGTATTTTGTAAACTATTTCGTTATGTAATTAAAAAATAAAGAAACCCTAATCCTCACAATATTTTTTATTACTGCTTTTATTTTTGTGATGTTTTCAAAAACTTAAAACAAGTGACAGAATTTTTTATTATTCGTTGGAAGAAAAATACAAAAACTTGATTACTTAATATAAAAAAAAATATTTGCCATTGGGGACATATTTAGAATTTTAATAGCTTAAAGAATCCTCGTCTGAGAATGATAAATATGCTCTTAATAGAATCCCGTTAGTACATTTATTCCTGTTTACGAAGACAGAAAATTAATATATAAGCCTACTTAAGTTTGTGTAAGAATTCTTATTGTTCATTCAAAGGTGTTTTGAATTTTAAACCTCCAGAGGTATTAAGGAGGGAACTAAAATTCTGATTTGTTCAATTATTGTTCACTAATGGTGGGCCAAAATTAATACAAACTCGAAACATTTCAATTATAAAGTCGGAGGGTGTGCTGATATCATATTATCTAATTGCCCTTCAAAAATTACAAATATTCTGAAATTCTGCATAAAATTAAATGAAACAATATTACTGCGCCTTACGTCTAGGAGCTCTGTTAAAAACATTCTTATGATACGTTAAATAGTTTGGGAGTCAATTTATTGCATAAAAATGTATTAACATGTACTGACTTTATATAAAAAGAAATATCTAGTTTACTATAGTTTTCCGTTTTAATAAGTTCTGGAAAATAAGAAGGTATCACCATTTCTTATTACATACACACACACACACACACATATATATATATATATATACATATATCTCTGTGTGTGCTTATTTTAATTATTGAGTGTCAGCTTTGAAGCATAGGTGTTTGCATAAGTGCATATATATGTATATATACATAAGTGTGTATGAGGTTGAGAGAGTGCATATGTGAATATGTGTTTGAGGTGGCACATCCGAGTGTCTAAACGCATTGCCCTTTGGTTGTCTGTGTCATATTGCACCGTGAATCCCATTCATCAAAATACTCGACCCACGATCATCTCGTCCTCTGCCATTTTCATTCCCACCGCCTCTTGATGCATTATGGATAACATTTCGTGTCTATCGTCCATTCTTTGGATACTTCCCTTGGGGCACCATTGAAAACGGCTAGCGAACTAATGGACGGCCGTCGTGCCATCGTCCGTGTTTTTCTTACTATTCCGTCCGCCAGCGTCTTGGCAAACAATAACATATTATGATCTTCTCACCACAGCTGAACAGGCGAGACCTTTACATATTCCCTAGACGCTAGAGTTGAAGAGGTCTACGCTCATTTGCCTCGTCAATCATGAGCTCTAGTGCTCAGTACTCGATCGCAGGTAACAGAAAAAGAAAATAATTAGTTTAAATTCCGTCCAGAAAATAGTATTTCAAACAGAATGACAGTTTATTTTTGCATATTTGTATGAACCGGTGTTATTTTAAAGTTAACAATAATGTATCGATAGACCAACATGCTGAATATTTTAGAGATTCTTGGTCAAGTATTTTTATTATAGGTTAGGAGGTGCCGCAAAATTCCACGGGACTGCTTCCTAGCCAACTGTAGCATTGTTCTCTTCAAGTCAAATGTAAACGTGATGTTTCGTAGCCTTTTTTTCCAAACCTCTCCTACTGTCGTTCATCATCCAACTCTTTGTTATTAGCAAGGACACTCAAAGTAACCCAGGATTGAACCAGAAACACTGAATGTTTCACACTTCAAATATTTTTGTTATCACAATCGGTGAAATCAACCATTTTTCAATCACATCTGCTCAAGTCGAGAACCCACCGTGGTGCGCTGAAAGGAAACTTCACATACCTCCTCGCAGTGACAGTCCACAATCCATTATAATCTACATTGCACTGTAGAGAACTTAGTGTTGATCTTTTTTTAAAAATATTACTGTCATATAATGGCTTAGAGTTCTTTGAGTGCCCCCGCGAACTTGATAAACGGTAACATATTGTTGAAGCCTGCAAAAATTTTAAAACACACCCATTCAATCAGTGTGTTCAATAATTTGTTTCTTTTGTTCACCTTAAACAAGGGATATTGCCACTAAGGCGTAAGTGGCTCGTTTGATAGGAGTAAGATTCATAGGTAAAAACTTTGTTTAGAGGATCTTCAGCAAGATGCTTGTTCTTATTGCCTTTATATTCTTTGGTGCTGATAAAGGAAAACATTGCACGGAGGGAATTCCAGTTGCCAGCTGTCCTAAGAAAGAAACTATAAGAATAAACTCCCCCGGCATGTAGAGAAATGTATGGCGAAGGGGTAATATTTTGCTGCTAGTCGAGTTATTTGATTATATATGCATTAAGAGAATTTAAATGCACTAAGTTCACCGTACCATGTTCAAGGAATAAACAAGCACATGGATGCAACACTGGCAATGCGAGGGACGCTGCTGTTTAACCTACAGTGCGACGTCTATTATGTTAGAAAATTTTTTGCACACTATCCAAGTGAGAAAGACAAGTGATTGGAACACTAGCCAAGATATCACATCAATAGATGTAGACTTGGCAGGTGAAAAACCTTATAACAACAGGTGGCTGCATCTGAGAAAAAAACATGGTGTTTCAGACTTGCGTGCAGAAGACCTACAGACAGAGCCTATTTAACAGATGTTGCATACGTCGTTCACTCAGCACATTTAACAATACTATTCTAAATTGTGGTGAAACGGACTAAGTAACGTACTAATTTAGATACTGTTGAACCCACGTAGATTGAAATAAAATTAATATATATAACTAAAAGAACAAAAACAAACAAATTAAAGGCTTTGAGTTTAATTTATTTATCAAGAAAGATTGAGGACGTCCGTCTATCTGGTCAAAACTGGTCCATTCTGTTTGTTCCCCTTTCTTCTGTTTAATTTGTTTATTCTAAGACATAACTATGGCACAATAGTTCTTGTGTATCCCATAAATGTTATAAATCCCTATCTCCAAAAATATATCGTACACCTGAAATACATTCAACGGTTGTCAAACATGGCAGTGAAGGTATTCTCCACATTTACATAAAAGCGATTCCGAAGACTTAATTTATTCTCGCTTTAGCAGCAAAGGATGCGAGGAAACTTCATTCTAGCGTAAGATATTCTTAACGAGAATAGAAATCTTCCTTTCAAGGAGTTTTTAATTCCAGCGCAAAATTGCAGTTTCTATGTGGGACTGCTATTAATGTACGACCATCGCTTTCGGCTGAATAGCAGAAAGAGCATTCTCCGTCCATATTTTTGTTTCGTGACTATGGCTGCCATATTTAGCTTTAAAGCGGACTTAGAGTGTAAACAGTTACCTTGGATGTGAATGTAAATAACTTCCGCCTGCCTTTTAACATAGATTGTTGCACTTTGCTATTTATGTCCAAATTTTTCTTTTTAATTGTCTTTCGGAAATGGCATTTAAGGACAATGTTTTTATCCTTATTTATATATGAGTTTTTCTTGCGCTGACCTAACTATTAAAAGCCTAAAGTATTTAAAAATTATTAAAACGAACTCAATGTGTTTAGTTATGGATATGCAAGTGAAATAATTAATTACTTATTCATTATTTATGGTTTCTTAATAGACGATTAGTTTTATTTCACTATTACGTCGGTTTTTATTTATGCACATTTTCACTATTTTCAGAATTGCGTAGAAATTAAGATGTAAACGTTCAAGCACACTGATATGTATAAGTGACCTTGCTGGTATGTGTGCAAAAAGCCTCTACCAAACTCCTATCTGAATATTTAGTTTATAGAGTTGAAATTTGACATAGAATATTTGGACCTACTACATACTTTCGATTTGGCTTGTAGCCGAAAAAATTGCTAAGGAGTTAAAAATTGGAAACTGAAAAATTGACATTTGCAGGAATTATCGACAAATCTACATTCATAAGTAAAAGAGCTTTTTTTAATAAATATATGTGTGTATGGGCGTGCTTCAGAAGCGGAGGAAAGGCTGACGCGTTTTGGTTTGGATTGAAGCTGATGACACCCAAGTCAATTTTACTTTTTATATAACTACGATATATTAGGTACAATATAATAATCGATAGAGAATTGGCTCCCTAATAATAAATACGTACTCTGTATAAATTACGGCTTATGTGAACCTGTTTTCATTGTGTTTTCTTTACAACAACGCACACTTTAATATATTGAATTGCTATTTTGTCTAATTACCTCCACCCGCCCCAACAAAATCTAGAAAATAATTGTGTTCCGCTCTTATCTTTAAGTAAAAAAAGGTATTATCGATATTTTTATCTCTAATATAAATCTCACCTGTCTGTTTAAATTTATGTTTGTATGTGTGTGTGTGTGTGTGTGTGTGTTGCCTAAAACTTTTGACAAAATTCGACGGATTTTCACAAGATCGGTAACGATTTGAAGCCCGACCCTTCTGGCAACAAATATTCAAAAATTGGCTAAAAACATTAATTCCATTACCCACAACTAAGCAGTTTTCTACAGGAAGGGGTCGCCGTCTTTTCGATTGACTAGCCTTCATTTAAACCTTCGCCACTTCTGCTTTGGCGATTGGCGCAACTGCAAAGACGTCACTTTTTTTCACGCTCTTTACCTCCTTCGCGATACGGGTTTGAGCCTTCCTGCCTACTACCACTTTTATTTTTTTTTTTTGCTCAACACATACCTCCAAACACTCGGTCAACGCCGGGCACCCAGGCTAGTCTTAAATATATCCCTATGTTTAAGTTAATGCATATTTTTATATATACTTGTATCTACAGAATTTGCTCCTAAACATGATTAATTGATCATTATGCGTTTTATGTTTTATTTGCAATAGCACATATTGTAGCGTATTGCATAGTTATTGTGCTGATTTCTATATTTTATCTGAAAAAAAATATATTTCTTCCTTTTTCTGTTAATTCATGTTTTATTTAAACAACGTGTATTTTGTTAAAGTAACAATCCGGGGGGGGGATAGCCAATTATAGAAATACCATGTTCGTATCTCAAAGGATAGAGACCAATACGATGGAAAACCATCCATACGTAAGCGCAGAATATATTTTCTTTAAGAAATTAAATGATCTATAAAATATGTGAACATACGTGTGTCCGGTTCGCTGTTATAATCATGTACACAGATTTCATGAGCAAAGATGATGATGCTTGCTCTTACTAATAACAAAAAATACAATCAATTAAGTTTTTCTCAAGTTAAAATTTAATCCCAATGATTACTTTAATAAAGTGAAGAATGCCTTCTAGTTTTACTATAAACGCATTAAATTACTAGTGGTAGTATTGCTTAAGTTGTTTATTTCAATATTACCTAAATATTAATGTGTATCTGTGTATATAAATATATTTCACTTTTACTTTTCTTGTTTGCACCAAACTTAGAACGTGTTTATTATTTTGCCATTTGTTACAAACAATTCATATAGAAAAATATATTTTGTAAATTATTATATTTAGTGTATTAAAATAATATATTTAAAGAACATAAGTAACAATATCATATATGGGTGTATATATATATATATATATATATATATATGTTATGCAGTATGTAGAAACGACGTTTGAATAGTATTATAAGTTTATCATATATATATATATATATATATATATATATATATATATATATATATATATACTAATGAGCAAAAAAAATGGGTTAAGAGTGAAAGAAGGAAGAAATCGATTTTTCAATATTTTCCCATGAATTTTTGTTAATTTTAACTGAAAGTTTCTATCGTAGCATATAATAAGTGGAAAAATGAATCCTTAAAATGGTAAGACCGCATCTTTATGAGGATATAAAACACAGAATTGCAGGATTAAGGCAGTGCAAAATGACTTACAAGCAGATATTGATATTTTAAGAAAAGAAAAAGTGAAAACATATTTTTCTGTAGTGAAGCGAATTGGTCAAAGGTTCGAAGTCGAATGCTTGGTAAAAGGGAAATCTGGATCTGGTAACCCTAGAGCATTTAATTTGAAGAACGACCCCAGGCTTAAATTAACTCTTTTGAAGGATTGAAAGAAAACTTATGTTGACCATAGCAAAGAATTCAAAACCGGGGCTGGAAATTCTCTTTCTAGGTGTGCAAAGAAGTCATTTTTATCTAAGAAGAACAATGATAGAAAGAGATTTTTCTCGTGTTATGGCAAGAACATACAGACCGATTCAGGAATGTTTGCTGGTCAGTTTAATCAAGATTTTGTCTTGTTATTGATGCTCCTGATGCTCCCGAATGGTGCATTTGAAGAACTGGAGAAGGATTTTCACGAAGTTCCATAAAAACGACAGTTAAACAAAGGAATGGTGGGATAATGAGATGGGGAACTTTTACTGCAGCAGGAGTTTGGAAACTTATTAGATGTGAGAAGTCAATCAATGCAAAGGAATACATTCGAATATTAGAAACAGGACTGTTACCAAGTATCCAGAAGCTGGGAATATCTCAGAACATTATTTTTCAACATGATAATGCCCGTGCAGGCACTGATAAAGTCACAAAAAATGGATTTCTGATAATTGATGTGATATTTTGTGCCAGGTCAAAGCCCCAATTAAAACCTAATCGAGAATATTTGGTCCATAATATCTTGTGCATTGGCCGTAAGAACTTTTTCGAACAATGAAAAACTGTGAGAAGATATGCTAAGCAAATGGAATAGCATCTCCTCTTCACAGTGTTCCACTTTGGTTGAGATCATTTCTAAAAGGATTCATCTTTTAAAGAAATCAAAAGGGAATGCGAGTCCATCTTAAGCATTTATTAAAGTAAATGGGCCAAACAAATTTTAGTCTCGTTTAAGTTCTTTGTTCAATATAGAATTTAGTGCGATAAAATTTGTTTGGCCCATTTTTTTTTGTTCACGAGTATATATATATATATCAACAGAGAGACTCACTCGCTCTATCTATGCTCACTGGTTTTGGAAGACAAGCAATAGCTTCAATCTGTGATTGAAACTTGACTTATTATATCTCGCAGTCGATAGTTCTAAGTTAGTGCCGAGAGCAGACTGGAAATATGATTTTTTCAGGTTTATATAAATTGCTCGCTCCTTACTCATTATATATATATATATATATATATATATATATATATATATATATATGTATATATATATATATATATATATATATATATATAAATAAACTGTTTAATGAAAATTGTTTTCAGGTTTATATAAATTGCTCACTCCTCACTCTCATTATTTATATATATATATATATATATATATATATATATATATATAAATGTATGGAAACTAAAGCCGTTTTCAGGACTGCCAGCAACCATTGTAAGAAAGTAATAAGGAACGCAAGAGTGTTGTATGCTCAATCTGTTCAGTCCAAAGTAGCTGAGCAGAGGCTTGGTTCCCACCAGTTTTGGCAAATAGCAAACAGAATCCTGAATAGAAGCGTGTGCTCCATCCCAACTATTATCAATGGACCTGAGGTAATCTCGTCAGCATCAGGCAAAGCCAAACTCTTTGTCAAGAACTTTGCAGCTAATTCTACCCTTTGCGACCAAGACCGCCAACCTCCAATATTTCCTCCTGTATCAGAAAACACGCTATGTGATATACGTATATCTGTATGTGATGTTGCCAAGCTAATCAAAAACCTTGATTCCAGTAAAGCAACTGGCCCTGATGGTATTCCAATTATAGTACTCAAAAAACTTCAACCTGAATTAGCGCCCATACTTACAAAACTGTTTAAACGTTGTCTTAAGGAGAATAGTTTCCCATCTCCCTGGAAAATCTCATCAGTATGCCCTGTATTTAAGAATTCAGGTGATCGCTCATCCCCCTCTCAGTACAGGCCAATAAGTCTCCTGTGCGTCATGAGTAAGTTGCTAGAATCTGTGTTAAATACAGAAGTAATCAAAGATCTCAACAAAAATAACCTTCTTCGTGACACTCAATATGGTTTCCGTTCTGCTAGATCTACAGCAGATGTCCTTACAGTTATATCGCATAGGATTAGCAAATCTCTCGACGGTGGCAATCTTTCTAGGGCAATTGCTCTTGACATATCTAAAGCCTTTGATAGGGTATGGCATAAAGGTTTACTTCATAAGATCGCTAGCTATGGTATAGCTGGAAAAGTCTTCTCAATTATTAAATCATTTCTTTCTGATAGGTTCATAAGAGTAGTAGTTGAGGGGCAAAAATCAGAAGCTCACAGTATTAATGCCGGTGTCCCTCAGGGATCCATCCTGGGCCCAACTCTTTTCCTGATCTACATTAATGATCTTCCAAATCATATCCTTACATCATTTGTAGACATTTATGCTGACGACACTACCATTTATGGTACCACATCTAAGACAGTAAACGACCAAGTTCTCTCCAATTCTCTCTCCTCTGATCTTGAGCACGTAGTACAATGGGGAAAGGAGTGGCTGGTTACTTTTAATGCATCTAAAACCAAGCTTCTCTCTTTACATCATCAACATTCTAATTCACATTTGTCATCAATTGAAATGAATGGCTCTCATCTTCAGGAGGCCTCAAGTTTTGACAAGCTTCTGGGCTTGACCTTTACTCCTGATCTTAAATGGAACACGTATATCAAATCTGTTGCCAAGGCCGCTGGAAAAATGGTGGGATCTTTCTATCGATCCAATAGATATCTCACTGCTGATGCTATTCTCTACCTATATAAGAGCCAGGTACGTCCAAGGATGGAATACTGTTGCCACATCTGGGCAGGAGCTGCTAGAAAGGACTTGTCCTGCCTTGATAGAGTTCAAAATAGACTTCGTAGCCTCGTAGGAGATGTCCTTTTCTCCTCCTTGCAACCTCTATCTCACAGAAGAGATGTTGCGAGTTTGTCTCTGATGTATCGTTATTTTCATGGAAAGTGTTCGACTGAGCTTCAATCTATGGTCCCCCCTCGCCAAACTTTCACAAGAAACACTCGTCTAGCTGTAAACACTATCAATAATTTCCCCCACTCTTTATCTGTGCCTAAACCTAAACGTAGATTCCATGAACAAAGCTTTTTTCTTAGAACTGCACGCCTGTGGAATTGTCTTCCGTTTTCCTGCTTTCCGGCTGACTACAATATGGTTGTGTTCAAGTCTAAAGTAAATAAGTTCTTGATGAGCCGTTCCATATAAGTTATTAAATTTACAAATACTGTTTAATGAAAATTGTTTATATTAAAATTACAAATTTTACGCAAAAGAAAAACATCCTTACGAGTACGATTTTATGGATCTAAATTTCGAATTTTATTTAATCTATATATCTATAAATGTAGAAATGTGTCTGAGTGTGTGTGTACATTTCCGTACCAAATAGCTCTGTTAATTATGAGTCTAGAGACTCGAGATTTTACATAACTGGTAATGAGATTTGGAAAATTTTCTTAATCAGTTTTCGGCCAGAAATTTGGCTGTCAATGGGTCAAAGTTAAACGCGTTCACCTTTGAAAACTCTACCAAATTCCTCCGCCAATTTCGGGTCTAAACACTTACAATTTTGAATGCAGGTTACTTGGATATGGATCAAACTTTTTAATTTGATTTGAGCCCCCCCCCCTCAAAAATGTTAAGGGGTTTAAATTGGAGTCAAAGTTAAATAGCGGTCCTTTGCTGTCTCTACCAAATTACTCAGCCAATTTCTGGTCTAAACATTTGAAATTTTACATAAGGGGTATATATAGAGAGGGCCAGCTTTTTAATCGGTATGGGTCGAATATTTGAGCTGCGAAAGGAGTCAAAGTTTAAAAGATTTAACCTTTGCGGTGTCTAGCAAACTACTCAGCCAACTTTGGGTCTAAACATTTAAACCAGTTTTGGGGCGATAATTTGGCTGCCAAACGGTCAAAGTTGAAAGAGTTTACCTTTGCAGATTCTACCAAATTCCGGCCCCAAATTTGTGTCGAAACACTTGAAATTTTTGACGTGGTTAACTTGGACACGGGTAAAACGTTTTTTTCATTTGAAACCAAAATAGTAAATGTTAAGGGGGTCAAAATTGGGGTCCAAGTTATAAAAAAAATTATCTCTGCAGTCTCTACGAAATTACTCACACAATTTTTTATCTAAACATTTGAAATATTACATAAAGTGTATTTACACGTAGGACGAGTTATGAACAGTACATAGTGCGCGCACAAAGCCGGGCGTAACTGCTCGTAAATAAATATATTTTAAAAAAATTATGTACCGGTCTTGCATTTTAGATTGTTAATATATATATATATATATATATATATATATATATATATATATATATATACATATATATATATACAGATAAAGAGAGAGATAGAGTGAGCGAGTATATGTATCTGTATATGTGCGTGTGTGCACGCACCCGCACTTACATATTGTAAACGTGTATTTCTTTTGTAAAGCTGACTTATTTCCCGTCAGGTGGGTGTTGTGTTATCAACGTCGCTGGAGAAAATGTTAATATATAAATAGAAATGTAAGAAAAATTTGCCAGGTGAAAGTAAATATCTAAAAAGTTTCATGACTGTACGCCATTCAATTATGCGACTTGACTTGGAAGAATAATGGGGGAAAGATAGCGAGATTTTATTCAACGCACATACACCTACGGCTATTATATTGATATGCACTCATTCGCACACGGTCACAGTCTACGTATAGACATCAAACGATATGATATTTGGGGAAAAAAACTGTTTGCCGCTAGAAGTTTTAGTTATAGTTCCGATTTCATTCTTTAAATTAGGATCAAAGTGTAGTATGTTTGCAACCCAATGCATGAGAGATTAATTTTTGGTGGGTAAATTTATCCAGTCGATTGACGCATTAGCTTTTCTAAGACATTTTTCCCATCTAAACTGAGACTTCTGTTTGAGATAGGTTTTCTTCAATTTAAAAACGTATTTCTGCCTAACTTTAAACTAGCGGCGAAGCAATATATAAGATTTATTGTTTCGCCGTTCCATAGCTTTGCGGTGCGGCTACAAAAGTTCCTCAAGCGGGGATCGAAATCCATCCGGAAGTATTTGAATTTTAAAATGGAAGGCAACGTCCACGCTATGCTGACTGGGATAACCTCCGCACATTTATATCAGATCTATCTCTGCATTCCATGTTTTAAAATGATGCCTCCTCTATACTCTCAGACCTGACGGAATGGTTACTTGTAGGTATAGACAGTTTCATACCCTCGAAAAAGTTCCAGCAAAAACCTAACAGCCATCCGTGGTTCTCACGATAATCTGCTGCTGCTATTGCACACAGAAATCACCTTTTCCGTTGCTTCCAACGCAATAGATATTCTGTGACTAAAGCCGCCTTCAGGTCCACCAGCAACCATTGTAAGAAGTAATAAAGAACGCAAGAGAGTTGTATGCTCAGTCCGGTAAGTTCAAAGTAGCTTAGCAGCAGCTTAGTTCTCATCAGTTTTGGCAAATAGTAAACAGGATCCTTAACAGAAGTGCGTTCTCTATCCCAACTATCATCCATGGACCTGAGGCAATCTCGTTAGCATCAGACAAAGCCAAGAACTTTGCAGCTAATTCTACCCTTATGACCAAGGCCACCACCCCCCGTATTTCGTCATGTATCTGAAAACATGTTATCCGACATATAAATATCTGTACGTGAGGTTGCCAAGCTAATCAAAAACCTTGATTCCAGTAAAGAAATTGGCTCTGACGGCATTCCAATTATGGTGCTCAAAAAGCTTCAACCAGAACTATGGCCCATATTACAACGTTATTTAAGCGTTGTCTTAATTATAAATGCTTTCCAACAAATTGGAAAATCTCATCAGTATGCCCTGCATTTAGGAATTCAGGTGATAGAACATCTCCGTCTCAGTACGGACCAATAAGTCTCCTGTGAATCATAAGTAGCTGGAATCCGTGTTTAAATGAGAAGTAGTCAACTATCTCAGCAAAAACAACCTTCTTAGTGACGTGCAATATGATTTCCATTCTACTAAATCTACAGCAGGCGTGCTTACAGTTATATCTCATATGATTAGCGCATCTTCTGACGGAGGCTTCCTCTCACGGACAATCGCTCTCGACATCTCAGACATTTGAGAAGGTATGTCATAAAGGACTACTTCTCAAGATCTCCAGCTATAGTATAGCTGGAAATGTCTTCTCAATTATCAAATCATTTCTGTCTGATAGGTTTATAAGAGTAGTAGTTTATGTGCAGAAATAAGAAGTTCTCAATATTAATACTGGAGTCCCACCGGGGTTCATCCTGGGCCCAACTCTCTTCCTGATCTATATTAATGATCTCATTTATGCTGACGACATTACAATCTAAGGAAGCATATCAAAGACCGTAAACGACACCCTAAGAGGTGGTTGGTTACTTTTATGAATCTAAAACCGAGCTTCTATCTCTACGCCATCTACGCTCTGATGCTAATCTGGAATCGGTTGAAATTAACGGCTGTTGTTTTGGGAAGCCACTATGTTTTGACAAGCTTATGGGCTTGACCTTTAATCCTGACCTGAAATGGAATACGTATATCAAATGCATTGGCAAGGTCGCTGGAAAAATGGTGGGATCCTTCTAGCGCTTCAATATATATCTTACTCCTAATGCAATTCCCTACCTATATAAAAAGCCACATACATCCAACAATGGAGTACTGTTGTCACATCTGGGCAGGTGCTGCCAGAAGCAGCTCATCCTATCTTGACAGAGTTAAAAATAGACTTTGTAACTTAGTTGTGGATGCCCTTTTGCAATCTATTTCCCACAGAAGAGACGTTGCGAGCCTGTCTCTGTTTTATCTTTATTTTCATGGCAAATGCTCAGCTGAGCTTAAATCTATGGTCCTCCTTCGCCAAACTTTCACGAAAATCACTCGTCTATCATAAACTACTATCAATAATTTCCCACACTCTTTATCTGTGCCTAGACCTAAATGCAGATTCCATCAATAAAGCTTCTTTCTTAGAACTGCACGCCTGGGGAACGCTCTTCCGATTGCCTACTTTCCAGCTGACTACAATCTGATTGTCTTCAAGTCCAATGTAAACAAGTTCTTAATGAACCGTCCCCCTAAGTAATTTAATTTACAAAATCCCCACTACTTTTGTTTACTACGCTATAATCACATTGACTAAAGTATACCCTTTATCCTCGAGTGGTCTCCGGGCCTTGATAAGTGGGGATTCCTGTGTAAAAAAAAAGATTTTATCGCTCGGCGAGTGAGCCAAATAAGTCCTATGTTCTTAGCTATAAACGTAGTAAACATGAAAGATCTTGCAACGTTGTTAAATTTAAATCTTTTATACTATTTCCCTTGATATTTTCAGTTGAATAGAAAATAAAAAAACTCCAATATAATATTCCAATATTTAATGACAACAGCAACATATGTTATAGAATTAGGCATCCACATGATATTTTTGATTTTAAACTGTGGTAACAGATGCTGGCGGAAAATTATGGGTTTTATCGAGTTTTATATTTTTGTAAACCGCTCTCTTGATTTTGCCAGGGAAGTTTGAACCAAAATATGTGGGTCTTTTCCTCTCATATAAAGACACACACATATATATTGCGTATTTAGGTACCATGATTTCATTCAAACAGTTATTGTTAAAGAGCACGCAGTGTTTTTTTTATTTGTTTTTGTTTTTTTTTGCTTAATGAATTTTTTTTTTTGTATTTTGTTTTTATTTTTCAAATGGTCATTCTTATAAAACGGTCGAATTTGTGTAGCAAAGTTCCGTAATTGTTTTCGTCCATCTGTTTTCGTGTTTTTTTTTTTTTGCAAATACTTTCAACTGATTTTCTTCAGTCTTCTTTAGGGAGTTTTTGATTACTGTTTCGTTTAAAATTTGGATGCTTTAATATGCTTTCATTCAAATTACATTTAGAAAATCATAGGTGAAAACAAGAAACATGGATCTAAACGTAAAGACTAAAAATATTGGAAGCACTGTATATAAGAGCTAAACAGCAAAAAATTAATGTAAATTTTGAAAACTGTGATAACATTTTAAAGTGCTTGACAGGATATTATCTATCTCTCCATATATGTGCACGTATAGTTACATATATATATATATATATATATATATATATATATATATATATATATGTTGTAATATAAGTTAAAAAAACAAAAAAAACATAAATTCCGTAGCATTTTGTAAATCACACTTTTAAATCATTGTACATCTCTTTTAGCCACCTTCTTAACACGTTAAAACGTATTTTACACACGATTTCAAGTTATTTAAATGTAATTCGAACTAAAGAATCATGATTGTAAACGAAACAGCAATCAAAATCTGTCTGAAAATTACTGAGAAAATCAGTTAAAAGTACCTGTAAAAAAACAACAAAAAAAGACAAATGGAGCAAAACGATTACTGAACTTTCTTACACAAATTCGACCGAGACGTAAGAATGAGCTTTCGGAAGAGAACGGAAAAAATACTAAAAAAGGTGATTAAGCAAAAACACTCTGGGCTATTAAACAATCTGCGTGTGTGTGTAGAGAGATATCTCCTGTGTCGTTCGGGTTACTTAAATACAGTCATCCCTTTTTAAATGTGTTATTTTTAAATAGGAGAATCGAAATAAAAAAAAACGTGTTTCTGTCGCAATTTAAAACTGATGAATAAAATTCAAAAGTTTTCAAGAGTTGAAAATAATCGAACTTGAACATATAACTTGATTTTACTCGTGAGAGCCAACCTTGTTTCTTAGAAATGTCTGTTAGCTTTAAATAAATATTTGTTTAACAAAAAACAAAAACAAAAGCAAAACAAAAAAACGTGTTAAACTAATTGTAATAATCCAAAAAAAGAATTTCAATGTCAACTTAGAATTGTCAAAGTTAACAGCGGGGGCGTGAAGAGGGGGGGGCTGTGTGACCAGATTAATCGCAACAATAGAAAACCAGGGAAAATCCCACGGTTAACTGGGGCAAATGAGTTTTAAATTTCATAACTTTTTCCATTGGAGATAAAAAAAATTAACCTAAATTTAATCCAGTCAATAATTCTAATGAAATACATTGCATTGTTAACATTCCAAATACACGTGTTTAATATAATAATTCTTTATTTATTTTTTTAAAATTACATTTTCACCCCAAACAAGGAACATTGCCACTTTGGTGTAGGAGGCTACTATCAGGGGCAACAAGTACTGGGGTACTATGTAGGGTTTGGGCAGCAAGACGTCAGTTCACGTTACACTTGAACTTCTGCACGTCAGTACAGTTGGGGAAGCAGGGACCTGAAATGGAATTCAAGAGTCTAGCGGTTCTGGGGAAGAAACTACTGGAGTAGAAAGATCTTTTACATCCAGGGATCTCTACAGTGTGAGGATGGGACTTAGCAGCCTGTCGGGTTTGTCGAGGGTGTTCACATCGTGGGGTCACAAATGCTTGCAGTTCGTCAGAGCATTCACCATTAAAATACATGTAGAACAGGTAGAGGGATACAACATTTCGCCGATGGGACAGAGGCTGGAACTGAGATGCCAGTCCAGGGCCTATCAGATTTGCGACTCTCTTTTGAACCTTGTCAAGGAGCGAGAGACTAGTAGCAGATGCACCAGCCCAAATATGACAGCAATACTCCATACATGGGCGAATATATACCTTATAGAGGTACAGGACACTTTCGGGTGTTAGTAGTTTTCTAGCACGGTAGAGAGAGCCCACCTTCCTTGCAGCGGCCCTGGCAATGTTTCAATGTAATTGTTCCAACTCATGTTTCCTGTGAATGTTATTTAATTGCTTCTGTTTCTTTTACTCTCAGTTCCCTCTCGATATATTTGTGAACTGATACGACACACTCTTTACCACCATTTTCATATATAATGTATCAGTTTCATTGTACAATTCTCTCTTCCACTTACCTCTGCCAACTCTCCTATATTTTCGCAGTCTGCCTGCGATTATTGATAACAGGGATTACAAATATTTCGCATGTATTTTAGGGAACACTGTAAAGCTGATACGTATAATAACTGCTTTTTATTTTACAGCCTTTGTTATTATTTGTAATGTATTTATTCGAGTTCATCTTTATTAGGCATTTCACGCTTTAAAGAATATTCAGTTTCGAAACAAAGCCTCTGACGCACTTTCTTAATCAGTCTGTTTTTAACGACATTAACGGATCTATACTCCGTCTCCAGACATTTCGATTTACTGCCATGTGCTATATTCTGTCTTGATATCTGAACATCTTTAGGATTTCATTTAATTGCATTCTTGTATCTGCGTGTGTATCTCTAATAGAATTTTGTGTCCATCTCACAAATGAGAAAATAGGATTTGTTTCAGGACAAGTTTGTGTTTCATGCGCACTATGTGCAGTTCACAGCAGGTTTCGTTTAATTAAATGTCCATGTGTAATGTTCTAGTAAGGGACTAACAGAATAGAACGAAAGCGATTCGAATAGAAACCAGATAATGGAAAATAATAAATAAACACATCCCAACAAGAAAATCAAACGTTACAGCTAAGGCAAGAAACTGTCAAATTGTAAATCTTGGCGTCCCATCAGTCATAGGGTTAATATCAAAGAGACAGAAAAATGAAACAAATATGTAGAACTTGTCAAAGAATTAAAAGCAATGTGGAACCTTAAGTCAATGTAATGATAATTGCAAGAGTACTAGAGAATGTTTTAAAGAATTTAAAAAAAAACCCCAAAAAACAAGCGGAATCTTAATCAGCGAGAAGACCGAAACTATGCAACAGGCGCCAATGCTGCAAACAGCCAAAATCTTAAGAACACTCAAGTTTGAAAACTAATCCACATAAGCGACAAACGCTAAGCGGACACATAGCAGGATTGGCACCACACCAAATAGTCGAAGATCAAAGAGGATAGAAGAGAGAAAGCACTAGCAAGACCTCCACCAGATGAGTGCGAAGAGAACTAACATTGGGGAGGCTTATTGTCACTCAAATTGCAGTGAAGACTAATGATCGTTGTCAGTCAGAAATCAATGTGAAACTGCTATTGAGATAACGGAAATTTATTTGCAAATGTTATCGAAACAGGGGGAGAGTACTGGAAATCTGGGGAGGCTTGTTGTCACTCAGTAAATACCACAGGTTGTTCTCAAAGAGAAATTTTTTACGATGAAATAGAGAGTACATAATAAAAAAAAACACGTCTCCGCTGAGACTTGTGAAGGTGCAAGGAGAATAAAAAAAAACAGGACTGTGAACATTAGCAAGATTCCCTTTCGTAGAGTATGAAAGAGTTGATAAGGGGTCAAATTGAAAAATTGGTACTTAGGAGTTATAGGATTTTATGTTTGCTAATTGTATTGAGAATGCGCATGCGTGAATGGTTAACATAACAGATTTCTTATGTTAAGAATAAGCAATTTGAAAACACCATTTAAAGAACGTGTCACGCTGGTCTAACGGTTATCGTAATTGACTTCTTGTTTTTAGGTTTTGGTTTCGATCTCAGCTTGAGCATGTTCACTTTTTTCTTAAGAAGTGAACGGTTTAGAAGAATAGAAATACTCGCATGCACATGTATCAGTTTATTTCCGTTTTTTACTTCATTTAATTATATATATATATATATATATATAACGCTATGTTTAATACGTACGACATATTTATTTGCAAATGTTATCGAAAGTACACCTTTTAAACTCCTCGGCCTAACATTCACAGGACACATGAGTTGGAACAATTATATTGAGAGCATTGCCAGGACCACTGCAAAGAAGGTAGGTTCTCTCTACCGTGCGAGAAAGCTACTAACGCCCGAAAGTATCCTGTATGTATAAGGCCACCATTCGCCCATATATGGAGTATTGTTGTAACATTTGGGCTGGTGCATCTGCCACTAGTCTCTCGCTCCTAGACAAGGTTCAAAAGAGAGTGGCCAACCTGATAGGTCCAGAACTATCATCTAAGCTTCAGCCTCTGTCCCATCGACGAAATGTTGCATCCTTCTGCCGGTTCTAAAGGGGTTTTATTGTCATCCAAATCCATTTGTTGCTGTCAGTAAAAAAAAAAAAAAAATCAGTGCTAACCGATTCTTGCGAAAACGCAAACTCATTCGTAAAGTATATCGAAATGCGTTGCGTGTACTGGATATGTGAAGAGACTTGTAAACTATACTGCAGTGAAAACAACTGGTTATTATCAATGGTTAATCTCTGATGATGGCCCGTGTATGAACTAATAAGCACAAATATGAAAATCGGTCTACCAAAAATAACGGCTACATTTTTTCTTTACTTCCTATGAAAGTATTGTTGCTCCTGATTAAGCGCGTTTCAGGAGGTCGATCTTGATACAATCGACTTTGTTAGTCACAGGAAAACATGGAGTTTAGGGTGTGTGTGTGTGTGTGTATATATGCATGCGTTTTCACCTTACCTCAATATTTTGTTTCAGTTGTCAGGCAAACTTTTTTTTTTACTTAAGAATAGTTTATTCAAACATAAAATTAATTTTATTTTCACAATAACACTCTAAGCTACAATGATGGAATGGTTTATGCAGTTACACTTTAAGAACTATTCTGTATCGGAAGTGTAATCCTTCAACTATGTTACTCCCTGCCTGTAATCTTTGAGAACACGGTTAAACGATGCTTAACGGCTCCCGAACCCTACACTGTTATTGTAGTATATGTCCGTAGGTGAAAAATACAATATCGTGTATAGAACTGTGGACTTGCAATGTCTTTAAATTATTTCTTGTCTATATTCTAGGTACGATAAAAGAATTTAAGAAATAAATTAATACGTATGTCTTATTTTTTTTTCTTTGTTCATTTTAAACTCTTTGAATTTAAAGTCGGCACCCTCCCCAAATTCATGTAAGACTTCAAATATTTTGCATGGGGCTGTAGGAATAAGTTACAACTAGTTAGCGTTTGCTCTTGTAAACAGCCTGTTTCGTAAAGGCCGACGGAGGATTGTTGTTTCTTTTGCGCTCATGGAAATGCAATGTTTCCTTTGAACTCGGCCTGTGTTATGCTTATATGCCTTCTGCCATATTTTTAATGTGATATAAAGTAGAAAATTCAGATCGATATTCTCATAAAAAAAATATCCACTGAGAAAATCAAGACAGAAACTTGGAACTAAGATTTAAATTTTGCCTTTTAAGGAATATTGTCAGTTGATGAAAGAGCAGCACACTTAACGGTAACTACACTTTTATACAAAAATCACTTTGTATGCTTGTGAGTTCCTTCCTCATAGGTTACGAAACAGGTGAGTCTGTCTGTTGCATATTTCACACAAGGGTACATTTCAAGAAACCATCTGAAGCACCAATGGCTAATGATACATTACCTGAAAGAACTTCATTCAAACTCCCCGGCGTATCGTTCACAGAGAACATGAGTTTAAATAGATCCTTCGAGAGTATTGCCAAGGCTGCTGCGAAAAAGGTAGGCTCACTCTACCGTGCTAGAATGTTACTTGCGCCTAAAAGTATACTGTATATCTACAAGACCACCATTCGCCCATGTATAGAGTGTTGTAGTCACATTTGGGCCGGTACATCTGCTACTGATCTTTTACTCCTGAACAGGGTTCAAAAGAGAATCGCCAATCTGATAGGTCCTGAACTGTCATCTAAGCTTCAGCTCCTGTCTCATCGACGAAATGTTGCATCCCTCTGCCTGTTTTACAAGCATTTTAATGGTGGATGCTCCGATGAACTACACGCCTTTGTACCGCCTTGACGTAAATACCGCCTCCCATCAAACCCGACAAGCAGCAAAGAAGAGATTCATAGATGTAAGAAAGTCTCTTACTCTAACAGTTTCTTCTCCAGAACTGGTATACTTTTAAAATCCCTTCCGGTTTCCTGCCTCCCCAACTGTACTTACATGCAGAGGTTTAAGTGTAATGTGAACAGATATCTGCCTACTCAACTCTCTACAAATTACCCCTGCTACCTATGTTTATGATAATAGCCTCCTACATCAAAGTGGCACCGTGCTTTGTTTGGAGTGAAAATGGAATTAAAAAAATATGTCTGGCAGCGTTCTTAGATGTGGTGTACAAAATTCATCCGATAAGTATCGAAAATAAAAAAAAATCGGACCTTAAAAATACACTTTCTCCCTTATAAATCAAGAAAACAGAAATTTTTTTACAGGGGAATATTTTACGTTACCCCGGCCAAGGAAAATAATAAAATCTCAGCAAATCATTTCTTCTTAAAAAAATACAGATTTATTGTCATCTGGAGATTTAGATCAGTGGCAGAGCATTCGATTACTGATTGAATTGTCCTCTGTTAAAGCCTTATTGTACCTCATAATTTAATTTTATTTTCAATTTACAATAAAAAGGTACCATTTAAAATCAACGCAAATCATTTCTTCGTCTGCATATTTTAAAAGTAAGCAATAATTAGAAAGGACTTTTCTAGGGCATTCAGCGTAAACTCCAAATGTCAGCTGACGTGATATTTTAAACAGAGACTGAATTTAATGAATTACATTATCATTATTTTTTTTTTGTTCGAATTAGTCCACCGGCAAAATTATTCCTTGTAATCTATACTAATGAATTGAAGATTGATTCTATAATAATACATACTAAATCTGCATATATTAAAATATCATATTTAAGCGTAATGTACGGCCAGGCACCACCGGGCGGCCAGCTAGTATTGAATAAAGACAATGTAAAGACCATGGAACGACATAATCTTTTTGGAAAAAAATAATAAACTATTCTGGTAGCCTCAGAAATATTCGAATGTAATATAGTTGCTAGTTTTCTCCAACTTCTTTATATAAAAAAATTTGATGTACATAACTCTTAGTATAGTATTAGTCACCTATTGTTTTATATTTGACAACACCAGACGGTATCCGATTGATCAGGATTTGTTAACTGTATTATTATTCCGTGCCAAAATTGACATATATACCAACTTAGTTTGGAGAAAAGGCTCAATGAACGTAAGAGATAAGAAATAGCAATTTTCTTAATGCGTTATTTTCTAATTCATTGCAGCTTAATAAAACAAGCAAAAAAATATATTTCTAATAAACCGCGACGGAGACTTCTTGAATCAGCGCTTTTCGCTCATTCAAGCACAAACAACGTGGAGGTTTCTATGATTTATCGTCATAAATATGTAAACTGTTAAAAAATCAATTTAAGACAGAGGTTAACTCTCTCTCCCACCATAGTAAACACCATCTACAATAATTAATATATATAATCAGTCACTAAATTATATAACAAAAATACATGCATTTCATTTCAGTGACACATTCACAATTGAATTTTTACCGCCGTATTTATTCCAAAAAGAATATAAATTACATCATATCTTTTTAAATATATGACGTTAAAAAATCTAAACCCGTTTTACAACGCTAGAACTTTTGAATTCTCCACGACTTTTTTTGTTCTAAAAAATAACAGGATTCATACTTTTCATTATAAGTATATTATCAAATATTGCACTGATATGCTATTTTTTTTTAATTCATTCACCCAGCAAAAAGTCTTGCAATAAAGATGAAACATTGATGGGCCTGAGACTTAGTTTGTTCCGTTTTTATCTCTTTATATGTATTATTGTAAATTTCAAATCACATTATAAAAATTATTTTAAAATATCGATTACAAAGTCAAATAATCCAGAAACCACAATGTAATAGACTTTCTTCTATTCTCTCTCGTTTTCTATCTAATTTCCTTTATTTTGCCCCCCCCTCCCTTCTTCACTTTCACCTTTATTCATATTTGCAGCATTCCATTTCTGTAATAACACATCTTCTCATTAGACATTAATTCACATTCAGACCACCTAAAGCATACATATTAAGATTAATCATGCACGGTAACAAGAAAGCAAGCAAGGTATTTGCCTAAGAATTGTAGTTGTATAAATACTTCTCTTTATTACATAGTGTTGTTTGCAAAACAGGTCAATTAAAATGTTTGTTAGTGCTATCAAATTACGTCAGTAGAAACTATTTGCAATTTTAAGTGAAGATTGCATATTGGTTATTCGAGTTCTATACTACACGGCATGTTAACCTAAAATACTTTAAATTAGAACGAAGTCATTTCAACTTGGGTGTATATGCGTTTGTTGCATATGTCCTCATCTGCATTTTTATGCAAGTTGAAAAGATTCGTTCTTTTATTTCGGCATAAGCCGTAGTGCATATTATGTCGCTGCGGTCACCACTGCAATAAAATGACCCCCCCCACAAATATCAACTCTAGTTTAAAATAGTGTTTTATCTTGAGCGGTTTAAAATTAAAGTTCGGTTCTCTACGAGACGACAGACTTGCAATAAAAACCCTTATCCAGACCATATCAAATGATCAATTGATGAGCAGAGTACACAGACCGCTCACAGGCCGACTCAAATCCAAAATACCGCGCGTGTTTTGCTCATATATGTATATATATATATATATATATATATATATATATATATATATATATACATACACACACAAGGTGTCTGAAAAGTCGCTGAAGTGTTGAAAATCTTTGTCATTTTACCCTTAATGATTACGTTTTTCTCTATTTCAGAGATTTTACAGATAATATTTTGAAAATTAATTATGGATAAGTAAAGCATTGAAAATGTACACAAATTGTGAAATTGTTTCACTAAAATCATGGGTCACTTGTTTTGACTCTAAGAGCTTATCGACGGCCTTCTCCTGTAAGAGATAGCCCAAGTCACAACACAATACGAAACATCGTGTGCCAAATCGAAGACCAAGGTTGGTTGGTTGTTTTAGTTTTACGGCATATCAACCCTTTTCGGGTTATTTAATGCCAACTCCAAAGATTTTGAAGAAAAAATTTTTTTAATAGAATATATTTGTTGTTTTCACGTCGGTTTCTATTTAACCCATAGTTGGGACCCTAACAGGTACTACCACTCCGTGTCAGAGTGGACCTGGGAGCAATGGCAATTAAAGGGTGGCTCCACACTCCACAAAGCCCACAAGCTGGGGCCTCACCACTGGATATAGTTTGAGGTCATATCCAGGACCCCCATTGAGGGATATTTACCCTCTGCAGGGAGGCAGTCAGCATCTTCTAATGCCCCACCGACAGGGCCGCGAAGACCAAGGAGCTTAACTTGATTTTCCGCGAGCTGGCAAACCCCCAAAGGTCATCACAAATGGAAATAGGGAAGGAATGCGAGAGAGCATGAAGCAAGATCCTGAAACATCGATTCCACGACGTTCCACACAACTTAGGATATGTCGAAGCTCATACGCAATATTCTGCACAGTTTAAAACTTTCCTTATAAAGTGCAGCTTGTTGAACATTTGAGCCTGAAGATTTTCAGATCAGGGTTCAATATACAGTTCAAATGCAAGAACTTGTCCGAAATGGCCTCAATTTTATGCAAAAGTTGATTATGTCGGATGAAGCCCATTTTGGGGGTATCTGCAAATCCAAGAGGAATTCATCAAAAGCAGTTACATCCCACAAAGGGCACTGTATGGTGTGCAGTAACAAGGAGAAGAATATTGGATCTTACTGATTTGAAGATCCGGATGAAAATGCTGTCACTATTACTGGAGAAAGATACCGGACTATGATTATAGGCTTCCTGGGGCCAACAATTCAAAATAGGTCTGGATTATGATTCAAACAAGATGGGCAACGGCATATACGGCGAGAGATTACATGGAGCTTCCTAAGCAATGCTAAGGCGACTTTATATCTCGCTATGGCAACTCAAATGGCCACCACATTCCCCAGACTTGACTAGCCTCGTCATTTTTTTGTGAGAGAATCTTAAAGAGAGAGAGAGAGAGAGAGAGAGAGAGAGAGAGAGAGAGAGAGAGAGAGAGAGAGAGAGAGTCAATGTTAACAAACCCCAACCCCTGCTAGAATTAAAGGAAAACATCAGGAACGAAATAATGGAGTTAAATCGCACTCCAGAGATTCTACAATCTTCCATGGATGATGTTTTGGAATCAGCACAAAACTGAGCAGTTGAAAATGAGCATTGTTTTAAAATTTTAAATCTCTTAGTCAGATTGTGCTAAAATTACAGAAAGATATCAAAATTAAAGAAGCTATTTAAATTCACAACTCTTTAGTGACTTTATATATATATATATATATATATATATATATATATATATATATATATAATGACCTTGTCTGCCTGGTTGCGGTTCCATCTCTATCAAACTTCTGTCATTTTTTGTCGACAGACTTAAAACTACAGGAGATTTTGACCTGTGAAATAAATTCGAATTGGCTTTTAGTCAGTAAAATAGCTGCTACGGGATCCAAGTTTTGAAAAAATGGAACTTGTAATTCCTTCGCATATGCTAATATACATGTATAACTTTAAGAACGTTAATTTTTAACGTTTTTGACTGCGTATGGATTAAAACCAGGCTGTCAAGAATAAGCTGGATAGCTATATATTTTATTTTTACTTAAGCTGATGGCGCCTAAGCTATTTTTAAACTGTCGAAATCACTATCATATAGTGGGTACAATGTCATATTCAATAACGTATTGACTATAATAGTAAATAAGAATCCAACATGAATTAAAATATATTTAAAAGTATTTTACTCTCAATCTCAAAATGTAACCTCACCTTTAGGCAGAAACATTATTTCAATAAGGCTAACTGATTTCATGCTTAACCATTTTTAATATTTTCATGTTGCAGCAGGGCGTTTGTAGCATGCTGTAGAGCTAGCATCAATCTGAGATACGAAGAAAAAGCTGAAAAAATCTTGTTCATTAAAATTGTACATCGGAGTATTGTTAGCTGTGTTAGTAAACGTAGATTTATAAAGACGTGCACAAGTTAATAAGCTGTAAAGATTGTTCTACGAGTAAAGCTCATTTGCAGTAAAGTCAATCTTAAGTGTGAGAGTTTTTAGCAGTATTACGTGCCACTATTGCTGCTGTTAATAGAAGTGCTAATAGATTAGTACAAGTTTTATTTTATGTGTGCAGGACCGAAGAGAAGAAAAAAAAACATTAGTTGAGTTAGTTGATTGTTAAAAAATTTGTTACATGAAAAAATAAAATCGAGTACTCACTTGGAAAATACGCTAGAAATAAAAATACAAACAAAGAAAAATTGATAAATGAAAGCAATAATGTACATTTTAAAATTCACGATCATTTTTGGTTTTGACCAGTTATTTAGCATCTTTGTTTAGCTATATCATGTAGATAAGGACATGAATACTCATATGAACCAATGACAAAACACATACTTCCTTGACACTACGTAATGCTATATTATGCGATTAATTAAATCACCGCAAATTATATATATTATATATATAATTTATATATATATATAATATACATTATATATATAATACACATATATATTATATATGTATAATATATATAATATATATATGATATATATATTGTATAATATATATAATATGTATATATTATATATAATATATATAGTGTATAATATATATAATATATATGTTATACATATATTACATATACTATATATAATATATATTATATAATATATATAATATATATTATATAATATATATATATATATAATGTGTGTGGGTGTGTGTGTGTGTGTGTGATCTGGTCTGTTTGTTATTCTGCCTGCAAACAGTCCATGCCCAACTACTGTCAATTTTTAGTTTACAGAATTAAAATGTCTTCGTACATGGGAAACAAAATTGATTGGATTTTAGCTGATATGAAACAGCTGTTAAGAGTTAACTAATGAAACAAAAATGAAATTTAGCAGGCATAAGTCGACTCAACGTGCTACTTTTACGTATATGCAAATATATATCCATCAGTTTAAGAACATTATTTTTAAGTGTTTATATGCGTATAGACGTAGCTCAGATAGTACTGAATAATGCTTAAAATCTTTATGTTTTGGTTCGATTTTAGCTGATAGAACAGAGGTAATAATTTTATTTTTTTTAACTTTGGCAATCACTACTATACAATAGGCACAATGAAATATTTAATAGATAATTGGTTCCATAATTATATGAAATCTGCATAAATGAAAATATACTTAAACATATTTTACGAATAGGCAATTTGTTAGTTCCTGAAAATAAGCAAAAACCATGTATATATATATATATATATATATATATATATATATATATATATATATATATATATATATGTTAGCAGTACTAACCGACCTTGGTTGGGGGGTTGATTTAATGCCATTTTTATGCTCATTGTCTGTATCTTTGGTAAATTCAATATTTTTTTTTTGTAATCCTAAAATTATTTTTAGTAAATTCTGGTTATATTGCCACCTTATTGATCAGTGTAGCTTCCACATAGTGAATGCAACGTGCCAGCAACAACCTAAATTCTCTGATTTTCCCCCTTAGCAGATATGGGCAAGGTTTTGGGAGCCATGATTTCTTTCACTGTATGCGAAAGAAACCACAGGATTAACACTGACTATCTATTCTTTGTCAGAATTTATGTGCTTGTAGTTGTATAGTTCTACAATTAGTAAACTCTGGCAAAAAATTCCTTACCTTATGTTGCTGGACATAGTACTTGTGTTTGATTGTTGAGACCTATATTTTGTTAAACCGACATTTAAGAAACATCTGAATCACATTTTCACTAAATATGTGTGTAAACTGTTATCCTGTTTCTTCAAGCTCAGTTGCTTGTTCCGTGGACGTTCAAAAACAGGAAAATAATTTACTATTGCACTGCTAAAATTTTATTTCACAGCCAACACAATTGTTTAGGGTTGCTCATAATGAAACTAATTTTGCAGAGTTGGCAAGACGAACAAATTTTAAGGATTGAATGTTTCTGAATATATTTTAGGACACTCTAGGTTTTACCAAATTCACATTTTTACTCTGTTTATTCGGTTTCAATTTCTCTTTCACATAGATGTTAATGTGTAAATACATGTAACTGTTTTTATTTTTTTACAAAAAAGACTTCACGTTAGTGAACTCTGTACCAGGTGCTGGCCAAGTTTAGGAAGGTATAAACGCGGTTAATAGAGAAGAGGAATCGAGGTGGATAATTGCTGGGAAATTATAAGACCTCTTGGAAAACATTTTTAGCAAGTGTTTTGGGAGAAAACAGAAAATTTTGATTTGTGAGACTACACGTGAGGCAGCTATATATAGCTGATCGTGAGAAAAACATTACTCCTGTAAATGAATGTCTGCAACGTCAAAGGTTTGTCCTTGGAATTTGTTGATGGACATCGCGCAGCATAATTTCACAGTGAACTGCGATCGCTTGAAGTAGATGCCCAGATCCGCATTTCATGGATATAGGGGTATCCTCGAAATTAGAACCATCTATCCTTTTCCGCAGCCAGTCAATATTTTCGTCTCGATACTATTGGTTGACAAAGACGTCACCACAATGCGGGTGCCGTTACATTGCTTTAGTGGTATAAGGTTACGAATGAGCATTATAGGAGTTGCAACCTTAACTCGGAGCATGTGGGGTGGCAGGCCAGGTGGTTCTAGGGGGTTTAGCAACTCCTCCGTGTAATCAGCCAAATCAGCAGTATCAGGTGTGTGGTCAATGGACTTATAGACACGTTTCTCTCCTGGGATGAGTTCCAAAAAGTATGTGGTTAATGGCATTGACGGAGGCGTTTTTGGAAACCAGAATCACTCTCGTGGCGGGCCGGTCAAAATCCCTGTAGTTTTTTCTGAATAATTTCGAATAAGTGGGTTGGCGTTTCAACGATGGTTGATATGGGTTCAACAGTTGTGTAATCCTCAGTCTGCGCGAGTACGTCCTTCAAGTTCTAGAAGTTTAGTAGAGAAATTAGCAGCATCCGGGTTGCGGATAAGGTGGACATGCATATTTGTTGTGAGGTTTAAATGGTGAACTTGATCCTACAGTGTCGACGATTTCAGGTATGCCTGAACAGCGTCAGCGAGTGACCCTTTTGGGACAACAGGAAGTTTTGTCGGAAATTTCCACACAGCAGAACTGTTAATCCACCCATGATGTTGTCGCAGTTGTGTAAATCTTGAAGGGTCCTGTTCAGTACTTCTTACACAACTTTGTGCGCCATTGTCCATTCATCTCATACGATGAGTTAACAAAACAGCTTTATCCGAATTATTTTCGATGTTTCATGTTGGGAATTCAGTTTGTGTGTAGTTGATGGGCAATTTTATAGCTGAATGTGCCGTTCTGCCACCAGGGAGTAAAGTTGCAGCGACTCCAGTGTTTTCAAGAGCTATACTGACAGCTCCACTCCGTCGCACATGGGCAAGTATTAATTTGGTGACAAAGGTTTTTCCTGTGCCAGCCGGTGCGTTCAAGAAAAATATCCCTCCACGGTTCTGTTTAACATTGTCAGTGATCATATGGTAGATGTTCCGTTGTTCAGGCAACAATTTAAGCTCATTTTCAGCAATGTACGCAGTAATTTTTGTGGCTGGGAAGCCATCGATAGGGTCTCCCCACTGCCTGCGAGACAACTGTTTGTTATTCCAGGTGTAGTAGGAAGGGATCTATGGATAAAGAATCGTCTTTGCAAACTAATCATGGCCGCATAGTTTAAAAAAGGCAGTACGCGTAGTTTTTGGTGGATGCTCCACCACCTGATTAGCAGTGCCACAGAAAAGTAAACTCTTTACCCATTTTCAAGGTGAACAGCGAGTTGTATAACTGCAGGGTATCAGAAGAGGTATTGGCAGCATTGGTTGCTCTACGGTTGGCCTGATGCTCAGCACTTTGAAGAACGTAGTTGAGTAATGGCCGCAACATGTCTGGATAAACGTAAGTCCGTTGAGTAAGGTTTTCAGAAGATCTGGTCCGAGACATACGCTCTGCTTGGCGAGAAAGTAATAATTCTACTTCATCGGGTTCTAAGCTTGCTCTAATGTTCCTAACAGTAGTCGCTGCTTTCATGCGCCGCCCGAGCTCATTTTTTGTGGCATTGTTGGGAAATTAATCTGTGGGCGTGTGTGGAGTCGAAATGGAATGCTCCAAGCTAGTGGACAGAAAGGGTTGCGGTAGATGTTTATTTAGTTTGCTGTTGACTCTACCGAAAGAATCGTTGAGGGAGTCAATATTTAGGTAGTGCTTATGTTAAAAAAAAAAAAAAATTAAATGTCGGGAAAAAGACAATCAATATATGAAAATTCCCCGATACATCAGTGAGACATTATGGGGATTAATAGAAATTGTATAGAAATATACAGTTTTTTAAACTTCTATATCCCTCTATATATAAAACAAAATAAGATACGAAAAATAAATGAAGTGTAAGATAAAATAAACATGTAAAAATATAAATTGTCGAAAAAAAAGAAGACTCAGTCAAAATTTATGAGAAGATTAAATGAGAAAAGAGAGAATTTTAAATAAATGTTCGGAAATACATAAGTAATGTATAAAAAATGTGGTTTAGTGTTGTTATGAGGAGTGTTTTGTTTGGAGTAGTTAGTCAAAGAAAAAATCATTTTCGGTAAGTTAATGAATTTGTATAAATAAATCTTATTTAAAGTGTTAATTAAAGTCAAGTTAATGGAAAAAATGGAATAATTATTTTAAAACATGAAATTGTTAAGTTGTATTTATGAATATTTTATTTAAGAAAGTAAATTGCCCAATTGTATCAATAAACGTATTTCCAATTAACGGAACAACATTAAGAAGTTACGTCGTCAAACAAAAAAAAAGAAAGAGAAATCACGCTGTAATGGTCGTGTGTGCGTGAAGTAGTAGTGCGAACAATTCCATAACAGCAATACGATGTCAGCTAAGCTACGACCTGGAAGAATGGCTGGTCATTTTCATTCGTACAATAATACATAGCGATTATCAGTTGCCGCTACTTGTTGAAAACATTTCGATGCTAAACATAGCTTAAAATACTGCCAAGCACAGCAAGTACCTTTGTGTGAAATTTCATAAAAATCGATCCAGCCGTTTTTGAATCCATAAGGAACGAACTCACACAAAGTTGCATTTATATAATATTTTTAGTTATTTTAAGTAGTATGATAGAACAATGATCATCAGAATAATTATAACCGGGACCCAGAAACACTAGAATGGTCGTTTAAATAATTTTAGAAGAAATTTCCTTGACGATGATTATTATGACGATGCTATTATTATTATTATTATTATTATTATTATTATTATTAATAATAATAATAATAATAATAATAATAATTGTGTTCAAGAATTGTACAATATTACGTCCATGTACAAAGCACGCTGTTACTAATAATTTTGTGTCATTTTGTATAATTAAAAAGAATGACCCCTTAACAAAACAGTTGTAAATTTGGATTTACACATGCGGATTTTTATTTGAAATATGATTTTAAGTTAATCTAAATTCATTATATCTATTATAGGTGCTTTCCGGAAATTAAATTGAGTATAGTTTCTAATTATGGGAATAAGGGTTTCTTATATTTATTTAAAAAGATAAACAAATGTTGGCTCATAAGGTCATGCCATTCAATGCGACAGAACTTATTGATAACTTTACATTTCGATTAGGAACCGCAAACACACATGCATTTGTTTGTTATCATTTCGAACCCAAAAGACGTATTTAATTAATTCAGATTATTTTTTGTCTTACACGTTTTTCTTTGACTAACTCAAGCTCACTAAACAATTCTTCAGGAATAAAAGGATATTCTTTAAAAACGGTTGGAAAATTTGTTTGATATGGAGTTAAAGAGGATTTTATAAAGCAAAATGAAGATGAAAGGAAATAAAAAAATTTTAAATGTGAAAAAATGCATTATATATATAATATATAGATGTTTTCCATTTTTCTAGTTGGCGTCGATAGGTTCTGCGTTGATTGAGGACGTCTCTTTGACTAAAACAGATGGCTATTTGTAGCGACCATATGTAATTGTTTACCCTCAAATAATAAAACACGCACACACACACACACATATATATATGAGAGAGAGAGAGAGAGAGAGAGAGAGAGAGAGAGAGACTTATTCCAGTCTTTAGAGGCACTCATCTCCGAAAAATAGAATGCAAGTTGAAACACACTTGAAAAGTCGCGTGTTATATTTGATTTAAAGATATATTTGCATTCAGGTTTTGATTAAGAATAAGTAAAACCCCTAAGAGATTCCATTTCTAAAATATTTAAAATAAGAAACACACACATTATATATATATATATATATATATATATATATATATATATTTAACCGCAAACAAGGCATAGTTCCACTTCGCCAGAAAAAACTACTCTTTAAAACTAAATCTACATAGACACTATATTGTGAGTCGAGCAGCGAGATGTCTGTCAAAGTATACTTAGATCATTTGCAGTCAGGGTTGCAGGGACCCGGAAGAGAATTCCAAATTCATGTACTTCGAAAGGAAGAACTTTTGACAGTATAACACTTTCCGATATATAAGGATGTCTACATATAGACGTTCAATTTTGTTGCTTGTCGGGTTCGTCGGGAGTATTAACGTCGAGTGGGTGCAAGTGTT